>NW_013525146.1:804502-1196020 GCF_000836215.1 Papilio polytes
AATATTTTGTTTTTGGTGTATTTTGTTTTGTTTTTAGTGCGTTTTGTTTAGTTTTTCGTGTATTTTGTTTGGAAGTCGGTTTTGTTTTTTTTTATATATATTTTTTTATAGGTTTCATCGATTTGAAATAGTATATCGTATTGAAACTTGTTAGAGCCTTAAACTATCGCATAACTGTTTAGTCTCGCTTTGATTCCTATGAGCGTGTATGGTGCACATACTCGATTATTAGTTGTTTTTTTTTTTTTTATAAGAGAAGGGGGCAAACGAGCGGCGGGAACACAAAGGTGGTCAACGACGCCCATGGACATCCGCAACACCAGAGGAACTACAGATGCGTTGCCGGCCTTTGAGGAAATTGTAGGCTCGCTTCTTGAAGGACCCTAAGTTGTATTGGTTTGGAAATACCGCCGAGGACAGACCGTTCCACAACCGCACGGTTGTGGAATGCCAGCCATCAACATGGTGATTATGGTACCTGGCGGTCTGTCTGTTGTGCAACTAAATAGTTGAATTTGTAGCAAAACAATTGACAATCGCAAAACAGTTGTGCGACAGTTTAGTCAAAGATGTGCGCTCGCTTATAGTGTAAGTAACATTGTTTTCCACGCAATGATTGTCAATCACAGTTTTTTTTTCTAGCAACTTCTATGAGATTAAATTGAAATTATTTAGAGTCAAGAAGAGTTACACTCTGTATCGTTTTTAATTCGATGTCAACGTACTCGGGGATACGCGAATTGGGATGAGAATGCGATGGCCCAACGCCATGGCTTCGATCGAGGCGGCCGCGGACCACAGTCCATTTATATTTACAGTAAAACAATTCACCTGCATTTGGTTACGCCTCGACAGTCGCCGACTGTAATTAATACTGAACTGGATTCATCGATGACAGCATGAATCTTCTTTATCGTTTCACAACTGTATTTAAAAATGGATTTTCATTACATCCATATTCGATGTTGTTTTTGTGGATAGCGGTATGTGTCGTGTATGGTTTATTACATTGAAAGTAAGGTTATTGGTAACCATTTATTGGTTTAAATATTTTTAATAGTTGAATGCGTTGCGAATAATTAACAAATGAATTACGACAAACCTAGAATGAAAATTAATGTAGTTTAATAAAATTTTAGAGCCGATTGCGATTGTCGATTGTTTTCCAGCCAATTCAACTATTTAGTTGCACAACTAAAAATCGATTAGTATGCGCAGTTCCATATCTGAGCTCATAGGTATTTTTGATAGACTAAACAGTTGTGCGATAGTTTAGTTACAAGTGTGCGATTTTAATTTTAATACAATTGTTTCTTTTGTAGTAAGATTTCTACACATAAATCTACTTATGCTTGATCATTTAGTACCTACGATATATTAAAAAAAACATTTTGGGTGTTTTAGTTTTAGTCATAGCATAGTAAAGTATATGCGGCATACAATTCTTGCTTATATTTTCCTGACCAAGTTCTCGTAATTGTATCACTTACGTTTTAAAGATTCCACAATAAAAAGATTGGTGCACGTAATGAAGTGTAATTGTTGACGAATTTTATCCTTGTTTGCTACAAATTATCTACCGCTATCGTTCAGAAATTGTTGTAAAAAAACGTTGGTGACGCAGAAATCTTTCGAGTCTGTCACTCGGTAAAAAAAACCCGCCTCAACCGGACGTAATGTCGCCACAGAGTGTACAATTAATTAAACAATTAATCAGCTAATTGCCAGATGATTTGCTTTTTATTTCGAGTTTCGTCGTTCGCATTTAAGACAATTTGTCCGCGAATCTGGATCTCGGAACTGGTCCGTGCTCTTTTTAAGAATAATTCGACCGTGTCTAAATGCAGGGACCGATGTCACGAAACTCGCTTTATCTTGCATAATCGCACGTTTTCATCATTTATAAGTATTAATTATTGATGAAGTAATGTTATCGTAGTCTGACAAGGACATAGGGGACAAGATCCAACTTTTGAGACTAGCTGTTACTCGTGTCTTCGTCCGCGTGAAATAAAAAAAAAACATAACCTATGTTACTAACAGATAAAATAGCTTTTTAATGGTGTAATAATTTTTAAAATCAGCGCAATAGTTTTTGAGTTATTTCAATACGTATAAAAATGCATATCTTTCCTCTTTATAATATCAGTACGAGTATAGAATGCAGCCTATCATTATACTTGATTTGTACCTATGTGTGAATTACACTATGAATTAACGTATGTATTACTTACTACCTTAAGGTGTGCTGTTGCAGATATTATAAAGTTTTGAAATAAACAAATTCATATACAGGCCGGCGCACCCGAGCCCGAGCACACCCAAAGCTGAGCACACGTCAGAATCCTTCAAGAGATCGGCATCGCACGTGCATCAGCTACCGCTTGTTAGTACTATCAGATGGCTTTGGGTCATCAATTTCGCATGATTCGCGAACCAAAATGACAACTAAGATAACTCCGGTCACCGAGCTACGGTCGACTTTTGAATTTAAATTTCCATAGTGAGTGATCTCTTGACTTCGGTGAAACCATTCCGACCGGCGAGTTTTCGTACTTTAATGATTTCGATATACATCTTTATTATTCTGGGTCTATGTTTATTAGGGTTAATGTGATCGTTATGGGCTAAGTGGACATTTTCTAAATAAATTCTTGTATAATTTTATTTCTTATAGAATGTGATTCTGATACAAATATAATGATAAAAATGTATACTTAATTGTTTGAATTTAGTTTAAAATCAATTATGAATAGTATTTTAGATTATAAATGCGAAAGTTTAGCCGCCTAAACGACTGAAAGAATCTAGATGAAATATTGCATAGATATCGTCTGAACGCATAGGCTACTTTCTTTTGTTTTTTTTAAATCCCAGGCTGATGAAGTCACGGGCGAAAGCTAGTATTAATATAAGTAGTTACATATTTTGAGTAACGGTTAAAAGTTGTAGTTATTTAATAATATAAAATTGTTACTTTTTATCGTTATTAGCACTAGAGGTAATAATTGTGCATTATGTTATACCCCTGTCCATCCCAATTATTATAGTCTTGCGACATGATATATGTTATAACCACGAATTATTGACAGTTAATATATTATTGTCAAAGATTTTCTCTTTAAAGCGAAATTTAATAATTTACATGATATATGCCAACTTATTTATTTGTAAGATACGCAATCTTTTTTTCTCATTTTTATACAAATAAGTAAAAAATGTACAATCAGCTTCATAAATATGTACATTAAAATATTTAGAAACTTGTGTAGGCTTTTGTTTTCAAAAATATGTATGCACTTATTCTTCAATATCAGGATTTCATAATCGGAAGCATACGGACGGATTATAAACGTATATTTTTTTTAATTAGCGTATGTATGTAGCTGGCTGTACATAATATTCAACACACTATCCGCCTCTAACTATTTAAAATTAGAACTTCGTTGTATTTATAAATTAAAAAAAACAATTTAGTGGCCAGTATCATTCATTGGAGGTCTATTGCTGAACGAATGTTTTACAAAGCTCTTCTTTGTTATTGAAGGACATTAAAAATATATTAATAATATGCCTATAAGTATGTAGGCATATTAATAATATGCCTATAATTACAAAGGCATATGATCTTAACATCATTATAACTGCATTTGTATTGTTTGATACAAGGAAAAGTCAAGGAAATGCTCTTATGATTTCACACGAGAGCAGTACAGTATGCCAGAGCATTAGTGCTGTTATTTGAACACACACATATCAATATAGAGGTCTATCAAAAGACAGTTGGGAGAACGTATTCATAATATTGACAAAGTATGAGATTTTTTGGTGTAATTACTCTCGTTTTGTTTTACGAATAACATAAGCAATATCACTAAAAATATAGGTATACCAGCTATCGCTCGCGACTTCGCCCGCGTGAAATTAAAAAAAATAATAAAATGTCGCCTAGGTTAATCACTGATAACGTAGCTTTTAATGGTGAAATATTTTGTGTAACCAAGTAGTTTTTGAGTTATTTCAATTCACACAAAAATGCAAAATACAAATCTTTCTTCTTTATAATTGTAGCATAAAATGAATTTAGGTGTCACGAGTTATGTATTTCCTATACATTCTGACACATTTTTGTTCTACTAGTGATGTCTTTGTGAACGCTATTCTGTCATACTGTTCTACCTTCGTGTGAAAGCATTACGTGTACAATGTGAAACGAAAGCGGGTGTCCATTCATAGAACATAGATCAGTTGATGTTCTACCTAATTTGTTTTCACGCGACTTGAAAGCGCAGTCATCAGTCACGTATAGGTAATGAAGACGTAACAGTGACGACAGTCTTATAATTAGGTGCCTTTATTCTGCTCCGACGGGCAATGATTGGGTGGTCATAGATCAAAGAGTAGATGTGTAGTTTTATGCCAAAGAGTATAATCGCGGAGTATTCTAATTTGTTGATTTTTATTTTGTAAAAAAATAGAACACAATCTGTGTTCTGTTTTTTTTTTTATGACTTCTACTTATATAAATTTAAAAAAATGCTCGTCTATAACATTCCCGCGTGCATCTACTTTTTACCAGCTACCTTCCAGTCAAAGTCCCGTCCAAATCGGTCCACCCGTTCCAATCCGGTCGCCATTTTGACAGCGCGGAATTAAAAAAAATAGTAGGCTATAATATGCCCTTTTATGTCAGCTACCCTTCAGTCCAGTCGAAATCGGCCCAGAAGTTTCGGAGATTGTAACTAAAGAAAATTTCAATTATCCAACCCTAGATACAATTTAATACGGTAAACAGCTTTCCTTACAAGTAGTCAGTGTCATATAAATCGTTTATAATCAGTGCACTGTTTTAATATTGTCGATTGTTTGAGACGAAACGATTGTGCGATAATTTAGATTCAGATGCGCACGCTTTAAGAATATTTTAATAAACAAATTGAAATACCTCGTCGCATCTGTAATTCGTTACTCTATATCTCGTAATTAATGGTGGTGCCACAGTTCACACTTCCGCGATTTCAGACAGGTTTTATTAAAGAGCTATCATTGAAGTCTTCGGTACAAATGTATTGCATTTGTATTGAATAATGTTCAACATCGATGTATTTTGTAATCTATTACACGTCAAAATCAAAGCCAAAAATTTACGTCAATATAAAAAATAATGTAACTCTAGTAAAACACGTAAAAATCGACTCTTCTGATCATTTCGATATGACGGTAGCTATGGAAGTTACCTGTATGCTTAGAAGCATTAGATACGCGAGAGTAAAACATACCTACATACGTCTCAAAACTACTCTAAATTTATTGATATTTCTAAACTAGAAAATACGACCATACAATCTACACTAATATTACAAAGAAAAATATTTGTTTGTTTGCATTAAACCAGCTGCGAAACTATTGAACCAATTTCAGGATTTTTTCACTATTTCAAATATATCTGATCTTTGAGTAAAATAACATTGTAGATTTTTTATCTATACTGTTATAATAAAGTGTAAACACACACTTCTTTGTTGCCTAAGATGTCAGCAATTACAGATATTTTTGAAAAATTGTTATTGTAATAAAAAGCCGTACACTTACGTCACGCTTTAGGCTATATATCTACACGCTAGTAAACTTAGGGGGTAAATATTTTGGATAAAAACCCTAATGTGGGAAAGAGACCATAAGTTGCTGCCATCAAGAAAGAAAGATTGCTAAGGTTTGTCATGTCATGTCATTTTGACATTTGCTATTGATAATTTGACAAATGTAAAGAATAAAACAAAATTTTCTTAATTTCATGCGGATGAAACCGCACAGGAACAGTTTTAATAATAAATAGGACTTCACCTGGCATGACATATTCTTTGCCACTTAGGCGATACTGGGGGGTATCGCTAGTCGAAATCATAATATGCAGTATTATTGTTAACTTATATTCCATAACTCGTTATAAAGTTATTATTTTTCTTACGACCGTTGATAATTGAAATTGGACCATCACTGGCAGTTCCCGCTACCGAACGTAATTTTTAAAAACTCAATAATTATAACCTTTATTTAGCCGACGTCCGTATTCTGATTTAGCATATTAATTTGCATATTAATTATTTTCTTTAATCATTCTATATTCGTATAAAGAATAGATTTCAATCATGTAAATTTAATTCATTTCACCATTCTTGATCGAGATTTAAATTAGCTAATACATTTTTAATTAAATTTCATTTTAATTTATATAGATTAATTAATAAACAAAGAATGGACTGAATTAATATTAAAAATCTCAAATAATTTAAAATCTGGATCTCACATCCTGTTTATACGACAATAACAGATACAAAATTTATAAAAACAGTAAAAACGCTTCAAAGTCCTATACTAGATAAATAAAATAGTATAAAAATTTAGTTCGTTTTTCTAAGATCGAAAGATGTCCGAACAAACGTTCCATCCTTAAACAAACTACAAATAGCGAGCAAATCTAAACTTAAAAGGCTTTGCGGCGATAAAATAAACATCCCACCGCCATTATACATGGCAATACCAAAATTAGCTGCGCTCGCGCCGATGCGTGTGCCGAATAAATCTTCACTCGATAAGTCGCGCTAGGTGGCGCTAGGATCGCGATAGCACCTACAGCGGACTATCTGACTCTAAGAAATCTTCAAGGTTTGTTAACAAAGTGGCACGGACAGGTAACCTTTATAACTAAGGCACATTTATGGTTAAAATTGAATTTAAAATAGTTTCGTTATATAAAATTTTGTATTGCGTCTTGATTACTTCATTCCAACTAAAATTAATATCTTTACCCGTCTTTTAATTGCTGGCAACTTTTTAGGATTTATTACTGTTTAAGAATACGAAATACTAGAAGTTTGTTCTAATAAACAGGATGTTAAGAAATAACACAAGAAAACATGACATAAAATATTATTACACTCGTCACTTGATTCCATAAAGGACGTGAAATATGGCGTTGGAATTCGCTATGGACTTAACACTAATGGTCGTCTTCACCTCCTTATATTGATAAACAAAAACGTATCACTCAATAAATTAGAATTAACTATTATTTTTCATAACAAATCACAACAGCAAAACAAATAATTTATCATACCAATTAACCGTTTTGTTACAACGCCATCTATTAAGCGAAATTTTAAACTTTAGTCCCAACTTGAATTCTAAACAAATTCGAATTTTAAATTTCAAATTCTAGTTCCAAATTCGAATTCTGATTTCGCGTCACTTTTTAACTGCCGAAGCTACCCAAACATCTGGCAGAATGTTTGATGAATTTTATAAAATTAATTGGGTAATATTGTAATTTATTGCTTTTATCTATACATAACTATAATAATATTGGAGTGTCTGTTTGTAATATCAAAACAGAAATTCCACATTTCGGGATGATGATGTATTTGCTTTTAAAAATTTATTGTCTGTCTGTATGCAAGCCACGTTTGTTTCAGGTAACCTCCGAAACGGCTGGATTTTGACCGGATTTTACTAAAGGGTAGTTAGACGGGCATATTATAGGCTACTTTTTATCTTAATATTGCGTGGAAAAAGTCGTGGGCAACAGCTAGTGAGTAATAAATTTACTGTTATGTATAACGCCCACATCGCTAGTTACGAATCAAAATTCTACTCATTATTGTAGCTTTTTGCTGTTCCTTTTAAATCTACACTATTATAATGAAGCGTAAACACACACTTTTTTGTTGCCTAAGATGTCAGCAATTACAGTATATTTTTGAATAATTCTTTCCTTAATGAAAAGCCCTACACTTACGTCACTCTTTAGGCTATATATTTTCACGCCATTAAACTTAGGGGGTAAATATTTTGGATAAAAACCCTCATGTTGGAAAGAGACCATAAGTTGCTGCCAACATCAAGGAAGCAAGATTGCCAGGGTTTGTAATGTCTTGTCATTTTGACATTTGCTATCAATATATTAATAAAATTTTCATTATTTCATGCGGCTGAAGCCGCACGGGAACAGCTGATTAGGATACAAAGACGAATTTATAAATTCGATCATGTAGTATGGACAGGGCATAGAATATTAAATTAAAAGTCCATTTTTGCCTTAACAACATACGATATACAATATTTTTATTCAGTTAAATTCCCCAAATAAGTCATTGACAAATTATATGTGGTCCTATCTTATTTATGCGAAATCTGATCGTTCACTTTTGATATCCGTTATACGTTCCGATGATTCATACGAGACACTTGTACGTATTCAGAAAATATGGTCCGAAACATTGATGTCATCGATAGGCGATTTATTAATTTTGTTACGAATGAAGTCAATATTCTTAAGATCGATCCGAAAATTATTTTGTGAAGAATTAAGTACAAGTTACTCAATTAATCTCTAACTTAACAATTGATAAATCATGATTTTAGATTGTTTGTTTCGTCGCTACTGCCAGAAAGTGTAAAGATTGAATGTAGGTGGCTACAATGGTATAGGAAGACCGAAGAAATGAATTGTGTGAAAGAGGATATGCTTAGGAAGAGAGTGGATTCAAATGTGATGGCTGATAGAGATGTATGGAAGAGCAGTATATACTGTGCCGACCCTCCGTAAGGGATAAGGGCAAGTGGACGACGACGTTGCGTCGCTACTGCAATCTTTAGATTAGTTAAATTTGGATCGATTCAGTTCAAATTTTCATTCAGAACTGTCTAACAAAACTTACTTTATATTCCGAACTAGCTTTTGTCTGAGATTTCGTCTGCGCAAAGGTAAAAAAACTTGTAACAATGGAAAATTATTTCGATATAGATTTCTAAGGATTTATTTTTTTATTTATTAATAAATTTAGTCCTTTGTTTACTGACTGCGACTTTCTAATTGCGAAAGTATTTTTGACATAGATCCCGTAGTTTTTGAGTTTATTATACAAATTAGAATCATAGATAAAAAATACATCTAAGAAATGATTCCTTTCCTTTGTCAATGTCTATAAACATCTATAAACAATATGCCTCTCCACATGGGCCTAGGAATGTAAGTATTTTGATTATTAAGTCATCGTAATCAAAAATACCCACAAAATCAACGGGACATCTTATAATGGATTAATCCAGAATCACTCAGTAAATTTGAAATGATTACTAAATTTGGTAATTCAATATTCATAAGCTATACAAATCAACATCGCTGTATTAACCCAATCAAGGTCGAAAATAAAATATTTATATATCCAATAACCGTTTATTTCACTAGAATATACTACTTAATGAATCCATTTATAGTACAACCGTACCCCTACCATGGAAACTCGAAATGAAATCGCTTTTGTAATTGGCAATTGACTTACGACTTTACGATTCTTAAAATATCATAATTATAATAACCTTTCGGTAATGACGATAATGTGTTACAAGTATCGCTCCGTTTCGGTATTATAATTTTTACGATTGACACAATTTGGCGATGGGGCGATATAAATTTTATTATAGCATTTCGTATCGAATTGGAAACAGATTATTCTGGCCCCCTGGTGGCTGATCGATAAAATATGACGCCTTGATAAATTTACGATTAAATTATGTATGTTGATAATTTGATCAGTATAATTGTCATTTGTTAGTTTTTTTCGAACATGGTAATATATGCCGAGGTGTGTTTGTTTATTACAAGAATATTAATTTTGAAATACATAAATTAAATAACTAAAATAATTTCGTGCACATCGTAGGGGTAAGAAAATAATTAGTTATACTTACATCTGATAATTGTGATTTAATATATTTTTGTACAAAATCAATACAGTAAGCTATCTAGTTTGAGTTTGTTGATTTTTACAGCATCTTTCCTGTTGTTTTTAAAGCAAAATTAGGAAAAATTTAATGAAAAATAAATTTTAACATCTGATAACTTTATTATTTATGATAGTATCAAAACATTTAAGTCGTATTTTAACTATAGATAAATAAAAATAAAAACCCCTTGATAATTCAGTGTATTCGAATATTTTCCCATTTAAAAAGGTATAGAAGCAAAAACAAATGAAATCATTATTAAAACAGATCCATAAAAATCAATTAATTAACACTGATTAAAAAAGGTCATATAAATGTGATTTTTGTTTATCTAAGAAAGCAATTTGTTTGCAAATTTCTACCACACAGGCTTGACTTGAATAAATTACGACCAATAAATAATGAATTAGGTGTCGCTGTATATTGCATTTTTAAAATTCCGATTTCCAGTAACCTTTAGGATATCTATTATTAATGATACACTTATAATTTTAAAAATTCGTATGATGTCACATAATCCGATTAGTTTTTTTTGACACCTGAATATCTTATCAATTATAATATTAAAGCCCTCTACACACATTCAGTTTTATAATTAAAGACGCTAACAGCCTTACTAAACACGGTTTAAACTGAGTGAAAGCAAAATTTGTACTAATTTGCTGCTAGTTTATTCTTAACTTTAACTTTATACCGCGTTTATTTGTAAGGCATTTAGTTTTTAAGTTAATAGAAAATAAAGTTTGAGTGTAAAAAGTGACATATTCAAACACGAGCATTGTAAAGCCCGCTACACATGCCAGTTTTAACAGTCGGATAGTTTAGATAACTAATGTGTGTAGGCGAAATTGAGAAGAGTACAGTTTTCGATTTTGTTTTTATCTGAAAGATTAGACTGTTCAGATAAAACTAAGCTGTAACTAAGTACTAAGTATATAGCTGTACTATACTGTACTAAGTGTGTAGCTGGCTTTACAACGTAGTCATCGAGCTGTGTTTGAATGGGTCACTTTTTACTCTCAAAACAAATTTATTTTCCATTAATTTTTTTTGTAATTTTGCTTAAAAACAACCGGAAAAATATTGTAAAAATCAACAAAGTCAAACTAGGTAGTTTAATTTATTGATTTTGTACAAAAAGATATTCAATAAAAATATCTATAAAATTTTAAAAGCAATCAAAGAACGGACATTACGTACAATAAAGCGTTGAATCGAAATATCTCGAGTTGTCTTTCACGCATTTTATATGACGTTTAATGCCCACTGCGACAAACCAGTAATTATTTTGAACGAAAATATTAAATATACGCACTGCTGTGGAGAATCGCGCAAAAAATTGTCACAGCCTCTCGTAATTTTCATTTCGGTACTCTTTTAGGTATTAACGGAAATTGAATAAGAATCTTATTATTGTGACTTTTGAAACGTGTTGTGAAACTCTATTTTGTATGTTATGACTTTGTTATTCTGAATTTGACAAAACAAATGTGACAACAGATTTTGTTTATCCCAAAGACATTTAAATAATGCATAGACAAG
Source organism: Papilio polytes (assembly GCF_000836215.1). NCBI lineage: Eukaryota > Metazoa > Arthropoda > Insecta > Lepidoptera > Papilionidae > Papilio > Papilio polytes. The sequence goes on from NW_013525146.1 coordinate 815,831, forward strand.
GCATAGTGAACAAAATTTCAGCGGTACTTTCTCTGAAAGGTACTATATCATTTTACTATTTATAAAAAACACTAAACAGTTACAAAATAGATATGTGCTTTTGAGGATGTATCAATAGATAGCGTTAGTGATGATTATGTGAAAAAATGTTTCAAATTAAGTGTCTATGCCTTCTCTATATGTTTGAATCTCATTTAACGGCTCGGAGTATATGTGACTCGTGATTAGGTCTTATTCAACCACTGCGGATTTATTTCATATTAGCTGTCGCCCGCGACTCCGTCCGCTTGGAATAAAAAAAACAAAAGTGAGTAGCCTATGCGTTCTTCCAGACTATCCTCTACATCTATACCAAATTTCATCCGTTAAGCTGTTTAGGCTACAAACTCTAACAAACATCCATCCATCTAAACTTTCGCATTTACAATATTAGTTAGATATTTGAATTTCTTCGTTCACATATATCTTGAAATTTATTTATGTACTTCGACGTTTCTACGGTGGTTATTTATCAAAAAAATTGTAACCAAAACCGAAATTGTCTAAACGCAGTCAATTTTCATGTTTTAATATTTCACACTTATAAAGAGCATTAACATTGATAAAATCGAATAAAAAATCAGCGGGTTGCCAGTAATAAATAAATCACATTTTATGTAGAATTAGCGCAATCATAAATTTTCTTATTTCTATAAAAAACAACGCTCTAGAGAATATTGAAGTGGTTTTCTAGAATGTTAATAGACACATTATCAAGTTGATCGTTACATTCAAATGTGACATTTAATGCAATTTTGCTTATAAATATTTAATAGAAGCAATGTCACATCTATTGTTTTTTATTTTAATTTTTACGATAGACAATTTATCTCCGTTAAACACCCGTAGCGCTTGTATTAAGGAAATAAATTTATGCGTAAACACAATCATTAAAAATGTCACGGAAACATAGGAATTACTATTTTTAACTTAAAAATTTAAGTCGCCTAAGCTTCAATTCATTCATTAAAAATTTAAGTAAATATCAATGCACATTACAAAAGAAAGGGAGAAAATAAAACTTTAAGAGATTTTATAATCTAATTAGATCTAATGCTAAGAACATTTATCCATTCCATACAAAATAATGTAATTACTTGTAGGGAACAACATATTCATTAGTTTTCTCCGCGACTCTATCCACGTGATATTAAAAAATAATTAAAAAAAAAACAAAAGCCAGTAGCCTATGTTTCATCGAGATCCGTTCAGCAGTTTAGGCAGCTTAACAAACATCCATCTGTATATTCGCATTTATAATAATAATAAGATGATAAACTATTATTTTCTCAAGTCACTTATCTTACAAATCAAAAATGTCAGTATTTTGTCATTTATTTCAGCATTGACCAATACGAAGAGAATCGGTTGAAAAATATCCGTCATTCCGAGTGCTCCACTTTCGAGCTGTCTATTCAGAAGATGTCTTAATAAATCAGCGCCATCTATGGGATAACGACATGAGTTTTTGGAGCCCAACTGCACGAGGTGTAATCTCAATTAGGCCGATATATTTCCTCGTTAAAATCAGACCCGAGAACTGGAACTTTTCGGTAGTACAGTCGAAAATAAAAGTTATTAATTTTATGAGAAACTAGCTATTGCTTGCGGCTTCACTGGCGTGAAATTAAAAAACAAATGTAGCATTATGTTACTCACAGATAAATTACCTTTTTATCGGTGAAAGAATTTTTAAAATCGGCCCAGTAGTTTTTGGGTTATTTCAATACATACAAAAATATAAAAATACAAATCTTTCCTCTTTATAATATTTGTACAGATATAGATAAATACAAATTATAAAAGTCGATACTAGAGAATATGTAATTCTAGTATTTACTAGAATTACATATTCTGGAATTACATATATACTTAAAAATGACTATTTAGTCATTTTTGTCCTCGATTAAGATCAAGGTATAAAAGTAACTAATTTAAATTGTTCAAATAGGTAAAAATAATTACATTTCCCACTGGAATGTTGTTTATTTATATAAAACAATATTTGTCAGTTCAATTTTAACACTTTTGTATACAACTGTACGCATCTCAATAATGCAAAGCTCCCATTATCCGCGCTAACGAGCAACATTTCTTTTCGCCCGCGTAAACAGCCCGGCTATATCGGGGAATGACTGACTGCTGGTCGTTTCGAAAAAATGATGATTTGTTACCTCTCTGCTACATGACTTCGCATGAATTGAGTGACAAAAATCCCTTCGGAACCACAATCGTTGTGTCTTTAAAAAAATACATTACCGCCTTATCTAATAATACTTAAGACCTATTTTATTTTGCAAGGAGTGTACACTGATAGGTGTCGTGTTGAGAACGGAAAGACTTAATAATATCAATTAAAGCAGTTAAGGTTTTATTGTGTACGAGCCTTATTAGGATAGGCGGACAGTTACGAGTTTACAAATGAGTGCATTATATTTTTCGGCATTCTGACTGCTCTGATTGCGTTGTAAGGCGTAACGTTAAATAATCACTGCGATATATGTCATAATTAATATTACTTGATTAACCTTTAAAATGTAACTCTCGGTTAAAAAACCTCGTGTTATTCGAGTAGTGAAAATTATTGAGTCTGTAAACAACTGTTTAATTTAAACACTGACCTGTGTAAATGGACAGGGTATAAACTGTGGTATAAATTTTAGCGCTGACTGTTTCTGTTAATCTCGGTGGTTACAATTCGAAATAATAATAAAGATAGATTCAATTGACATTATTAAGACGCGTTTTTAAGTCGGAATGAAGAAAAAACTGTCTTTTCCATGCATTGACCTATCCATTTTAACAGATCAGTAACTTTAAGATACAATGAGGTTATTGTTTCATGGAAAATATGTTCTACCTCTGATATTGTTCTTAGTTACTACTTAAGTTAAAATAAAATTAAAAAAGTAGAGTCCTTATATGGTGAATTTTTTTCATACCATTGCGAAATTAAATAACTATATGACGAATGTTTTTTTTTACATTATCTTAGTTGCTTATATTTAACACTTTGATTTTTATTTAGTCTTAGTTAGAAATAGACGAATAGATTTTAGTCACAGATTTTTAAGGTGACAAACGAGCAAGCGGTCACCGGAATTCGACAAAATATTTATTTACTTATTTAAAATAGAGAAACGCTGATCATAGACATCCCCATTTGTAGACGCGACCTTTAATGAACAAAGGAAAAGACGCACAGAAAAAGGAGTTCCCCTGCCTACTCATCCTATCCCCGCCCAATCCAATTTACACTAACATTGCCCTTCAAGCATGTGATGATTTGAATATTTACGTAAATTATTTATAATTTATGTCAGTCCAAGATGGCCGCATTTAATGCACATGATCAAGGTTAAGGGGCGTTTCTGAGTCAGTATTTCTTTATTAGTAACAATTATAAATGCATTTATAATTTATATTGTTCGATCTACTCATAAGTAATTGAGTGTTGTTTAAAATCATTGAAACTGTGGGCTTCTATTATTTGTACTAGCTTTTATTTGTTTTATAATATTTTATAACCTCAAAAATATTTTTAGAAATGAATGTTAAATGAAGTAGTTTTTTATATATCATTTCTTTACATATATTGACATCCTGGTTTAGACTAGAAAACTATTATTCTACGAAAATATGGCTTCTAACGGCCGAATACCGAAACGAAGTGCTAAGAGCTGCTTACAATCTGATTGACGCTAAAATTTTAATGCGATTTAAAACTTTGGACTCATCATTTAAGAAAGTGTTTCAGTATTCGGCTGTTGGATTCGTTTTTTTTCTGTCACAGGGTTTAAATGAAACGACGCAATAAAGGCACTCACGTTTATTCTTTCATGAAATATATTAAGATTTATTTTATAAATGTAAAAAAACACATAATAATATCAATATCACACTGAAAACAATAACAACCAATTAAGTAACTTGTAAGCTAGGAATGTAAAAGTTAACATTTATTAAGTCATATTTTAATATTGACTTTATCTTAATAAATTTTACTACGTTTTATTTTTACAAAAATAGGCAATTACATTTTTAATGACATTAATTTGTTCTTGTATTTTAATTTTCTTATTCCTTATTTAAGGGCCAACATAAACGGACTGCTCCGCAAAGTCGGGTTCAAATGTTTCAAGCGGACAGTAAACTACAAACTTGGGTCCGTGTATTTTTTAATTTGCTAATTACTTTTTTTTTATTACACATTTGGTAACTAAATATAATTACAAATGAAGCTTCAATTCATGTTTAGAAAAGTTTTAAGCAAATAAGTACAGAGTAAATATAAAACTAAAAATTAACATCATTAAATGGCATATTAAAGAAATTTATCAAATATCTTCAACAAACGAAACAAATAACGATATGTAACATGCGAGAAAAAAAACCAAACATAAATCGACTAATTAAAATATTGACGAATTATGTTAATTGCTGCTTAATCAATTATAATGACTCAGTAAACTGGCCTAAACACTAAAATAAATACTTAGATAACTTGTCGCAAATCAGATATAATATACAATTTATCTTAAATTTATTTGTACATTTAATAATTTTGAGCTTCACTCGACTGGCCTTCATCCCATTATATAAAATTAATTGGTAATATCTAACACTGGCATAACATAAACTGGCATTAACACTGGCACATAGTATATAACACTTCGTACATATCTCAAATATTTACACCAATAACACTTCGATTTATAATACAATTTTTGTCTTAAAAGTAAAATATTTCATTACATTGAAAGCATAATTTTATGCAACTAACTAAATAATGGTAGAAAGATCAGGTAAACAAGAAGAGTAGAAAATCACTTAAATACTGTATGGCAGAATTCGATAGTCATTTTTAATGTATACCTAATTAGGAATAACTTTCAATACAAAACATAATATTGGGACAAACCCTTTCTGATAAAAACAAAAGAAATTCTACTCTCATCCAGTCATCGGAACTTCTTCTGTCCTTTTCGGAACGAGACTTAAATCAAGAGGATTCTTCATAATTTCCTTAGCGTTATCGTCGTTTAAATCAATACTTAATTCTGGTTCGGAATCGCTTACTTCGTCTCTTTTAGGACTTCTGAAGAGTACTGCGGATTTAATAGATAAATCTATAGGCTGATCTTGTTCTATAGCTATGCCGGCTACGGCTGGAGAGTGGAGCAAGAGATCGCCGCCATTACGCGGCCATGCAGGGACTCCTGGAGGCATTGACCTAAAGTTTTGTATCGCGGTCGGTAAAGGTAGAAAAGACGTAGCTCTAGAAGAATAATTAGGAGCAGCTGAAGCTGCACTAAAAGGAGAAGGTGGCAAGGAAGGTTTTTTTCTCCGCAATTCTTTACTTTGATTTCTAAGCGCCTGCAATCGTACATCTTTTTCACTACATGGAGATGATGCTGGTCTAAAAATACTTAAACCACTCGTACTTCGTGAACTATTGTCATCTTCAGGATCAGCTGATGAAGCCCCGGAGTCAGACGGTGAGACGCTTTGTCTGGTTACTTCTTCACTAAAAGGTATCTTTTCTGAACTCTTGTAATATTCAGCTAACGCGGCGGCTGGGAGCAGGTTTGTTGGTAAGAATGAAGGATTAATGTTTGAATTGAATGTAGGAGGCGATTTACTTGTTTGCATTTGTTGTATATGCTGTTGTTGCTGTTCTTGTAAAAGGCAGTGGATTTTAAACCAATTAGATCTTCGTCCGTATCTCGAGCCGGATTTGGACATCCCTACGAGCAAACATTTCCGTAACCGGCAAGCTTTGCAGGCGGTCCTATTTTTCTTGTTGATGACGCATTCACCATTATTCTTGCATTCCGATATCGACGATAAGTTGTTGTACGTCCGCCCGAAGAAAGACTGCAACAAGAGAAAATTACAATTTTAATATATGTAAATTCATAAAGGTCGATTCGTTTTAGCGTAAAGATGACGATACTGATTTCTTATATGCGGTTGCATTAATTTAGCTTAAAATATCGACAGGCTTCCGTCGGTCTCTCATAAGAAACTGCAATTTATAAGCGTTACAGTTAAGGAGAGCCTCGTATTGGTATTCAATTTACCTGGCCCTGTGCAGAATTAAAAACTACATTTTTCAAAAAGTCATCATAAAGAGCGTTGCGCTCGGATCGATATGTGGGTCAGTGCGAAGGAGGTCGTATCTCACGCTTAATATTGCAGAACTGCTCTCGCGTCCTGTTGCGTCTTTGACATAAGTAATGGGAGAGTTCTGAGGATTTTTTAAATATATTTGGAAGTTACCCCGCTGAGACCGGCCTCGGCTCTTTTCTTAGCCAATTAAATTCGTACAAAAAACGTAAAATATGTGATTGTGTTACAGTTTCTGAGCCTCGCCGGGGTCGGTGCGATTTTAGTGCTAAATTACGATCTGTCGCATTATTAATTTCGGATTATGACAATATTTTTTATTGCTTATTACATTTGAACGGACCTTTTTTGTCTTATGCAAATGAACCTTTTAATTTGCATTTTTCTTTAATCTAACTAATCTGCAAATTAACAGAATGGAAGTCTGGGAGTTTAATTTTACGATGGCGTTTATTTGAAGCCAAAACTGCTTCGTCGGTACATTTATTTTTTATAACAGTAAATACTGTATTTAAAATATAAAAAATCACGTTAATTAATTTGGCACCGTAAAGTTTAATTGATCACTAACAATTTCCATTTTTTTTAAGTAATATTCATCTTTCAAATTTAGATAAGCTAATATGTCGCAAATTACAAATACAGACGTCATCGTAACCGTACAAAGACATTGTCGACACCCACAGATCATATTCATAACGCACTTAAAACCAGTATTCTAACGGTAACCTTAACTGGACTAATTTAGAATTTTAACATCTCGAATTGTCCATTTAGAAGTACTTTAGTTAGTTCTTTATCCATTTAGAAGTACTTTAGTTAGTTCTTTATCTAAATGCTACTCGCAGAGGTTAACGGTTAAAAGGGTAACGGTTATATTAATAATTTAACCTTCACTTAACCAAATTATACGAGTAACTGACTAGCTGTTGCCCGTGATTTCGCCGGCGTCAAATTAAAAAATAAAAAAAAAAAAACTATATCCCGTGTTACTCATTAATAACGTAGCTTTTTAATGGTGAAAAAAATGTTGAAATCGACTCAGTACAAACTCAAAATTACAAATCTTCCCTCTTTATAATATTAGTATAGTCTAGTGTTCGCCAGCGACACCATCCGTGTGAAATAAAAAAAATGTAAGTAGCCTATGTGTTCTTCCAGACTATCCTCTACATCTATACCAAATTTCATCGAGATCAGTTTGCTACAAACACTAACAAACATCCATACACATAAACTTTCTCATTTATTTAGTAAGATACGTATTTTAAAAATGCCTCCGCTATTACAAAGCTACTCAATCCCTAAGTAACATAAGCTATATTAAATTTTCAATTTCGCCGACGAAGTCGCGAGCAACCACTAGTATTAAATATAACAAATTACACACCTACAGATACATTAAAGAAGAAAATGACCTCTACATCCAGTATGGAATGTAGGAAACAGTAATTTCGCGAACGCATATTATATGAGTCACAAGATTAGAAATTTAAGATAAGCCTCTTCCTTATGGGTGCGGATCGCGGTAAGAGATATACTCTCTAATTGAGCGAAGCCTCGACCGTACGTGACTTGATTCAGTTTTGTTATTACGAGAAATATTACAGCGATAATTGTCCTTGGATATGTATTTTATGATGGTAACATCGCTTTATTACTTGTGAGTCTATTTGAAGTCTGTACAAATAAATTAGTTAATCTATTTTTGATTTGTAGTTTTGATATAATCTACAAGACTATCATACTAAGACACGACTGTACAGTCTATTGATAAGTTATAATAAAGATTGGATTAACCAGTATATCGATTTGTTAGATTAACTGAACATTGGTACTATGCAATATGGCTTTGAAATGTTTATTTACATATGGGAAGTCACGGAAACCAATCATAATCGAATGCAGTGAATAAATCGATGCCGGAATAGCGGGGCAACACTAGATAATCGGTATACACGTCCGTCCCTATAACATCTGTCAATGTCAAAAGTATTCAAGACTAGCTGTAGCTTGTGACTTCACCCGCGTGAAATTAAAATATAAATTACCTTTCTAACGGTGAAAGAATTATTAAAATCGGTCCAGTAGTTGTTAAGTTATTGCCATACATACAAAAAAATTATATTAGTAAAGATAAGCGCGCCATTTTGGCGGGAATGGGTAGACTTAGTATTGAAATAGAATTACGTCGTTACTATTTTATTGTCTAAAAGAAGATAGAGACAAATTACTAAGAGGGGACGTCACCTTTGACTTAACTACGTCACATCAGTTGTGCGATTGTCGATTGTTTCGCAGGCAATTCAACTGTTTAGTTGCACAACTAAAAATCGAGTAGTGTGCGCACATATAAGCTCATAGCAATCAAAGAGAGACTAAAGAGTTGTGCGATAGTTTCAGGTCCACGCTTTAAGAATACGACATCAGAGGTCAAAAGACTATCACTTGGGTCAAGTATTGAAGTGAAAATTCCGGTTTCAACAAAAAATGTGCATCAAACAAAAAAGCCACACATCTTTTACTGTAATGATAAATGTTCTAAGAAATCGTTTCGCGTAGGCGTGGCGACGATTCTCACGGCCTTTCGTATAATAAAATGCTTTTTCTTCCGTAACAATGTGTTTGCGTATACTTTCTTGGATTTATGACTATAAGCTGATTGAATTTTTGTAATGACTAGAGTTATCTTAGAATTGAATAATCAGACATTTACTAAAGGTAATACAAAGTCCTTTTTCCTTGCAATTAGCGTATTATCTCTTAGTACAATGTAGCCTTTTGTACATAGTCTGTTATAACAATATACGATAAAGTATTTCACAAGTTTTTTTTATATTCCTGTCATCAATCTTGTTAATTACGAGTGTTTCGTTTAAAAAATCTAGACAATGCATAGAATATGGCAATAATCTAAAACAACTGTCTACAAACGAGATTCAAATGAATAAATTAGCAATAAACAAAAGCTGGAGTCGAAATAATTTGAATTCGATTTTAAAGAATGGCGCCTTCAGTTCTTACTTTATTAAATAGTTTTGTTTAACTCAAATAACAAATTGATTTGTAACAAATCATGAATCTTTTCAAGGAAGTAATGTTACATTTCTTAAACTCAATTACTTCTTTATAAGTTCGTAAATTACGTGACAGTACCGTGGTTAGGTCCATCTTTAGATTACGCAAGTTATGCTCGATCCGCGGGTTTGCTTACTACAAGTATTGACATTACCTTTATACGCTTCAATGTTCCGCAATCAGTTAACATTTCAATTGATTTTCAAACAGTTAACAACCCAAGGAAAGATTGTTCATATAATAATCATATCAATTTACATTGGCTTTACCAAGGGGCAGCTGCCGCTCTTAGACAGTCAAAAATTATCAATTTAAAATACTAAGGTGCTTACAATCCATAGAGGTCCACATTATAAGGGTCTCTAGTTCTCTCGGTTTTTTTACGACTTACATAGATTTCATAAAAATACAAATTGAACCAAAAATCATCAGCTTGTGACGCCTAATCCATATAATAAATCGCTAATCGAACATTTCGAGTCGACCGAGATGGAGTAAATTGCGCGATCAAATTGCCTACAAATACTCTACTAAGAAGAATCTAAAATCAAATTGTATAAAAGAAACATGTCCTTTATTTTGTACTTTTTACGGTTGAATTACAAACTAAATTTATTTTATTTTACGTTAACAGTCTGGTTGTTACCCACTAAGTAAATAGCACTAACAAGTCTTTTATAGTTCATAGTTTAGATAAATTTAAATGAAGGTAATCTCGTAAATCAGGCCAGTATTATGCAGTCCGCGTTACCCTCGTAAACTTAGATTGTAAGACAAGGTATCGACTGTTATTACCTTCGTGGTCATGCAAAAATGTAGGCTAGTGTATACATTTGTGTATGCGGTTTACTGGCTTTTGTGTATTTCTGAGTAATTGTTACTCAGTTACTTTCATAAGTGTATGAGTGATTCAGTGGTTAGCGTTTCACTTGAGTGATATGATTCAGTCGAGTGGGAGGTTTGAATCTTGAAATTTGAAGTGGAAATCCTCCCTTATCCTCAACAAGATAACTTTCAAATATATGAAAATGATGAATGGATCTATCTTAATGTATATATTTTAGGAGACATCTACTGATTTCTCAGATTCATAGTTAATTCTAATGACTTGTTTAAAGAAGTTTTAAATCAGATACGTGCGATTATAAATGCAACAGTTTTGATAGATGGATGATTGTTAGAGTTTGTAGCCTAAACTGCTGAATGGATTTTAATGAAATTTGGCATAGATATAGAGCATATTCTGTAGAATACATAGGCTACTTAATTTTGTTTTTTAATTCCACGCGGTCGGAATCGGGGGCGCAAGTACTAAACTTTAAAACACCAGTATAATATTTCTAATACATTATTATAAACAAGTTTCTACATATCTATTTAAATGTGAATCGTCAACAAATCTAAATATAACATTTTAATCTATTTAGATACAAGTCATTGTAGATAATTGACGACTGCGCGGCTGTGGGTAGAATAAAAACAATTGTTTTGTGTTGATAATGACCACGCGGTGCCAAGTCCTCACGGCCGTAACCTCTATGTAAACTATTCCTTTAGGAAATAATGTATACAAATATTTATACAAGCTTTTGCCCACGACCATGTGTATTTAGTTTATGTGTTCTTCCACATTGTTCTACAACTGTGGCAAATTTCATCTAGATTCGTTGAATTCTTGATATACTATCTTATTAAAATCCATCCAATCTACATTTTTATATTTCACTAGCTGTTCCCATGCGACTTCATCCGCATGAAATTATGATAATTTTATTTTATTGTTTACATTTGTCAAATTATTAATTACAAATGTCAAAATGACATGACATGACAAACCTTAGCAATCTTGCTTTCTTGATGTTGGCAGCAACTTATGGTCTCTTTCCCACATTAGGGTTTTTATCCAAAATATTTACCCCCTAAGTTTAATGTCGTGAATATATATAGTCTAAAGCGTAATGTAAGTGTAGGGCTTTTTATTTAAAAAAGAATTATTCAAAAATATGCTGTAATTGCTGAGATCTTAGGCAACAAAGTAATGTGTGTTTACGCTTTATTATAATAGTTTAGATGAAACCCTAATAGTTATAAAATTAAAGTGAGCATCTAATATTGCTAAATACAGATTAAAGTAACTCACATTATATTTGTAACATTTTGATTAAATAACTGAAAAATATTGAAATCGAGTGGAAAAACGATATGATTAAATTAATTGGCAAATGTAATCGGTACAATAAAAAATGTTCAAAGAAATAAAAGAAAAAACACAGCCAAAATAAAATCATCAGCCTCGTTAAACTCTTGTTAATTTATTTACAGTTTAAATAACAAACTAATGGATCCGATGGATATGTAGATATCTCAATTATTTGGCCACCGAATTACTAATTAGTTTTTGATAAAGAGATTAAAAATAAAGAATAAATTGTTGCCTCCAATTAGCGGTTGATTCGATTGAGTTATCAATTTTAATAATTCACTCGTTATAACAATGTGTGTTCAAATTTAAGAGATTTTTCCTTCCAATTTCGATAAATCGTTTTAAAATACTTTTAAACTGTGGACGTTCTTTTAAAAGTGATTAAAGATACACTAATGGTAGAATAAATAACTCAATTATAAAGAATCTTCGTATTCTTTACTGAACGTTTGGATTATTTCAATATCATTCTTATATTTTTTTGAAAATCAGATGACGGATAAACGCGAGAGTAAAAAAACTTCACGTACTTATTTGCATAGATCGTAAGGTCGGGCGTGTCAGTATGGGTCGTCAGGTTGACATAGTTACGCCGAAATTGGACCGAGTACAGAAAACTTAAAAATAATTGTAAGATTGTCAATAAAAAGTTCAATACTGATTTTCAATTTGAATTATCATTATTAAACAATCTGACATCTGTTAATGAGTGTCTAATTTCATTCCTCTTCCACTATTTTCATATAAGAAAAGGATGGGAAGGAGAAGTGGATTAGACACGGAATGGAATGCATTTGCAGAGGTTTCCTTCTTCTATGCATCTCTTCCTCTTTTGATTAAAATACGATAACGTATCTAGATATGCGGATGTGCATGTAAAGGGGTCACTTCGTTATTTTGGCTGGCCTTGGCGTCAATTGTGGTGGCCGCTTGATACCTTATACTTTTAAAAAAAAATACATGAATTCAATACGTTATATGTACAGTTTTTTTGTATTCAAAATTGTTTAGCATTTTATTGATTTCGAAACAAGAAGGAAGTTCATTCATAACTTGGCACAAGATTTAAAATTTTCTTTTCCTTGTAACTCAAAATACCTTGAAACGTGACATCATATATGTTCCATGAATTTGCGACATTATATGTGTAATAATTTACATGTTGTACGTGAGATCTATTACATGCGTGAGAAATAGGGCATCGCGAAATATTTACATAATATTCTTAAAGGTTAGTTATTCGGTAACTTTGAAATAAAAGCAAAAAGAACGCTTATGAAAGCCTAAGTAGGCACTTATCTTTTTTTAGACGTCAGATTAATTACAAAAAAGTGTGAGAAATGGCGATAAATAAACTAAACTTAGCAACATTTTTTGAATCTAGAAACAAATGAAAAACGCGCTACCAGGAGAGTTACGGAAAATCGAGCACATAACTAAATCGAACTAAAATAAAATAGTACTTTTTAAATCTAATAAAAGCAATGTATAATTTATCAATTACAGCGCTAAAGTGAAGTGCGATTACATATTGATTAGTAACATGTAATAACGTACGTCAAGTGCCAATTAAATGCATGACACATGTCAGCCATATTGGATAGATTTTTTCGCATTTAACGCTGTTTAAAGTCAAAGATATAAAGTTGCCTTTTTCCACCGCACCTGTAAACATGATCGTAAAATGCTAAAGTAAAGGATTTATGATATATCTTCAAGTTAATGAACTGTTAAACTGCATCTTACGACTTAAAAAATTTAAATCCGTGAATGAAATAAAAAACGCTATAAACTTCTTTAGTTGCTTACGCGACACGCTTTTCATGTGAGATTAAATCAAAAACTGGCTATTCATTTGTTTTTCTTTTTATATTACGAAATAATTCACTTTGACAGAAACTTAGTCCACGTGAAATGTTACGACAAAACTTATAAAGTAGCCTGTTATTCCAGACACTTCTTTACATCTGTGCTAAATTTCATCAAAATTATTTAAACCATTTTTAAGATTAGTAACAAACGTGCCTCTAGACATTCTTTTTGCATTTATAATTTTATTATAACATAATCGAACTCATGTTAAACGGTACATATACTATTATAGTACTATAGATTGAAGAGTAAAACAAGGCGCCTAACCAAGGCCATAAAACGGAGGCACAATTGTAGTTACAAATTGTATTCATTCAAAAATCTATTTAACTAATAATTTATTAACAGTTTAAGAAAACCGTTTCATATCAAAAGCTCTCAACAAACTGTACAATGGATGTGTAAAATATGATTTTCCATACGACAGACCGCCGCGACGACTTTAAGTTTTATGACATGTCGAACAATATAAATAGTCATAAAAGCGAGGAAAGCGCGGCGCGGGCGCAAGCGATTTGACAATAAAGTAACGTGTGGGCGGGACCGCGTTATGCAACATATGATTAATTTAATAAAAATTGCATGTATAATTTTTTAATTGTTTATTAAATTCAGATTATTATCTATTACTATAACTGGTACAAAACTATGTTTTTTTTTATATATTTTACATTATCAATCATCAGTTCTTATGTTAGTACATTAAAGTTGTATAGACTAATAATTAAAAAACAAATTTTCTTTTTACTTTTATATGTCGTAGGATTATTTATTAATTATAAGGAGCAATTAATTTTGCATTTAATGAAATAGGCATATAATTGGTAAAATAACAACAATTTAAACAAGATTTATATTAACAGTTGTATTTTAACCCAATTCTTATGAACATCTGTAGACTGCTTCCGTTTTGCATAAATACCACATTAGACATTAAAAGAATTTGTCGTATGTCAGTGAAATATCCCGTTCGCGGTCAACATCAAAATTCTGTTAATTAATTCAGCTCCTTCATGCCTCTCGCTTTTTATATTTATTCACGTTTTATCTGTGTCGGGCACGAGTCGATAAAACGCCGGCTGCATTAGTACACAAGTCACAAGAATCTAGCGGGTAATATATCTATGGATACAGGCTTAGCCCTCTTTTCCGCGCAGATTAAAAGAAAAACACAGTAAGTATTTTTGATTTCCTGCAATTTCAGTCAGCAGTTCTATCTTTGTATTAAGTAATTAAATTTAGTGTAACGGGATTTTTTTTAGATTTTTTTCCGCTATCAGTGTATACCTTATACTAAACAGGCTTCTTTCGTAAGCGGAGCTTATGGTCACCATTTTTTATTGTTAGGGTCATCGGACACAGGCGGTGTCACATTGTACTTTTTTATAGATTGTCGAGATTTAGTGCCCTCAGTGTAAGGTGCGGTGATAAATTTATAGACTCTTATCACGTGGTAATGGAACGACCGGGAACTAGCGTTTTACTCGTTTTGGGTGTGTTTTGGTCCGGTCATTGACTTCGTATATTGACTTATGAACTTAACTGTACATATCTGCGAATAGAATTGGAAATACGATTGTCTACGCATGTATTGGCAGATGTTACAGACAAAACAATCCACAAATGCATAATTTGGTCTTAAACCACGTCAATAACGTTTTAAAATGCCGGATTATTCAAATTCAAAATATGACATGGGGGCCTCCAAAAGGGGAGTAAACAGCTACTTATTAGGCTAGCGCGGCTTTCGACTGCATCATCACCTCCTTCAGGTGGAATCGTGGTCATGCACTAGCTTAACAAGTATTAAAAAAAAATAATTGCCTCATTTCCTTCAGAATACGAATTAATCCAACGCTTTTAAATATCAATATAACTAGATATCAGTTACTACAAAAATCATATGTTAATCTGCTTCAACTTTCACTCCGTTTAACGCGGCGATGGCATCGCCTTTGACCCGCAACTCTTCACTAACGGCTATTCTCAACTGTATATATATTCATCTAAAGAATACTCTCAAAACGTCAATATTTAGTTATTTTATTTGTTGGAAATACCTAAAAATGTTAATTAAGAATTTAAACAATGTTAATCTTACTAATATAATAAATGCGAAAATAAATGGATGGATGTTTGTTAGAGTTTGTAAGGATTAGTCTGGAAGAACATGTAAGGTACGTGCTTTTATCTTTTATAATTCCACACGGACGGAATCGCGGGCGAACGCTAGTTATGTATTGTTAACACAACATAAAAAAGCTATCACTTTTAATTTTCTATTACTAATTGTCTCCTTAACAAAATATGAAACATTTATTATAATTTTTCGGCTTGTCTGTCAATCTATTGTAACTCGAGCGTGTCTTATCGGTAATTGGATATCTTGTACACCGGCTGCCGAAACTTAAGTAGCATATTTCAATTTGTTATTACTTCTTTTGACTCTAAAGAATGCTAGGTATATCAATTTATCTTGTTTTTTTCAGCTACTTTTAATGTGTTAAAGTGACCTTTGGACGATTTAAAAAGTAGAAAATAAATTCGATTTTTTATAAGATTTTAGAATGACGACATGGTTGATATTGACATATAGTAATCATTGTTAATTAAAATCGGCATACGATATAACTTACCGTGTCTTGTGTAAAGTATTTAAAATCTATTAGAAATAGTACGATATCTTCTATCTTTCATTTCAAGACTATCCTCATCAAAGGATCATTATTATATTCATGTATTTTAAACTAGCTTTCGTCCACGACTTCGTGTACAGAATTTTAAAAAGTAACTAGCCTATGTATTCTTCCAGTCTATACTCTACATCTATTCCAGATTTCATAGAGATCCGTTCAGCAGTTAAGGCGGCAAACTCTAATAAACATCTTTCGCGTTTATTAGTAAGAATTTAATGGACTGACACCTCATTAAAAGATTTCAACGCCATCTACTGGCCGTGATAAAAAAGAAAACAACGCCCAAGGCAACAATCGGTAGCAGCTACCTCATATAATTAGAGAAATACTTAGATCGATATCTGGATAGAATTATGATAAATGATTCATAGCAAAGCGATATTCGGTTCATAGAATAATGACAGCTCGTTCCGATAATTGTCTAAAATGTTAATCATTTTTTATTTCAATGATTGATAATTAAATTGTTTTTAGTGACGGTGTCTTTGTGAGGCGTTGGAGAAAGATCCGATCATAATTTATTCGGAATTTCTCTCACACTGTGTTATTGTTTTCATAACTAGGTTACAGTAGATTTAATTTTCTCAATTATTAATAATAATAATAATAAAATAATCGTGTTTGAAATAAGGTTTTATTAAATTTTTCGTCAATACGCCATAGAAAATTATTAAAGAATCATCCCTCTAAATAGCACTGATAGATGCACGTATCCTTGTTGATACTGATTTTTCATTACCGTCAGTTTCCACTGCCGATAAACAGATACAAAAATTGTAGCCATCTCTCTCGATTTAATTAAAATATCAATAACTTGCTGTTGCTCGCGACTTTACCCGCGTGAATTAAAAAAAAATAGCCTATGTTACGCAAAACTAAATTACCTTACTAACGGTGAAATAATTTTTATCGGCCTAGTAGTTTTTGAATTATTTCAATACATACAAAAATACAAATCTTCCCTCTTTATGATATAAGTATAGATAAAATTAACTTTCACACATAAATTCTCAACAAACATTTCGAATGGAATAACTTTCAATTAGTTCGTCTGGACCATATTCACCGGTAAAATTCCCATGTCTATCAACTCTCGTTTCTTAGACGGCTCTATTAAACGGGTATTAGTTAAATTACAATCTTGTACATTAATAACTAGGTACAGTGCGGTTACAAAGTGCGCCGATGTCGTAGGTGGCAATTAACCTACGGACATTTATTGCATTGATGTGAAAGACTAAACTGTTTCTTTGAATAAGTATGTACTTGTGTATCGATGTTAAAATACCTTTTGATTTTAAAATTACAACTGTATTGTACAGTCGCGTATAAAAGTGTTAAATAATTAGCGGTCATCTATTAATGGATTCTTTTCAACATATGTTTAAGAGTGATTTTAATTATGGGTAAACTAGCGTTCGCCCGCGACTTCGTCCGCGTGGAATTAAAGAAAAAACATAAGTAAGTATGTGTTCTTCCAGACTATCCTCTACATCTATACCAAATTTCATCGAAATCGGCTTAGCCGTTTAGGCTACAAACTCTAACAAACACCCATCTATTCATCCATCCATCTAAACATTCGCATTTATAATGTTAGTATGATGTCATAAGTACAGTGTCATGGAAAAGCGTAAAGTCTAAATACAGCGTTTTAAGATTATAAGGGCCTGTCCCACCAAAGTGTAGATTGTCTGATAACAATCCAACGTTTAAAATATGTTATGGAAATATCGGATTTTGTTACTGTATCTGACAGTCACGTCTTTAAGCTATCTGTGCCTCTGTCAGCCAGTTGTGGTAGGCCCTAAGCTTTTCGAAGTTTCAGTGATACAAATTATAATAAATGTTTAACACCAATGAATAAAAATGCGGTAAACGGATTGTAAAATTTTACGATCGTTATAAAATTAGTTACGGTCAAAAGTTTAATTAACGATTGATAATAAAATGTGCCTGATTAAATACGGGAATAGCAATTAAAAGAAAATTTCTTTCACCATTTGCTAGATTTTTACACAGGTTAGTTTTCCAGGATATCAAAAGAAGACACGTTGATTACTGTACAGTTAGGGAATCTGATGGTGTCCTACATTTAAAACTATAGTCGTTTGAACGTTACGTGTTGAGAGGCGGAACAATAACCAATAGGGCGCTTTTATATATGTATGTACAAAAAAGGTTGGTAATTGATAATGATAATTAGTTCTATTATATCATTTGCATAATTAACTGCTACCTATAAGTACCTATCTGTAAGTTACCCTATCAAAATTATGTATATGTTACATGAGTGCGAAGGAGTCAGCTGAAAACCAGCACCTGAACGGCTTAGTCCGCTTTAAACTCTGAGCTCACTACCTTTTGCCACGATTTTATAATATTTTTAGAATAAGTTTATTTATTTTCTTTTGTTTCTTTTCTGTGGCAATAAATACATTCTATTCTAAATGTAACACCGGGGATGTCCGCGACTGTACGTATTACAAGGCATGATAATATCCACGTTTAAATCAAGATATATTCTTCGATAATAAATAAAGGAAAAGTCAGTAGTCCAATTCGTAAATAACAGAGTAGATAACGCAATAGCTTTATCATTATCGTCGAAATTTAATGTCTTGTATCTCTCGTTAAGTCCACACTCCCCCGCTATAGTGTACACACGAGTGACCTCACGCACACAGCCGCGCTCACCTGTAGCGGTCTCGTGCGCACTGTCACATAAAAGGGTGCGGTTATAGTGTCTTCATTTTTGCAGTTTATGATATTTTATTGTCGTTTTTTTTTTTAATGTTATTTAATAAATACTTTTACGGATGTTATGATTATGTTAATCTTTTGTAGACTGACAGAATTGCAGCTTAATTGAATTTATATTAAATTAATTGTCACAAAAATGATTATGATAACTCAGCTTCGGTTAACAATAAATTAAGAAAGCATATTTGTATTTTAAGATTTCTGCACGGAAACCTCTTGATGGGCTCAAAGTATTTAACTCACTACAGGACATTGTTTCCACAGTGCAACTTCCGTGCGTTCATCCGCTAAATCACGGTGGAAACGCACCTTAATACTGTAAACTCTGACATTTCACACACACATACACCTGCGTTAGAGCATCGCTAGACGTCACCTGTCGACTCGGCCGCGACCTCTACGTGCGATCACCGCGGTCAGCACCCACACTACCACACTGCGGCAAATCGAATTAAATCCTAGCTCAAAGAGACAAAACTCAAAATGGAAAATATCTGATACGCCATTCAATAATATACAGACAAAGATAGGTGTCGTTATTCATGTGTGTGCTATTGCTTTTGAATGGAAACAGCTGCTGAAAGATAAATAGATCTTAAGAATATGGAAATAGAGTTGGTTTTCCTTTGAACTAGGAAGTGAGATTGGATAGAGCACGGCGAAATGTAGCTCTGAGGTCGTGGGAAGGCGAGTCGATCGACGATTCGGTTAGTTATATTTTCAGTGTTATAACGGTAATGATTTTGATAAGACTCAACATGGTAGGTAATGTAAGGGCCAAATATTACATTAAAATATGTGTCAGTCTTAAACTATTACGTACGTTTAAACTCTAAACTCTTTAAAACGTAATCGCCTGACTCTGATTGAGGGATTGAAGTTTGTTTCAGTATTTACAGTAATCCAAATATTAATATCAATACATATTTACGTTACAAAAAACATCCCTCTAAGACATGGTTACCGATCTAATCATAGTAATATTATAAATGCGAATGTTTAGATGGATGAATGTTTGTTAGAGTTTGTAGCCTAAACGGCTGTACGGATTCCGATGAAATTTGGTACAGATGTAGATAGTCTGGAAGAACACATAGACTACTCACTTTTTTTGTTATTCCACGGAACGGAGTCGCGGGATGAAAACTAGTTCTCTTATAACGTATTGTCAATGAGTTTTTAAATTATTACTATTATTTGAATTGTTAATAATGTGCCTTTGATCTAAACAAAACTATGTATTTCTGAGTATTATTTTTGTTTGATATAACTAAGGAGTTTATTGATAAAAGTTAACTTAAATGTAACATTACGTTATGTTTAATAGGTAATTGGTTTTTTAGTCGCTCTTCCGAACAGTATGGTTATTATCACAGATAAAAAAAGTTTTATCTTAGAATGTAATAGCTTCGTAATATCATTAAAACATTAAGGTTAAAATACAATTATTTTAATGACTAGTTTTATGTATCGTGATCGAAGATCCACGTGGGTTATATCGTTTGATGCGCCGCCGACTTTTACCTCATTACAAAGTTTAATTATTAATTTTTCATTCATTAACATGGTAATAAATATAATTGATCTAGAGGCGGTCGATTGAGCGAAATTATTTCATTTGTGATGACTATAACTTTTGATTAAGTAATTAATTATCTGATGCCGATTAATCTTACTAATATCATATCATAAAAATATTAAAAATGCGAAAGTTACGATGAATGGACGTTTGTTAGTGTTTGTAGCATAAACGACTGAATAGATTTTGATGAAATTTGGTACAGATGTAGATGATAGCCTGGAAGAACACATAGGTTAGTTTTTATCCCGGGAATAGTTACGGTTCCCGTGGGATTCATTAATTTAGTTTTTTAATGTTTACTCGATCATTCTGCAACGGTTCAATATATCTTATTGAAATTTGGAACGGATATAAAACAAAGTCTGGAGTACACATGGGATAAGGTTCATCACCGAGAAATGTTCGGTTCCCGAGGGATACGTAGCTTTTTGTCAATTATATAGTTCGTATGTTTTCTAATACCACGCGGACGGAGTCACGGGAAACAGCTAGTTTAAAATATCGTTCGATGAGTTGGTACAGGGTGTTCTTTTATCGTTTGATATTATTAATTGAATGTAAGAAATTTTATATCACATACAAGATATCTACGTTATTTGAGCATGATATTCATAGTAGATGTATGACGTTAAACAAGTCAGATTTTTTTTTTCGCTGGTCTTTTGAAAGAATCATTATATCTTTCTTTCAATTATAAAACACTCTGTAAATTCCTTTATTAAGTTATGTAATTGAATATGGTCTAAGAAAAAAAATTTGAAACATTAAATAACCAGGATTGAATATAAATATTTAAAATACGTTTGAAGTAACCAATGGGAGTTTTTTTCATATCTAGATTTTATAACATCTGGTTACATATTTTTCAGATGTAAATCTTCAATGATTAATCTCCTGTCATAAAAAACCGTATTTTTAAGTTTAAAAAAATTGTCCGCGTAAATCATCACGCACAGTACAAGAGTAAAAATTTAATTTGTAGCAGACGTTGAGATATTACATAAATGTATACGAAAAGGTCTCAGATTTGGGTGCTGTTCTCCTTGGTTTGTCTGATAAATATCTTCGAAATTTTGGGTACGCGTCACTTTGAAAGGGTACAAAATCTCTTGATTCCTATATAGTGTGACAGTACAAAATATTCGCAAGAAATGTAATTGAAAAAATTGAATCACTTTATCTTCTACGTTTGGGTAAAAATAGATATGAATGAATTAAATAGACTGGTTAGAAAATTATCTTGTAAACATGCTATATTGTTTAAGGTCACATTGATGTCTAGCTCAGGGGTGGCGAACCACTGGCACGTGCGCCATAAATGGCACACGACCCAAGATTTTGGGCATGTCGATCTTAAAAACACTACGAAAAAGTGTGAAGAAGTATTACATAAAAAAACGCGATGGTAATGACCATGAAACATGTAATTTACGTAATAATTAGTGAAAATTATTTGATGACACGTCTAAGAACGCATTAATTTCTTCAAAATGGCACTTTCATCCATATAGGTTCCTCGCCCCTGATCTAGCTTGAAGTACCGATAACGAATGTGTTTTGTGACACTAATTACTAATACGTTTAATTAACGGATAAAAACCTCTAGATAAAGTAGGTCATTCACCTTAACGATACAGATCTGAGGCAAGCATAATGCGTTTAAAATAAACGTCTACTTTTAATAGTATAACGGGCCACTTAAGTGGTCAGCGGAGGTGCAAACACGGGTCTTGTGTAGTAAATTGTTAGCACAACCATACGCTTGTTTGGTTTACTAATGAGCAAGCTCTCTGAGTGCTGGTAATCTCTACTATACTTGCTTGTCATTAGGGCCTGCCGGTTCGTGTTTTTTTATCGTGGACTTTGACTTTTTCGTTCGCCGCATCAGTGGAGAGAATTTGTTAGTTATGTTAGTTCTGAGTTGCGTTTGTTTGTTTTGAGTACTTTTATTATGTGAACTTTACTAAGAGATCGTAAGTAGTCAATTTGAATTACTTAAAGAAGCTACATTATTGAGGGCCTGTCCCACTAAATTGTAAAATCTGATAAGAATCGAACGTGTGAAATATGTGAGGGAAATGTAGGGTTTTGTTACCTTATCTGACAGTGACGTCATTTTTAACATATCTGAGCCTCTATCAGCCAATGGTGGGACAGGTTTACGTCATTGAATAATATAAAATGTGTTTAGTTGCTACCGTTATGTTGGTTTATTATTAGATTATTTTGTAAATGTAAAAATAAACTCGAAATATATATTTTAAGACGACAGATGTACCATTTAATTAAATTGATAAATTGATACGAAATTTTATAAACCAGTTTTTAATCTTGTTAGCAATTAATATTGGCTTTTTTTCCTTAGTTGTCATTATTTGTAGGTGAATGCAAATCATTTAGACCGGATTAATTAATCAAAATGAAATAATGTTAATGTAGCACTTTAGTTTTTATAATCATGAAAATATCTTTAAAAACAGTAAACGATTTTAAACTAGTTTAATAAAATTAAAGCAGCCGCCGTCGACGGATGAACTGGCTAAATTTCTATTACGTTTCCGGCTTTTTACTTTCATTAAATACACTGGTAAATATAGAATATAGACAACGAAAACGTAAGCAGAATAAGGACAGGGAGATGAACTAATTCGTTCCCAAAGCCGTTAATTGATCGCATAGCCCTGTTAGTTAAGATTTTTCAAACTTAGAGCCTGTCCCACCAATGGCTGACACAGACTTAGATAGCTTCAAAATGACGTCACGTTGGATTGTTATCAGACAATTTACAATTTGATGGGACAGGCCCTTAATCTACTCTAAGGAATTAACTACAGCGAGAGTAAAGGTATAAGTATAGATTTTTACAAATATTTTTTAACAAAACCTCTCCTTATACACAGGTAGTGTCTGCGTATTAATTTTGCGTTCATCATATAGATCAGTCGTCCCCTTCTTGATCATATCACCGCAATCTATCTATCTCTTTCTAGGCCTACTTCTACTGGTGTACACTTCCATACTTTTAATTAAAATTGTGTTTCAATTATTATTTTACCCGCAGTTACATAACAATAAAAGAGATAGAAAATCTTTAGCTGATTATAAAATAGTTTAAGGTTTAATATTAAGTATAATCGTTTAAATATTACTCCAAGATTATGCCAATATTTACGATTCCTCGTGACCTTTTTTTCTCACCTCGGACGAGGCGGTAATAATTTCTATTTAAAACTCAACATAAATCTAAGCTCTCTTGCTTTGTGAATAGGAAATTTATTAGCGGGTAAGAGATTAAAATTATTATATACTTAAAAGTTCAGCCATTTTCTATATTTACGATCTCTGTGGTTATTGGTTTATGGCAGTTTTTATTATTAGACCGAGTTTCACAGTTTACGTATTGATGTATGATTGTGAAGTTGGACGGTATTCTAAGACAACGATGAATGGTAATCCGTAACCTATGCTTACCCCATTTAGACACTAGTACGTTATGTTGTTTGTATATTTTATTTTTTTATAAAAAAAAAACACCATTACTCAACTAAACATGTTATAGATACAGACTAAATGCACTTGATACTTGATTATAAAAAAACTCTATAAATTTTAGATACATTTGCTATTTCAAGATAACTATTGGTTTAAAGTATACATCAAACACGCTATAACAAATCTTCAATAAATCGTAAGAGCAGACTCACACTTTTGACCAAACTATCGCACAACTGTTGTGCGATTGTCGATTGTTTCGCAGCCAATTCAACTGTTAACAACTAAAAAAGTGTACACCACCTTCATAAAACCTATAGGAATTAAAGCGAGACTAAACAGTCGTCAGATAGTTTGGTCATAGGTGTGCGCTCTAAGCATTACTTGTACACTACTTTAAGGTCTTCGAGGTTACTATAAAATGGATTGTTTGTTGATTCTTGATGCGGATTGAATTAAAATACAATAGTCGTTCGAGACTAGGTAAATATGTGACGTCGGTTCAGTTGAAAGCGGTTTAGTGGCGATATATCCTTCACTACGTACGCGGGGTGGGTTAACGCGTGATTACGATCTGCGATTCTAATATACGACGATGAATCATTGACAGGGAGAGCTGGATGGAATGACTAGTGCGTTTTGTGTTCTAAGGGATATGCTCAACGACAAATAGGCAAATAAATTTGTTGGGAATAGGGATGTGATGTCAACGTTTTTTATCAAGCAATGTAATAAATGTTTCAATTATTAAAAAAGACTAATAAATTCAAATTAATGTAAATGTAATCTTATGTCTATTGGTCATGTTTTTGAAATCATTATTCAAAAATTATTTGAATACAACTTTTGAATATTATTGTTTGTTTTAACAGAGTAGTAAAAATTAAAGTTATGTGATATACATACATATTAACATATTTTAAAGCAATAAATTACTTTTTAAATATAAAACGTTGGCAGCCCTATAAACGCGCGTGCCCATTCACACAATTTGTAAGCGGCGCTCGCACGGCTACCCGATGCGAGCAAACAAGGATCAAGACTCCTCGCGCCTATCTAAACAGACATGTGTCAAAATGTTCAATAGAATCCTGTAGTTGACAAGCCATTACCGACCTTATGTACGCATGCTGTCATCTATGTTGAGTTAGATCATCATTTTGTTTTAGAACGAGCATTATGAATAGGATTGTACAACATTTTTTAAATGCATTTTATTTTAAAATACGAAAATCTTTACGTTTTTGTAGATGTTTTATTTGTTTTTTGTAGAAATTAATTGACCAAATTGTTAGGTCGAAGGATATCATCGATTTAAAATGTACATCTCGTTTTGCACAATCGAATGAATCGATTACTATTCGATCCGCATCGCCTATTGTTTATTCGATAACGCCATCATTCGATATTTATTGGCGCTAAAATGCCTCAATCATAGCAATGAAGTCGAACTGGGTATAAACTAAGATCTAAGCAGAGTATTACGTAAGGAAAACACGTGGTATTTAACCTAATAGAATTTTGATTGTATTCTTGGAACTATAAGGCTTGTGACACACATCAATGATTCCAAAATAAATAATCGTAAGTAACAAACATAACATTCAAAATTATTGTTGTCCACTTCATGTGATACAGGCTTTATTTTGTTTTAAATCCTTCCATCCTCATGTCTTGCATCACCAAGCGTTAAATTACCATTTTCGTGGCAAAAGGTCATCGAAAAGCGAAATTTGTTTATCAAAGGCCTAATTCAGATTCCTTTCATGCACTAACACCTACAGCCGACACCCGATCTAACATTGTTGTGAAGTTGGTAGGCGGAACGCGTTCTCCCCGTGTTCAAGATTCTACACACAAATTTGTGTAAACGCCGATCAAAATAGTGTTGTTCTTATTTATTTTGTGCAAAAATGCTATCGAACATGCTTCATGTTTTTTTATAGTATTGTTTTATTACGCTGTTTTCACTTATTACGTTATATTAAAAAGAATTGTTATTAAGTAGTTTATTTTATAAAACCATATCCAAGTTTCAGCAATCTTTAAGTTTCTAAATACAGTCACGATAGAGATCAAAAGGTGCCATATCATTGTTTTATAATCTATGTTATAACTATTACATATACACGTTTTTTTCCTAATTCAGTTAGCAATCGCTTACAGTTTATAGCTCATTTGAAACGAGTCAACTTAATGGTCACTAAGTACAATAATTTAAATCTATCGACAAACGAGTACACACATTGCACAACACTAATTGAATTTGACGCTGCCATCAAAACACACAACACCGTATTTTGTAATCGAATCAATGTATTTAGAATTGTATTCCAAGGGCGGATAGTTCAAATTCAAACGCAGTAATGCCTAGATATAATTAGAGGCGACGATGACGGCACTGCACGCGTCGGTGTTCAACAAAACGTCACTTGTTATTCCAGATGCGACTCGTTATGTAAGATGAAGTAGATTAATGGGTCAATGTACTTGCTATTCGGTTGCTTCTTTTATCGGGGGCTCGTAATCGGATTTACTTTGTAACTCGATCACGATGACACAGGTGTTCTAAACAGGGTACCTTAAACGGTGGCCTGCAGGAGAAATGCGGGCCGTAAAGCAGCTTAATTTCTTCTGGAGTTTGATTTCAAGCACCTGGATTTGATCAAAGATGACAAGCATTTGTATCCGTATTAGAGTGTTAGTTTTCGTTCGATGTTACGTCTTTAAAAGGAAGCTTACGAATTCTGGCAACTAGTAAAACTCTCTGATAACCGCACAAAAAAAAAAAAGGCTTTATTGTAACAATAAAATGATCAACTTTTTTACTGTGAAGTGAAAATAATATGAATTAAACCATATAGTGATTCCTTTCCACGCTGCAAAAAGCCGTCTTTTCTCTCTAAATGGTGCTTAATAACATTGACCTGATCACGACAAGGATGATATCACCGCTGTCAAATTTATGCAAACAACATAGAAATGTGTGAAATGGTGGCATTATTGTACCTTTGACCTTCCTATCAAGATGCAAATCTTGTTTTTTTAAATATTTACGTAAATAAATCAGTGAGAAACATTGTGTTATTTAAAGTTACCATTTCTGTCTAGAAAAGTTTTCGCTCGTGTTTTTAATGTAGTAAATGACTTGTCAATAAATAATAATAATAATAAAGATTTTTTATTGTATCATTGATTAGAGGATCAATATCGTTTTGGCTCCTTAACTAGGAAATCCTGTGCTTAAGGAGCCAATGCCTTCCGTTTCAAGTACATCTAACAACAAAAAGAAAAAAACTAAAGTATCGAAACCATATAAATTATAGAAAGAAATAAACATAAAAATTCATACAGACACTGCCAAAATAACAATAATTTACAACAAGGAAACGCAGCAATAAATATTTTTTGATATTAATAAATTAATATTGACATTTGAGGTCAAACAATTACTTCACGGACCGCTCCGTATTTAAAATGACGATCGACTCGTGATTTTACGACATACCGATAAGGTATAATAAAACGAATAGAGTCCGTTAAAGTCGACACGTCTGTGCTTATGGAAAAATCGTCGCACATTACTAACAAATAGATTTTCAAACGCATCACCGCCAGGGGGCGCTCAGCCGTGAATCGATATCGAGAAATCGATTCCGCCGAGCACATTTTGTAGATAAAACGTATCGAATGATTGCTTTAATGACAATTTATGCTCTAGTGCAGTTGGATATGTAAACGAGGTATAGACAAGTGTGGCGGCGTCCGACCTAATGGGGACCACCCGTGCGAAGCAATTTTTGTTATTGATTTGGTCAACAATATCGATTTTTTTCCTATTTTAGTGATGTTCGATGCTTTCGATACTTTGATAGTCTGTTGATGGTTATTTTATGGAAAATTTATTAGTGTTGTCATCACTACGTCTAATGAGGATTTAGCTTATTTTATGGTTCAACGTATATATTTTATGTGCAAGTCTGTAATTACTTAGTAATAAAATTTGCGTCACTTTTGGTGTCAATGTATTTTTATTAAAGTATTATTATTATTTTGTTAAGTATTTAAGAAAAAGATGTCAATAACTAAGCTGGAATAACGAGCACATATTTTTAAGATCTTTAAACAAAAGCGAGTTGAAATACAAAGAGGGTCTTATGTTATTGCACACGCTTAGTACTTAGTACATAAAAATTGTATTTTTTTTTACTTTTACAATACGATTTGTATATCTATATTGTAAATAGACAAGTTACACAAATCATAAAACAACCAATTAAAATAATACGAATGTTTCTTAGTGTCTAATTGGCAACAAATTATGTATGAAAACGAAACTTTGAAATAACGAACTGACCGATGCAAAAAACCTCAAATTACTCAACACAAACATAACAAATGAGAAATCATTAATCAACTAACTTCATACTAAATAAATCATTCTTTTTATATTTATTTTGACTCTCCATTTTAATTCCATGGCCATTATAATATAATAACCAGATGTCATAGGTAGTTTAATCTGAGATTTAAATCTATACTAATATAATAAAGCGTAAACACACATTACTTCGTGGCGTAGGATGTCAGCAATCACAGCATATTTTTGAATAATTTTCTCTTTAATAAAAAACCCTACAATTATGACACGCTTTAGGCTATATATTTTAACGCTATTAAACTTTGAGGATAAATAAGTTGTAAAAAAATCTTCATGAGGAAAATGGACCATAAGCTAAAAGCTGCCAACATTAAGAAAGCAAGGTATTATCTATAGCAACGGTAATTTTGACATTTGTAATTAAAAGTTTGACAAATGTAAACAATAAAACAAAGTTTATGCGGATGAAGCCACACGAGGACAGCTAGTGTTTAAAAAATAGCTGCAGCTACGAGTTCTATCGATGAGAAATTAAAAAATATAAGAGACCTGTTGTGTACCACTGTTTTACTCCTGGGTTAAATTTCAGCAAGACCCCTTGAGCTGTACTATTTTCAAGTAATATTGATAGTAAAAGTATATTAAAATAGATTGAATAATCCAGTATAGATTAGCCCGTGTAAACATCGTCACGCGTGACGTAGCGTGAAATGGGCGCACGCGTCGACTACCGACCTGCTAAAGACTTCACGATAATCTCTTAAAGCGATTATTCTATTAGTAAAGCTGTTCCCGTGCTCAACAAAATTAAACTATAAAATCTTTTATTTTATTCAATTGTAAACTTTGTAATGTCAAATTAAAATTCACAAATGACTACTATTGTCTAACAGTTACCGTAACCAATATTACTTTTTTGCTTGTAGTTTTTGTCCTTTCTCGTATGACATTTTCCTATTTATTCACCTCCTAAATTAGATACCACAACAGTGGTAGTGCCCGCTTTAACATCTTAGCACGAATGGGCCGGCACGCCCGGTGTAATACCACGACCGCACAGAAGACAGGCGTGAAATGAAAACAATTCCGTGTGTCGTCTGATGAGTGTGGTGCCGGAAGCCTAATTTAAGTCCCTTTCTCTTTACCGCCCTTTTCTTGTAAAGAAAGGTTAGGAAGAGAAAGTGGATTTGACAGTGGAGGAGATGCATAGGAAGGGGAAATATCCTCTTTATGTGCGTCTCCCCCTCCGTCGGATAAGGGTAGGTAACGCATCCGCAATTGCGGATATCTATGGGCAGCGGTTGCTTCGCCACTTTGGCGATTTCAGGTGACCGCTTGCTCGTTTGCCACCTTATGTTATAAAAAAAAAGATAGCGTGAAAATACATAGCCTATAGCCTGTCGTAGATGCTATGCTGTAATTGCTGACATCCTACATAACAAAAAAGTATGTGGTTTTTTTATACTAATAATATAAAGAGGAAATATATGTATTTTTGTATGTATTGGAATACTAAAACAAAAATTACTGGGCTGATTTTAAAAATTCTAGCGTGTTACAACACTATTAAAAAAGGTAATTTATCTGTGAGTAACATAGACTATACTTTTTTTACGCGGACAAAGTCGCAAGCAACAGCTAGTGTTATGTAAGTATAGAGTAAAGATAGATAAACTAACATTTAATTTTATTTACGGTACTTTCTGTTCTCATTGCATTCGAAGGGTTAAAGAGGAGACAAGAAGAGATTGATTAGTTAGATCACAGTCAGTTCCGTATTTCGTTTTATGTAAAGGAAACTATGTCAAAGTACCTCAGTCCGACTCTACAGTGTCTCAGTGGAATTTCACGGTAAAGAACCGTCACAGCAATCAACATAAACATCCGTCCGTTACTCGTATCCAAACAAAGACATCATTTCGTTCAAGCATGTGCGGTATTTTCGATTTACGCACCTTTCGACAATAATTCCGCGTAGAGCCTGAACAGTTCCCAGGCATTAAATATCGCACTGCATCTACGGTAGTTTATTAGTTGCGGAACGAACGAATTGAACAGTCAGTGGTGATTTAATTTATACTCATAGTCATTGGTGTGGCATCATTCACTCGAGAAAATATATACTTTATTATACGAGTACACATAGATGTTATTATACTTAGCACAATATTAATAATACGTTGCTATTTTTTCTAAACTGTCTGTCATTATGGACTTGTTTCTGAGTTTCTTACTAACACTTCCTAGATGAAATCTATACTAATATTATAAAGAGGAAAGATCTGTATTTTTTACATTTTTGTATGTGTTGAGGTAACTCAAAAACTACTTTGCCGATTTTAAAAATTCTTTCACCATTAGAAAGGTAATTTATCTGTGAGTAACATAACACGCGAGCGTAGTCGCGAGCAACTGCTAGTATGAAATAAAATCTTATTCTTAACTATCTACGAAGTCTATTAAAAAGATACAAGAAATGAAACAATATTACAATTTCGCTTGGAAATTGAAACGTACTTCATCTATACTGTATTTATTTGCAAAATCGAGGGAATCACGTATTAACCGATAATGACAACTGACTGAGCCGAATTTCGATTGCGATTGATTGCACTCAATTTCATACAATCGCTTCGATATTGCGGAGCCCCATCATTTTCTCAGAAGAGGTGATAAACATGCCAAAGGTTGAGAATTAAGATCAATTTGAAAGCACTTTTATATTGCAGCGGCTACGTGATGTACAAAATACTGACGAAATTTTATGTGAACCAAAATATTCGGTAACACGAATTCGGATAGAAGAAACCCCTCTAAGTATACGCCAATTTAACCACAAAAATATTCAGATATACTAATTTATCAATGACTAGCTGTTACTCGCGACTTTGTCTGCGTGAAATTAAAAAAAATATAGCCTATGTTACTCACAGATAAATCACCTAATCACCTTTCTAACGGTAAAAGAATTTTTAAAATCGGCCTAGTAGTTTTTGAGTTATTTCAATACATACAAAAAAGAAAAATTTTTCCTCTTTTATTATTAGTATAGACAACAGATTTTTTTATTCCATAAATTTTCAAAGACCACTTAAATTAAAATATGCAATGTTGTATTCTATTCATATAACTGACAACATTGAATAACGTTACAAGTTATACAGCTAACAATAAATATTTTAAAATCTTGAACCACGCAACTTTTCAACTCATCAACGTATGGTATACAAATTATTAACTAACAATAAGGTGAAGTAATTTCTTACTTCTTACAACTGTCGTTCGCTCGAAGATCCTGACAACCAACTTTCGATTCCTTTCAAACCAACGTACAAACGATTCACAATAATAGATTCAATAACCTACACATCCGCGCCGTCATTTTCGCGTGATCTTTTTAATGAGCACTCCATTTGAACACCCGAAATCTAACAATCGATCTAATCAGCGTTCGAAAATCACAAATCACTACCGTTACGATAATTCGTAACCGATTTAATCATCTCTCGATTCAGAATCGATTCAATGATCGACATAGTGACGCCCTCTATGAACGGAGTTATAAAGGAAAAGAAAGTGTTGAGTCCGTTAACGATGTTTGAATTAGGAATAGTGTTTGCACACCCGATTGACGCAGCAAAATTGGTACCGCGTGTCGCGTGAACTATTTTGATACTTTCTCTGCCTTATGTAGAGCTGTACTTTAATTATAGTTTGAATATAAATGCTACCAAAAACGTTTGCTGATTAATACGTAAGAAGAGAAAACTGCCGTTAGTATGCACATATATTGAGGCTAGAATGCCTAGTTAATAAAATTTATCTAATATTTTACTATTCATTGTTAAATACATAATAATTACCTAACAACAATACTTTAATTTAAGAGATTTCTAATTGAATCCTATACATTACGACTCATTGCTTATAAGATTTTTTTCGCAATAAATTCATAGGCCTGTCAATAAAAATGGCGGCCACTTGACAGCTGTCAATTATTGCCGATCAAATTGGCATAAAAAGCTGACGGTTATGAGTCAATAAGGACGATTTAATTTGTCGCTATATGTTGAAAGGTTTACAATGTTAACTGAAAATAAAAACCTCTTTAGGTTCTCCTATAAATTTCAGTTCTCGGATAACAGATTCGAATCCAATATCCTTTGCTTTGCATAATTATTATCTAAGCTGGAATTTGCCTTCTATAAAAGTTAGTTAGCAAAAAAATATCAACGTTATTTTAAGAGCATTAAGAGAGTTTTCAAATTATTAAGTTGATATAATACATTTAAGATCGTTAAAGCTAAATGTCCTTTTCTCGTGGAAACGATATATTTTAATGTCGGATAATGAATACCTCCCTGTCATTTGGCTCGTAACAAACTAATTGTAAATGTCTTTGAATCACATGTATTTTGTACATGGAGAATTAAGTCAAGAATATGGACGGTCTTTTGATTTTTTAGTGAGGATAAAAATTCAATTAATCTACTTATACGAGTATGGGCCTAATAAGTCCATGTTTACAAACATTTGCAGGACAATAAAGGGATAATATATTCTTTTTTTATACACTTTACGTCAATAAATTGAAATAAAGAAAATTGTAGATGGCCATACCATCTCCTAAGTATACCTAAATTATATATTGACTTGAATAAATCTTTAAAAGATATACGCAGTAAATGAAATTGTTATTTTTTTCAACAAGACGTATTCTCGCTTAGTAAAGCGCTACTTGTAATTTAGGTGTCAAAATTATAGTCGTATAAAGAAATTACACACCGAGAATATAAAAACGCGAAAAGCTGACAAAACTTGAAGTGCAACGTAGCAACACCCCTTAAAAACAACGAAGTACACTTAACGGTAACTCCGTTACAAATAACACCGATGTACAGAGTCGAAAAAGTCCGCATATAAATTATTCATACCGCGTACCCATATTAAACTTCATTATAATATCGAATGCGCTCGCGAACCGATCTTTAATTTCAATATTCTTACATAATTTTTTGATACATTTTCAATGTTGCAAAAAAAACATCGAATCCCACTGAAATTACTTAAGTGCATTTTTATGCAGATACATTTCGCTGTCGGGTGTAAAATTTTTAATGATAACATTACACTTTCCCGTTCGACGCTTACTCTACTATTATCAACACTCCAGTTATTGCACTCGCAATGTAAATTGCTTGTTTATTACATTATTTTAACCTGTCTTATAAATCGTATCTTATACGAAAACCAAATAGACTACGAAAAAAGTATTTACGTTTGTACGGGCAAACGAGCAGGAAACACCAAGATGATTATTAACGCCCACGGATATTCGCAATACTAGAGGAACAGAAGATACGTTGCCTAATTTCTAGCTTATTATATACAAGCTTTCGCCTGGGACTCCGTCGGCATGCAATTAAAAAACTAAAATTAATTAAATATGCATTAAAAAAAACCAAGTAGCCTATATATTCTTCCAGACTAAGCTATCTATGCCAAATTTAATCGAGATCCGTTCAGTCGTTTACCAGCAGACTCTAAAAAACATCCATCTAAACTTTTACATTTATTTTATAAGTAAGATTTAGTAGTAAAATTTGTCACTTACATAATTATTGTTAACTAGCTTTCTCCTGCGACTTCGACGTGGAATTAAAAAAGAACAAAAGTGAATAGCCTATGTATTCTTCCAGACTATTCTCTACAACTACGCCAAATTTCATAGAAATCCGTCCAGCCGTTTAGGCTACTAAAGCTACCAAACATCCATCCATCCATCCATATAAACTTATCTTAGTATGAATATGAAGTATGATGATAACATTTAAGTTAAAGTCATATTAAACAGCAAAGTACTTATTTGAAATAGTTAACCAGGTGCATTAACAAAAAGTTCCCATGTCTGTCATCAGTCGTAAATCGAGTGATTTGTGGAGGTCGCATTATTTCACAATCGTAATAATTTAATACACTAAATGAACACATTTGCGATGTAAAAAGCGGTAGCTATTAGTATGTAACGTGGTTCAAAGGTTAATTGATCGAATTCGTTTTCGCAATGATTGACGAACGTAGAAAAAAGATTTGTGCGTTTCGAGAGGTTCGTTTCCCTGTTAGGTCAAAGGTCTTTGTTAACTTGTGAAGACTTCACAAGTTTTGATTGTAGAAAGTGCGTAGTTTTGTTATGTAAAAAAATCACTCAAATATTTATTGACGTATGCGATTGTTTTTTTTATTAAAATTTAATTTAATACTGATTAAAATGTGTTGTATGCCTTAGGTCGTCCACTGCTGAACGTAGGCCTCCCCCATTGATTGCCCAACACCCGGTCCTGTGCCGCCCGCATCCAGTGCACTCCCGCAACCTTGACCAGGTCATTGGTCCATCTTGCGGGAGGCCTACCTACGCTGCGACGACCTATCCGTGACCTATCCTAAAAAGACAATGCATAACTAAATAGAATTGTTAGTACAATTGTGTATTCCAAAATTAGAACTTATTCTCTCCATCCCTTACCTCTTAAATAATCGTATCTAAAACTTAACTATGACGTATGTCGTCTATAAAACTGTATTATGTATTCATTTACGACTTCCGGATACCAAAATTAGTAGGTTTATTAAAACAAACATTGAACTGAGAATTATGAATCAAGTCACATAATACGGCCGTTTAACATAGTTCTTAATTCGTAGTAATAAGGACGTAATTAACGCCTACGAATTGTCCGAGGAATTTTTGTTTTAAATACATTTAAATAAATTGTTAATTATTTTAAGAATTCAATCAGCATTTTGTTGTTTGTAATAAATTTGTCAAATGAACTGTACGCGCAATTTTCTGACTTAAATGGTTTCAGAGAAATTTAAGTGGTTGATGATAATAAATGTATTAGGATTTTTCTTCATAAATTATTTGAGTACTTTCTAATACTAGGCATAGACTGTATTAGTACAAGAGCGCGTGCACTTTGACCAAACTATCGCATAACTGTTTACTCGCCCTTTGATTCCTATGAGCTCATATGGAGGTGCACATTACTCGATTAGTTGTGCAACTAAACAGTTGCATGGGTAGAGAAACAATCGACAATCGCATAACAGTTGTGCGGTAGTTTAGTCGAAAGTGTGCGCCCGCGAAATACGAACAATTGTAGTTTTTCTGTGGTTTAGATGACAATCAAATCTATAGTGTAGTCCAAAAAATAGAATTAAACGTAACTTAAATAATCTATAATGTTGCCCATTAAAACAATTTAATTTATACAAGTACGTCCAACAATAATTTATAGTGTACCGTGTCAAATTTCTTTATACATTTACGACTTTATAAACACTTATTTTGTTTCTTTAATCATTGTCTAATTTATAGAGGTCTTGACTATAAATAAAGGCCAATTAAATATATTTCCACTGGCTTTTACAATGAATTACGTAAAACAGTAAGTTCGAAGTTTCTAGTAGCCCACGGAAGGCTCTGCGTAATTCTTTCAGCTTAAATAACACGTCAATTTTTAATGTAGAAAGCTTAGCTAAGTGTATACTTAACGCAAATTTCAATTACGTTGTTTTTTAAATGTCCACTAAACGAAAATTGATGATAAAAAGTGCTTTGACGTCAAAGCCTAAATGTGGTGGCTACTTTTTTTTTTAATGTAAAATTTTTAATGGTTTAAAAGGCAAATAGCTTGGAAACTCACGTGATTTGATGTGACGACAGCTACTTAAAATATCTTGATAAAATGGACAATAACGGGGACCAAAAATAAAAACCTATGAAGTAGAAAATGACAGAAAGAACACGTGACTTAAATTCACACATTGATTGTATTTTCAGTAATAAAAATAAAACCAATAAAAGTTTATAAAATCTATAAAACTTTATCAACACAAATATTTGTGATGATAAAAAAGCTCTGGCAAATGATTTTAAAGTCATAAAAGCACAAAGCTCGCCGCCGTATAGTTACAGTCATTGACAAAACTTCAAGTAAAAGAGCTTTAGAGTTTCAACAAAGCATTATCAAGGAGACTCAAGTCTTCTACAACAAGTTTTGCATGCTTTTATTTACTTTGTAGACATAAGAAAATATTTTTTTAATAATAGGTACTTTAACCTTATAATTACTAAACAAAGTGTCTATGGTAAGGTTTTATATTTATAGAAATATATCTTTATTATTGTAGGTAATGTAGTTTACGTACGAGTAAGTGTTAATGTAACTTATTTATATTTAAGTTTTAGATAACAATTTCTATTGTAACAGTGTTGTTTGACATCAAAGCGCATCAAACGCATAGTACCGACTACGTGTTTGTGGTCCGTCTGCTATCGCGTCCAGTTCTCGTGGGGCCCGTTATCGCAAAACAAGTGCAGCGGGAGGCGCGTTCAACGCACTTAACAGAAAATTGAATCGGCCGACATTATCGCGCGACAAAAAGCTGGCAAATTGATTCGGGTAGCAAATTGCTTGCGGCGGGCGCGCGACAATTCCCTATCTGTACGACTCGCTTATTACGTGTCGCTTGTATGAAAGAAATTGTTCTTAACTGATGATTATTTGCTATCTAAGTTAATACATCATGATATTTTTTTAACCAAGTTCCAAACAATTTGTTTATATGTTTTTATTGCATTATTTGTCAAAGGGTAAACGTAGATGTATTAAAAGTGTCTACGCATACAACTTAACTGTTTTTATAAATACAATTTTACAGTTAAATTCACATATTTTTAACTCTATGTAAACCATTTAAATTAGAAATGACACTCTAATCAATTTTTCTCTTTGTTCTTCTTCAATTCTTCTTCTTCAAAAAAGCAATTAGCTTTTTTCAACAACTATTATACTATTTTATATTTTTATAGAACACTATCGCGAAAGAAAAAGAAAATAGACCTCAGCAAAATATACGTGATTTCTATACCTTTTAAACAGTTACATAGCAAAGAGAATTTCTATCACGACACGTAATCAATCGCCGATAGGGATTCATGTCATCAATCACGCGACATTACATGTGACCGATATTAATAATTATGAATTCGATAATTTATAGAGCTGCATTTTACCTTCGGTATTCGTTTTATGCGAATGCACATGGCAATGACCTTTAACTTCGTGTTACATAGCTGTGTTTCCACTGTTTAAAAACTTGTATAGCAACAGTCCACGAGATCTGCGACGCAATAGTAAATAATTTTTTTCTCTGATGGAGTACGTTATTACTTTGATACTTGATACAAAACGAAAATTTATATTTTAAAATACATTTTTATCTAGTTGCTATTTCAATATATGTTGTTTAAGGAATAATGTTTAAATTTTTACCAACGCGCATTTCGTGGTGTGACCGTAATTTGTGCAATTATCGGACATAATGGAGAGCGTGCAGTCGCGTCTCGTAAATTTTATCGCAGGTGTTAAAGCAAATTGTCAGCGATATAAAATGTAAAAAGACATAGGAAAATAAAACTAATAATAATGTCAAAACATTAGAGTACCAATAAGTTTTAAATATGTATTATGTTATACATTAACTCTCTACCCAAATTAAAGGAACACATACTTTTATTACATACTTGAATCACACAATTAGAAGACAAATTTTGCTTGACTCACGGTCAAATATTGAAAGGAATCTTCAATTCTCTTCGTAAGCGCTGCTTACAATCTGATAGACGTCAAAATTTAATAGGATTTGTAGTTTAAGCGTGGCCTTATAATTGAAGACACTTTTACATATTTAAATAGCGTTTCAGTATTCGTAAGAGACTATAAAAAAGTGATGTACCCCAATGACAATTTCTCAACTGCATCTGCTTTTAAATCTAAATATTCCGACCTCATTCAGTGATCAACATGATTTATATAGTATGGGACACATTCTGCATAATGCCATTCAACTGTCCATCTTGTGTTTAAATAGCTTTGTACATCGTAACACTTAGCGGTTGCTTTCTGCGCTGACTCGGACGTTGGCGTAAAAATACAACTGTCACACATGTCTAATACATCAGCCAATAATTTGTTGTAATAAAACTTTGTGAGAAAAACAAACATTTACCAAGCATTCTACTTTGTCAACAATGTAATCTATACTAATATAATATAGCGTAAACAGACTACTTTGTGGCGTAGGATGTCAGCAATCAAAGCATGTTTTTAAATAACTATTTCTTCAAAAAGTCATGCACTTGCTACACGCATTTATGCTATATATTTCACGCTCTTAAACTTAGGGGATAAATAAATTG
Organism: Papilio polytes; assembly: GCF_000836215.1. Lineage (NCBI taxonomy): Eukaryota > Metazoa > Arthropoda > Insecta > Lepidoptera > Papilionidae > Papilio > Papilio polytes. Next base: position 854,330 of record NW_013525146.1, read on the forward strand.
GAAAAAAAACCCAAATGCGGGTAAGGGACCAAGCTGTTATCTAGGAAGCAAGGTTGCCATGGTTTGTCATTATGTCATGTCATTTTGACATTTGCATTTGATAATTTGACAAATGTAAACAGTAAAATATAATTTTTATCATTTCATGCGGTTAAAGGGAACAGCTAGTTTGTGATAATTTATTATTCTTTAAGGGAAATTGTGGATGTTTCCCGTTGGAATGATTGTTCGAGCCAATTTTCCTATTGGTTCGCTTGCTGGTATTGACTTGATTAGCCCAATGGGAAAATAAATCCTATTGGTTCGATGCAGCAGTGAACCCAACGGGAAATGTATATTGTTCTTAGTTTGAAACTTCAAAAACATTTCTGAAACAATTCTGAAAAACATTTTTGTCTATATTTATTGTAGTAAATACAACACGTTTTAAATGCCTTAGTGGAAATGTACATTAAAGTTTTAATGCACAGATTAAAATTGTTACTAGTTATTTCTTAATTATAAAAGATAAGATTAAGGTTGTTCAATAAATAAATCAGTTTCTTATTTTAACGTAAAACGATAGAATGAATAAATAACCTAATTATGAAGAATATATACGATTTCTAATTCAATGAATCCATAATGTTCTTATTTAAGCCATATTTATTATGTTATATGTGACAGGCGTGAAATATAATTTTATACATTGATTAAAATGCTTTAAATAAAGAGTTCATCGATGTAAACGAAATTCTTTGTGTTTAAAATAATGTCGATCGAAATTGGTTTCCAGAAATAAAATCGTCACCTAAAATAAAACGTTTAAAAGAAATCGATTAACAAATATTGATTTATTTTTTAAATTATATTGGACAAGATATTTATGTAAACTAATTTTGTGTTAAATTAGTTTAATATTTTTAAACTGTAAAAGAGATATTGTTGAACAAATACAAACCTATAAATAATCTAAAAACACTTTTCTAATCTTACTAATATTATAAATGCGAAAGTTTAGATGGATGGATGTTTGTTAGAGTTTGTAGCCTAAACGACTAAACGGATTTTGATGAAACTTGGTATAGATGTAGAGGATATTCTGAAAGAACACATAGGCATCTCACTTTTGTTTTTAATTTTACGCGGACGGAGTCGCGGGCTAAAGCTAGTAATTTACATATGAGAAACTTTAGATGGATAGATGGATGTTTGTCACTACTTAGGTACCTCCAACATGGCTTAATGGATCTTGATGAAATTTGACACTGGTATAGATCATAGTATGGAAGTACACATAGGCTACTAATTTTTTTTAAAATTCCCCGTAGACGGAGTCGCGGGAACTAGTTAGTAAATTGATAGTATAGTAATTGTGTATGAGACAATTTTAAAGTTACAAACATTTTAACACATGTTAAATTCTTTATCTAAGCTTTGCAAGAAGACAAGAATTGTCTATGTAAATTAAAGTTAATGTAAATATGTAACTTTTTTACCTTACATCCCTCGCACGTGAACGCACCGAAGTGAAAACCAGCAGCAGGCTCCCCGCACACTTTACATTGCTGGTTCATCTGAAACATTAACAACAATTATAGTGTACATTTATCCTAATCTCGTTTATGCAGTAAATTTTGATATCGCAATATAAGGCTTTGTCTTCAAGAAACGCAGTACCGCACGGTAATCCATGGTCGTGGCACAAGAACAAATGAAATAATATTTCTTGTTACATTGCTGCGCGCATCATGTGAACGCACCCTAATATGAATGAACTATTACTAAGCATCAGCTTTTCAGCGATTTTATCAGCGCAGAATAAAAGAAAACGTAGCTACCTATTTGTTCTTTTAGACTTTTTTCTGCATCTGTGCTAAAAATCATCGAGATGCGGTAAGTCGTTTAGGAAATACGTAATGACAAAAAACCTTTTATGATCCATCCTAACTTTAGCATTTATAATATCAGTATGATAGTCATCATCACCAGCTCACTATACGTCCCCACCGAGGGGCACGGAGCCTACCCTAAGTTAGGGGTAACTAGGCTCAACTACGCTGGCAAAGTGCGTGTTGGTTGACTTCACACATCACATTTGTACGGCGGGATTCAAATCCAAGACCTGTAGATTACGAGTCAAGTGTTTAAACCACTGAGCCACCGACAATGGTTTGATGTATGAAATATGAATTGTAATAGGTGGAATCTGCACCTACCCTAATGGGTTAAGTGTCTGTGAGTACTTATTTCTTACAGTAGTATGTGTACTATGTACTAATGTTTTCAATAATGCAACGTATCAATAAATTATTCTTTACATTATAAAAGTATACGAGATAATGTAAACGGATAGCAACATATAGTGACCTTCGACAAACATATAATTTGCATTGAATAATTATTAAATAAATCAGTATTATTGTAAATAACAACGTATTTATCACATAAAATTGTTACAATATATAAATAACATAACTGCAACTCTAATTTGAAAGATACAATCTCTTCGTCAAAGGATAAATCAATAAAGAGTATCTCCTCCTATCTGGACCCTTATCTTAGATTAAAAAATATTTTTTAGTCAATTTTATTCAGGTATATAATCTATTTGAAATAATATCGTAAACACAGTATTGCTTTATTCAATTTTTATCTTGGATTGTGTTAAAGTATACCTATGCATGTGGCGACATCTACAGGAAAAGAAAAGTCCCAAAGGGTTACGTTTAAATGTGTTCTGTGCATCTCATGTTGCAAGCTTCCATAAAGTTTGTATAGCGTTATACCAAATATACCAATGCTGTTTGATGTTCAAACATAAAACGCATTTCAAGTGTTATGATTATAAAATGTGGAGACTCAAAAATTAGGTTCTGTGTACTTTAAAAATGTTAAGTACACGACAGTCACGGACATAAAATACACAAAATGAAATCGATTTTGAAATGATAAAATTATTATTCATTCTTTACTAGCTTTCGCCCGCGACTCCGTCCGCGTGGAATTAAAAGAAAACAGTGAGTAGCTTATGTGTTCTTCCAGAATATCCTCTACATCTATACCAAATTTCATCGAAATCCGTTAAGCCGTTTAGGTTGCAAACTCTAACAAGCATCCATCCATCTAAACTTTCGCATTTATAATACTAGTATAATATATCAAGTTTTGTATGCGATTTTATCCTATGTATAACGTTTATATTTTACCGTAATGTGTTCTGTGTTTATATACATATATGAATACATTTTCATGCTTAAATTAATCTATTAATTTATAAATTATTTGTTCCATAATGGCATGTTATATTAAATCAGCTACTTGCATAAATCAGAATGTAAAGAACCACATATTTATATGATCTCATATTTAAATATATCGATATGAGTCTAAACATATATTATTATATCGTAAATATATTAAAGATATATAATTTTGTATTGACAATATCTCTATACGAATTATTATTCCAAAAATCTCAATTTCAATAACATAACTTGCAAGTTTTATTTTTTCGTTATTATTACATTAATTTAATAAGTATTAATAATTTCATCTTAATCAAATAAAAAGTTGATACGATATTTAAGTAGGCGATCCATCACGTCAAGGAAGATTAACTTTTTAATCACTGACATGATTATCAAAGAGAGAATATTTAGCAAAGACGACATTTTATATTTCAACAAAAAAAAAAGTTGTTACAGCTTTCGGTAGTCTTTTATTTGGAACTTGCAAATTCTTTAAAAGATATAATTTTTTTAAAGTAAACAGTAGAGTTTCACGATTATAACTCGCAAATATGACGTGGAGGCCTTCAAAAGGAGAGTGTACAGCTAACTATAGGGCATACCATCTTTCGACTGCATCGTCACTTCCTTCAGGTGGGATCGTGGTCAAGCGCTAGTTTAACAAATTAAAAAAAAATACAATCCCATACCCGATATGAAGTGAAACTAGAAAATGATGATCAAATTTCCTAACCTCAAAATATTAATGCAACACCCACTTCGTTACATTTCCATAAGAATCAAACTTATACTATCTGCATACGTTAACTATTAGACATAACATATAACCATTTTAATAAGATCTCTATTAATAATGTGAAAAAGTTTATAATGTAACAGTATATCGGAGCGGTCAATCGTCACGCAAGTCATTTCATTTGATTTACATAACGATATAACTGCAGAGTCATCACTGGAAGTGTTTTGATACCCTTGGGTATTTAAAATTAATGGAATATTTTGAATCGTGAGATTATTTTAGCATAAACTTACCCATCGCCAATAGTTTAATAGTTAAGTACAGACATTCTATCGCCATAAGAGCGCACTCCTGAGACTATCGCACTAGTCTCGCTTTGATTCCTCAGCTTATGTGGAGGTGCGCACACTACTCGACTTTTAGTTGTGCAACTAAGAGGTGAATTAGCTCCGAAACAATAGACAATCTACAATCACATAACAGTTGTGGGTTAATTTAGTTTCAGGGGTGTGCTTTTAGTCTTCGCGTGAACGAAATCAAAGCATAGATCTTATTAGCACAACCCTACTTACTTACATTTATCATTTTAAAATTGTATCTGATTTATCTTTGAAAATCAATGTTGTTGTATGGAACAGTGACGAATACTTTAACCATCGCGTGCCAACAATGTGTATTTTACTAAACCGATTTCCTCTTCCAGTTAAAAAACAAGTTCACATATTTTCTTTACAAAAATTAAATAAATGCACCGATAATGACACGCTCCGTCGTCGGCTAACTGGATGGCGTGACTCCGCGCTCTTAACTTTTCACAGCTTGTATTTTTTTTAATATGTTATATAAACTGCGCTCGCGACTGTTATGATTTATTTGGTAAATATTTAAATACAAGCTGCTGCCCGCGACTTCGTCCGCGTGGTATGAGAAAACAGACGAACTATTTAAATAATAAAAACTACGTGTTCTGTAGGGATCCGGACATTTTTCCGGGATGAACTTTATCCCATGTGTACTCCAGGCTTTGTTTTATATCTGTGCCAAATTTCAATAAGATATGTTGAACCGTTGCAGAATAATTTCATCCCACAGGAATCAAAACGGATGATCGGACCTTCGTGAAATTCTGCATAGATATAGACGATAGTCTGGAAAAACACATAGGCTACTTACTTTGTTTTTTTTTTATTCCACGCGAACGGAGTCGCTTGCGAAAGCTAGTTGTAAATAATGTTTATAATAGTTACATCTGCATTTTAAATTACATGTTTAAGAAATTTTAAATGTAACGTTAGTTTACATTGTTACTCACGAAATTTGTAAGTCAAGATCTCGAAATAACAAAACAAATATACAGAAGTAAAATAAATAAAAAACTACACTTGAAGGAAGGACGATGACGGATTGTTTACGCACGGTTCCTTAGCGAGGCACGTCGGCTTTAGACTGTCGAAATAACACAAGCATTATTTAAAACTTGATGGCTCCTACGTAAATTAAGGTAAATGTGTATCGCAAATTTTTCAAGGTAAAATATTTATCTATCTTATAAGAATAATTACGATGCTCAACAATAAATATGTATTAGACAAATAAAATTCTTTTTTTTTTCAATTCTTCTTTCTCACGTTTCTTTGAAAGTTACACAGAAATTAGTATTTTAAAAAATAATAATTTATAAATCATTCACGTAAATTATAAAATGTGACTTATAATAGTGTACGTAAGAACCGAGCTATGTGTTGTGTTAGTATCCGCTTCCACTGTATCCTTGTTAAGCACAAGGATTTAATTTTGTAACACAATTACTTTGATACTCTCGCATTATTTTAAAAAAAATTATATGCAATTAATTCGTATGAGTAAAGCAATATTAATGAACATGTATGTATTAAAACATTTTAAAACTCAATTTGGAAGAAAAGGACGAGTATAATGAATATAATTGATTTTAATGGATTCAATTTATATTATTGTGTAAAGAATTTTAGTGTCTTTTAATCGTTAAGAAAATAAAGTACTTACAGAGAAGAAAATAAATGTTGACAATAAATAAAAAAATATATAATTAATGTTGTTGTGAATGTATTTTTATTTCACAATGAAATTATACCTGAAAATCTTTAAATCGATGCTTTGTCATTCAATATTGTTAATAGTTGATTGTGTAAATAATATAATTTATTACTTTTTGTTATATTTATTGTAATTATTAATATCTTAAGTGTTTTACAGTTGCATGGTGCAGAGTATTAAAGCCCAAATTTATAATAAAACGCTTCAATGTTTGTGGATCGATTCACCTTGTCAAAGACGCATTTATAAATCGATCTTATCACTCCGGTCATCTGTATTGAATGAAAGAGGGAATAAAGAACGAGTGAATGATATATCAAAGTCCGAAATTTGGGTTGCAATCTTAATAATTTTATCTGATTCTTGTGTTTCGAGTGTCGTTGTTTAATTAAGTAATTTGTGATGTATTGCATGAGATTACATGTTGTTGATTGTATCAAAGATCCATGGGGACATACAAAGTCTTGTTATTATTTTTAAAGTACGAAAAGATCCTATCGATTCTTAATCTTACTTTTCATTGAATTGCGAAGTAGTTTTCTTATCGAAAAATTTCACCCTTAACTAAAAATAGCTTCTTGTACAGACAGCTTCATAATTATGCTTCATAACAGCTTCATAATGCAAAAATTATTCGACTACGAAATCAAGCATTAACGACTAACTAATACTTTTTAAAGCTTTTGAAGTTTTGTAAATTTATCCGTACATATTAGACAATTTAAGTATTATATGGTCGGCGCGAGTTTTCGTCATCCAGATAAGTCTATCTCCTATCATGACGATGGAATTAGAACCAAAAAATACATAAATATGCAAGAGAAGGGCCCGAAGGCGTTTTAAATACGCTTTATCAGTTAACGTATTCAAGATAACACGCAGCCACTTAAATTACAAAGGCGTTCGCACTAGAATCTAAAGCGACAGACCGGCGACTAAAATAGTTCCACAAGAAAGGAATGGATTCGCTCATAAAAGGAGTCCATGACTAAACTTGGATGCCGGTGACATCCCGCTTTGCATGTCTCGACTCACAATTGATTGAAATCAAGAATGGAAATTGTTTAGACACGTGGAGTGATGGTTGACTCTCTATGGTCATTCCGCTAAATGTGCTCTGATGTTCGCGGGACCACTTTGAATTATTTTTGCCTTATTAAATAAATGTTATTAGCGGTCGCTCAGGGGCGTTCAAAAATGTTGGAAAGTACATTACCGTATCCTACCACCTGCTACAAAGCGACCCAGTTTCTTTGCATCTCGGAAATAACAATAAATTGTAAGTGGGCGTGGGCGATCCATCGATACGCGGCTACCAAGCGCATATTTGGCGAAAGGTGTATGAAAAAGTCATTAACGGATTAAATGGTGATTCATGATAGTGCAGTAAAGGGTAAACGTAATTAATGTCTGTTTTCGCGGAAAATGTAACGATTGCATATTTAATATTACAACTTAATGCTTAACATTGACTTTACAAATACGTTAAGAATTTCTTACATGAAGATAAAGAGACAAGATTTTTTCTATACTAATAACAAAGAGATTTGTAATTTTTTTGCATTGAAATAACTCAAAAACTACTGTGTTGATTTTCAAAATTCTTTCATCATTAAAAAGCTACGTTATCAGTGAGTAACATAGGCTATATGATTTATTGTTTTTTTTGATTCCACGAAGTCGCGAGCATCAGCTAGTTAGTAATGAAAGTACTTAAAACGAAACTTTACATTCTTATTTTTTCAACTAAGTTCGACTAAGATGGATTTAAAGTTACATTACGTCGTTTATAATAAAGTAAAAAACTGTGAAACCGTTTTAAGTAAAATTTAAATGAAACTTGTCGATTACGAATTCATAACATACAAAAGACATCAACGCGATCAGCTCTTTGTCGGTTCAGCGTAATTTTGGACGCGGGAATTTTCGTGTTGTTAAAAAATGTAGAAAATACTTCAAGGAAATTGTAAAAGAGCATCTTTATAAAGTTTGTCGGAACTCTGACATCTCAATCAACAAGTCAAATAGTCGTCCAATTAAACCAATTTACGTGGACGAGTCGTTAAGCTTTTATCATAAAATTGTCGCTTTTTAAAATTTAAAATCGACTTTTAAGAAATCCAATATGTTAGCTTTGCGTATGGTAATTTCTCAATTAAATTTCGATTTTCCGTTGTATTAACGATTGCTATCTATAATTGAGCGGTCTCCATTGATGAAGACATTAACAGTCTATAAATTTTTAATTATAAAACAAGAAAAGCACAGATATTTACAGTTCAACTGCAATTATCTATATAAATGAATAGTTTACGAGCAATTAATTCGAAGAATTTAAAATTAAGTTAATTTGATCTATGACTCTCATTTATCAATATACTTTATTTTACTATTTCATTACTAATGAAAGTTTTTGAATAATAATAAATTAAAAAAAATATGCTAAAAAGATTTTGGATGTCTATTATTTCTGAAAATAAATCAAATATTAAATTACACCAAATTCCAATAAAAGATACTATATAATGTATTTAATATACAAATAATAGTATTTTCTTTTTTTATTTATTATATATTTCTTTTATTATTCAGATTGAATAATCAAAATGTGAGATGTTGCAAGCTTATTGGGGCTACGTACTCTACGTGTTTCAACTTTAAGAATAAAGCTTATAGAATAGCATAATATAGAATACTATCTTTCGCTCGTGACTCCGTCCGGATGGAATTGAAAAAACTAAAGTGAACAGCCTATGTGTTCTTTCAGACTATCTTTTACATCTATGCCATATTTCATCGAAATCCATTTAAGTGTTTAGGCTACATCCATTCGTCTAAACTTTTACATTTATAATATTAGTATGATAGTATGATGTGTCTTTTGTGAATGCCGAAATTGGTTATAATATTAGCTTAACTTTGACCAAGTAAATTCATTACAAGTAAATATGTTTTCAAGTATATTTACACATAATTATAGTGGGATATACGAAAATGCTTGTCAAAATCTTATTAGACGACCGCCTTCAGAACCTCCCACTTTGATACCCTTGACTTTTATTACAATAAATTGATATTTAATCACACAATTGATGTTCACACAATCTCATTTTGTTAACTAAACATATCCAAAACATTAATTTGTTTTTGTCCGCGTTGTAATACAATTTGTCCAAAGGTTAATACATCAAGTTTTTGCATCAAACAAGAGTCAATAACAACAAAAATTAAGTACACCCTAAATAACTAGGAGCAATTTAAATTGACATTTAAACAAAAGCTTGTTTAAAATTTTCATTGAAGCTAACTGAAAAACTTACGAATTCAAAACAATTACAAGCTCAAGTCGAAGTCTGAATACTTGAAAGCTGGAATTCTTCACGCCAGTACGAAGTTACAAGGGAGAGTGTTGACAGGTAAATGTTGCCACGCCTCTGAGGCCTATCAAATCGTAATTACATACTGTATTACAAGCGAATGAAAGCCTTTAAAAATTCGTGCGAAATCAATGAACGTTTTATTTCGTGATTCTTGTTACGGTATTGAGAACTGAATCTGAGTTTATTTAATTTTGATATCTTTCCTTTGTCTCCTGTCAGAGTTCAGTTGGATAAGACAGCGCTGATTGGATGGTTCAACTCAGGGATCAAATTTCATTTTTGGATTACTTATATCCTCGTGTTGTTTTTATTTGTGCATAAAATTATAACATGATAGCCTTATTTTTTATTAATTTGGTTAATTCCACTATGAATAAAATCTTATTGGAAATTAAGTCAAATGTACTAACGTTGAAGTATTTATTTTACCACATTTCGAGCAGATAATAGCTAATTTGCTATACTTTTCACGGATACTAACACATAGGTAATTTCACGGTTTACGCTCCAAATTTTAAATCCAGTCACGACGCGTAAAAAAACCTTATTGTTATTTTATTACTATGCTTCAAAAACAAAACACTAATTAGAATTTTCTTCAAAACAAAAACGGACCGTTTAAATTTTAAGGGTCAACGTACAATGGACAGTGTATATGCACTAGTTAAATAATTGATATTGTTTTTCGATAATAGACTCTATTCCGTTGTAATAAGACTGTTAGTTATGACCCGCTTAGCGGCAACTTTGCATATGGTAAATAGAAAACTTTTAAGAATTTCGCTCTTGTATATTGGATTTTACGATGTTTGAGAATCAAATTTGATTTTTTATTTGTTCTAAAAAGAATAAACAAACTACAAACGGTATTTGTACTAAATTTCATGCAGATTTTTATTTGTCTATTTACTGTGAATACAGAATAAAAAAAGCCCTTTATCTGAACATTTTGTCCAAAGTCAATTAACTTATTGGTTGAAATTTGAACACTAATTTTTGTCTCACGTGATAGTAGAAGTAAATAAATTACAAATATCTAATCAATAACATTGATAAAGTGTTCAAATATTACACCAAAAAACACCGGAATATTGTAAGAAAGCAATTTAGTACATAAAAGTAATATTCAAAATGTATCCCCTTCACTCTATATAAGGTAAGGATGAGACTTTTTTTAACTTCAAAAAAATGATCCCAAAAAATATATGTGAAAGTATTCAATCACCGCTAATTACCCCTGCCCGAAAAAAGGGTTCAACCGCCTTCCGAGTAAAGAGAAAAAAAATAACGCGTCATTTTTTCGAATACGAAAATTCATTAATCAATGTGAGTTTCGTACACCGCCCGAGGGGATCCGAAGACGCCCGAACTCAAAGCTATTCCTCACGAACTCAAGAATTAATAAGCGAAAGTCAACGATTTTATTTATTTGGTATTTTAATTTAATTCATTAATGAATTCTTGAGTTATGACGTTTTACGATCGGATTATTATTTAATGGATCTTAGTTTCGTTAGATTAGTTAAAATGTGATCTATCCGTCTTTAGAATATCAGGATTATGACCGTTTAGTCAAATTTTAATGCAATAAAATGCTTTAAAAAAAAAGAAAATTAACTACGTTAGAATTTTCACATACACAAATAACATAACTAACATTATTTAGTAACTCAAAAAAATAGATATGAATACTTTATAAAGTTCGAAAAGATTAACCCTCTTTGATTGCTTTAATTGGGATATTCTGCAACACAGTAGCAATCAATCTTAGAATATCAACGCGTTTGCTACCAAATTATAAACGAATTAATGACAGGTCGTCATTAGAGTACAATAGTATGGGATTTATGCGTCTTGATACTTGCATACTACGACCTCTATATACACAAATCATTGTTATTAATTACTGCAGCTGTCAATTAATTCGGTCGTAAGTGCTCTATCGAATTTTAATTCTAGCTCTAGGGCATACGATATTTTGATTTTAATGATTGGTCGATTAGTTTTTTTTTAATTTCATCTATAAATATTGTATATTGATTGTATTATGAAAGAATGTATTAGTAACTAATGTTGTTAATATTATTTTTTTTGTTTTTATGAATGGATATTAGAAGATATCTGCCTAAAAGATGAAATTTGACACAGGTTTAGAACATAATCTAGAAGAACGTATAGGCTACTTACTAAGTTTTTAATCCGTGCTGTTACAATCACGGGCGACAACAGCAAATAAATTTAATAGGTACTTTTTCCTATTATTAAGTCACCTCTATTTACTGGAGTAAATCGACTAAAACGTTTATTACCACATTCAGTCAAAGCCAAATAACAAATGCACCGGTCAAACGTTACGATTACGGTCCTAAAAGCTGAACAAATTAATTTCTCTCGCCAAAAAGCATGTCCTGTCACAACGTTTAAACTGAACTCTATTTCCAACGCCATAACGTTGTTGTTACTACATTTGGAGGTCTAGATACAATGGTTACGTGCTTGTATGTCAACAGAGATGGCAGAAAGGTAATAAGCAATGTATGCTTAAGCACGTTCCTCTAATGTGAGTAGCAAACTTACAGGTGGGTTATTTAGATTTTAATTTTATCAATCGCGCGTAACATTATGATGTAATCTTGTTAATTTACTTTTTTCTTGTACTATTTTAACTAAGCTCTAGGCTTGTACTAGAATATGGTTTATGACAATAAATCGATGGTGGGATTCGAACTTTCAAGCGGGTGTTCGGCAACCCATGTCCTTAACCATTGGGCTATTGGCACTTCAAAATCATATTGTAAGTTTATTTATTTATATAACGGTATTAAATTATCATATTATTTAACTTCTGGTCAATAAGAACTAATCTTCAAGATTGTTCATAAGTTTTAAAACTATACTGCGTTTCAAACGCGTCTTTGTTCAATCCCAAACTAACCGCATTCTCAACGACTCGTTGCGGTGAAAAGCTAACAAATTTCAAAGCTATAACGGCTAAATGGAACAAACGGATGGTCTCTGTAAATTTGCTGATACGCTTGTTTTCCAAACACGACTTTTAGTGCGTGGTGACATTTTGTTACGGAGGTGAAATCTTATTGCTCTTATACGTTTATTATTTATACGCCTCGCAGATACTCTTGTGTTCGCTGTCAACCGGAGAATCGTTCAAGTGTTTATATCGACACGAAATTCATGTAACGCAATTTGCTCGCACGAAAGCTACAGTAATATTGACGTATTGGGTTCGGTAGAATTTTATAACGGTAACATTTAATGGCCTAAAAAATAGAGAAAAAAACAAAGTTTTAAAAATCTTTATTAATTATTTTTGACAAAATAAGTGTTAATCTTAAAAAAGCTAACTTAATTGTCTCACTTCTTACTAATCTTATTAATATTATAAATACGAAAGTTTAGATGGATGGATGTTTGTTATAGTTTGTAGTCAAACGGCTGAATGAATTTCGATTAAATTTAGTAAAGATGTAGAGGATAGTCTGGAAGAACACAAAGGCTACTTACTACGGTTTTTTTTTTCTTAATTCTAGTTGTCTTATAAACCAAAAAAATAAAATCATAATTAACTTGTACCGTATCCTAGGAAAGTCAGTTTGAGACCATATCTGGTTGTTTAAATAAATAAAAGAGAGAAGAAAATTGTACTTTAAACAAGTTGTATGTAATCGCTGCCAGTTTATCTGTTACTTGTTTTTACTCGTTTATTTTATGAAATTATATTTACATTCCATATTTAACGAAGTTCACAGCATGACTGAAAACGATCCGTATTAAAATTAGATAAAAAATCAGCAAAATCATCATTCGAAATTCGATCGATATATCAAAGGGTAAAATCCAGTTCATTATAAAGCATAAAGTATGCCACAATCTGTCAAAATGCATCAGAACAAAATCATCGATTCATTGCGAATCGATTCATTTATACCGACCACCTGCGTTTTGCAAGTAACGGACCCATATCTCGTTACATCGACACCTCGAACTATATTACACACAATTACTCGTAAGATCGGGGAAAATCGATTTTAATAATCGATGTATCGTTTAATGAACGAGACACCGTTATACTGATAACGCGATATCAGTTATTGTCTCACTATCGATTTCCAGAATCGATTTTTCAAAAATTACTTGATTTATGCGGTACATTGTTCAGTGGGTGGTATGAACATTATTTATAATGTGCCAATGTTACTGGTAAACAACATTTATTATTTAAAAAAATGAATCCACTTAGAGAAAAAATATTTAACATTTTTCACAATTTGTCAAAAATTCATCTATTTGAGTGTTTTTTTTTTGTCATACTTTTATTAGTAACAGAAATAAAAAAACAAGTAAGCATCAAAAATAAATTATTAATTGGTTATTTACACATTCAGAGTTAGGGCCTTACTCTCACAAGCAACAACTTTGAACGTCATAGAAGTGACAACCCTAGAAATTTAAAATTCATTTGTTTAGTATAATAATCGAAATCTAAAACAGATCATAAAGAGATCGAAGCGAAACGGAATGAAAAACAAATGAAATATCGTAACTAGTACGGTAGACAGTTCGGTTTTCATGTGGCAGCCCTACTGCGTTACCGACACACCCCTACATTAATAAAAAAGATTCGGATACAGATATCCGTTCCTTAAACGTGTCTCGGTAATTTTTCTCGTAACGCCGATATACGAACACAATTATGGGTCATTTATCAACCACTGGCGCGAGACGCAACTCTTGTAAATACTCGGCGTTTCAGTGTTAAACGAATTATTTTGTATTGAACTGAAATTTAAAAAATTGATAGCAGTTTAAAATTTTAATACACGCTTATTATAATTATTAGTTGTTTCATCGCATTTAAAAGGTTAATACAGCTTTGGATAATAAATACAATTTAATTTAAGCCCTTTCGTTTTTAAAAGAGCGCAGATTTAAACTTTTATATTTGTGGCCGAAAAAAAACTTCAAAAAAACCGCTTAAAGCGCACACAACTTTGACTAAACTATAGCACAATTGTTTAGTCTGGCTTTGATTCCTATGACCTTATATGAAGGTATATCACATCAGTAGGCAACTAAACAGTTGAATTGGCTGCGAAACAATCGACAATCGCACTATAGTTTAACGAAACTTTTGTCATAAGTGTGCTCTTATAATCAGTCTGGTGTCAAATTTTGAATGAAATTCGTATGACTTTTTTAGTATTTGTCTATCAAAAATTTAATTTCATAAAACTACTGATAATGCAAAAAATTGCTTGCATAAATCTAACTGTGTTTATTTACGTGTAGTTGAATAATAATTTAAGATTCACAGAAATGACTTTTTTGCTATTTTACAAAAGTGTTTTCATCAAAAATATTTATAGCTTTACACACTTTCTATTTCTACTCTGTCATAATATTTTTAGACAAACATTGAACTGTTTGTACAGTAGCTGTGAATTAGTACTTGAAATGACGCTATTTTCCTTTTGAACAAGTCAATTACAATCTTTTTGGAGCTAAAGATATCACTATTATGTTTTTTATACTCAAATTTAACAAAAAATAAACACATTTTTCTATGCTTGAGGCCTTTGTATTCACGTGGTAAATTAGAGTATAGAATAATAATAAATTAAAATTAGACTAGTGGCCAAATTCTGAAACGACATTTAAATATGAAACATCCTTAAATGAAACTCTAAATGCTACAAAATTGACGTCTGGCAGATTGTAAGCTGCACTTGTGGTGCGAAGTATTTGTGATTCGTTTCAGAATTCAGCCATATGAGTCTAATTAGAAAGTCTTATACTTTTTTTAAAAATCGAATAAAGTGAGATAGTTTTCTGATTTCATCACAAAATTAACGCAATCAAAATATACATATATATGTATTAGATATTGATTTCAAAGCAAATCATCAAAACTCGTAAACAATCTGATATTATATGCTGTTTACCCTAATGCGCAGTTTAATAACAGCGATGCCTTAAAAGTAAGCGAGAGTCGATTCTAGACGCATTCAGCGTTAAACGTTCTACAAAATATTACGATAAATTCGCGTTGAATACGCCTTCCCCACGCATAATATTACAACTTTACAACGCAGTTTCCAGACCATAAGGAGCACGCAACGCAGCGATTACGAATTCGCGTCTCAATTCCTATGCGAATGCGAAGGATGATTTTATTCCTATTGATCGTTACCACCCACGGAAATGTGTGGTCCAAGACACAAGATATTTATCTACAGCGAAGAGCTATGAATGACATCTAAAGCTCTCGATAGATAATATTTTTTTAATTGAAATATCAAACACCGTTTTGTAGTTTAAAAATGTTATTTATTGTTATCCCCTTTCAGCCAATATTTTTTATTAATTAACAACACGCTTTAAATTTAAGAATTTTCTGCGATTGATTTGCTTTATGATATATGGAGTAGGTTTAGAGTTTAATAATACAATTTTTCTGCCACAATAATCAACTTAATAAAAAATCTAAGTGCGAATGATTCCTTTTTCTATCCGCTTTCGCTTATAACTTACAATAAACTCTTAAATTGGTCGTCGACAGTTATCTCAGGTTAACATTCGCACCTATTTGTAGACAAGCGTAAAATGTTTACGTTTAGTGCGCGGATAAAGTAACAGCCGATTTGCGGTGGCCGTCCGGTTTGTCACTTAAGCACATTCTAATCGATTGTAGAAACAATCGTTTTCTAATCTTACTAATATTGTAAATGCGAAAGTCTAAATGGATGAATATTTGTTAGAGTTAGTAATCTTAACTGTTGTACGGATCTGGATAAAATTTGGCATAGATGTAAAGCATAATCTGGAAGAACTCATAAGCTACTTACTTATTTTAATCCTACTCGAACGGAGTCGCGGGCGAAAGCTAGTAGTAAATAAAAACAACTGTTTTTCTTAGTCATTAAAACATTTAATTTCGATCTATACACTTTTTTGAAATGGGAATTTGCTTGAGGAGAACAAAGTATAGGACTTTATACCGTAGTTTCCCATCAAGAAAGTAAATTACGAATTTCATAAGTAAATTCTATTACACCTTCAGAAAAATACGCAAATAGTCGGAACTAAATAAGTACTAAACTTTAGCACTAGTAAAACTGTTTGTAAATTACGTTGTTTTTGAAGTCAAATTTTTATACATTAACAGCTCGCAATTTATATATTTTGTGAAAGGCCGCTTAAGTTTTGTAAAATTTGTATGATTATTTGTAATATAATATTTCTACATATACAGTTAACAGTTTTGATCTAGTTCCAGACTATTTTAACTGTGCGGTTGACGTTTAATGTGGGAGCATTCTCGGTTAAACGGCTAACATTCTTCACGAGGTCGGTGACATTTTAACTCACGTGTTATTCTAGTAAGACTTTTAAAGATTTATTCTTTGATATCTAATTCATATGTTAAAATAAACTTGTTTAAATATTCCATACAGAAATTTAAACTATGAAGACTTTGAGATAAAAGAATTTCGATTATCATTGGCAACTCAACAACAGAAACATAGTCTTAACCACATTGAATGGAAACAAAAAAAGAGACAGGAATGACAGACAGTATATGTGTGAGAGAGACAGAAAGTAAAGCGTATTTTACACATGTTTGCATCTCCTTTTTTAAAAGTTTTGTATTATAACAGGGCGTCAGGTTACTTAAAAATAAGGACTAAAAAGTTCTCATGAAATTTATATCACATTATAAATGTACATTTTGTTCTTTTTCTTTTGTAAGTGTAAAAAGTCGATAAACAAAAAGCACGAAATAAAATGCTGCTCTAATTTCGATAACAAATAATCTGATATCGTGTATGTAAATTTTATTTTTAGTGCTCGTACATTTTAAAATGGACCGCCAGTCACACCGTGGTGTAAGATTAAAAAATAAATAAATGCATTTAAATAAAATATTTGAACTCAATTATTATTTTAAAATATTTTAAGAAACACAAAATACGTTTAATTAACTAGTGATTTCCTACAAATATTAGAAAGAATAGTGTATTTCCGAACTTAAAAAAGACATGTAATATGAAGCAAGTCCTTAATTTTAATGTTATGGGATTATTATTATTAATAAATTAAGAAACTATTGATTAAATAATCTATATGTACAATTAGTACAACTTAAAGTAAAAAAAAAACAACTATGGTATTCTTGACGAATTCAATATCCAATTGGTTTACACGCAGCCTACAATAAGGTGTGAGGTAAGGAATCTCGTATCTTATTCAGCTGCATTAAAGATCGCTGTAACAAGGTTGGACAGATTTTACGAGCATCTAATCTGCTACATTTTATATTATATCGATACTTTTAGGTCACAACTAGGTGGTCTGTTCCAATCGATATGCAGTAGTAGTTCACTTAAGATCAGAAATAAACTCTACAAGGAGAATCTTTCCATATTTTAAAATTGATTTTGAATTAATGTCATGTATATCGAATTCCTAATAAGAAAATCTCTATCGTTTCGATGATACCTTCATTTTGATAAGGACTAAATTCATATGAAGGGGAAATATGCTTATGTGCGTCCAATCTGTCTGTTTGTCAACTTATACTACAAAAATATAAATCTAGTTTTCAAATTTATACAAAAAATAATCAAACATGACGACGAAATATATAAAAGTTAAAATTAACAAGCATTTTCAGAGCTAATAGTTATCGAAAGCTTTTTCTTATCATTAGTCGATATTATCAAACCATCAAAAATATAAATACGCATATTGGACGTCATCAATTATTGGATATCAATGACATCGAAAGCAGGTAGTCAGAAAAGTGTAAAAACATTTAACGCACGAACAGAAGTCGTGTGTAGTCTAGGAGCCAAGTTTGATAAATGATGTGATTCTCCACGCGTATACGAGCTTGGGAACGTCGCTGATTAAATTTGGGACATTCTGTCTCTCATATCCGTTCGCGGTTGAGTTTGTTTTTTGCTTGCGGTCTCTATATTAATATGTGTAGGATATTAGATCATTATAATTTGAGTAAATATAACTTGTTTGTTGATAATAAAAAGGTATATCATTTTTGTTAGGTTAGTCACAAATTTTGTTAGATTTTGCCCGCGATTTCGTCAGCGTGGAATTAAAAAACTGTAATAAAACGTCCGTTGAAAACTACATACATCCAAAACGTCATCATCCATCCATTCATCTATTCATCCAAACATTCGCATTTATAATATTAGTGTGAATTAAAACAAATAAATTTTGCTTATAACAATAACAGCATAACAGTAACCAAAAGAGGAAGGCAGAGTTAACATTTTTCCATCTATCGCGTTCCTAGTTCCCTTGTTTCGCCTCTTGTGTTATAGAAGACCTTGTACTTTAAAATACTTTGAATAACAAAGAGTAAGCATACCATAAATAACAAAAGAACGTTAATTAAAGCTAAACTGGACGTAAAATTCAATTCAAGTCAATAATTACGTGATCCATTTTCAACTTAGATACGTTTGAATTGTTAATCAGTTTCCAAACCGACGGTTTTAATTTAAATTAGTGTAATGTAGGTAATTAATGGTAGGTTTATGGTAACGCGTGGGCAGTATGGGATATTTAATGAATTTCCTTAGTTAACAAGATATTATTTGGTATCTTGTGTAGCCGTTTTAGAGAAAAAGATTAAGATCAATATCAGAATCAAATTTAATTGGGTTCAAATGCCTGGAGTTTCGTATCTATTATATGAAGTACAGTATAAGATATTACAGTATTTTTATAAGATATATTTAAAGTATATTCCTACGAAACGATTTTTTTTAATATTTACATTTTGTAAACATTTTTCATTACGAAAGTTGTTGATGGAAGCGTTGTATTTCCGTATGACGGAAGGATATCTACAGATGTTTAGGCTTGTGATTAATTTGTGTAAATTTTCGTAAAACAAACATTAAAATTTTAATTAATATCACAGCTAGAGACAAGAAAATAGATATCTTATGTGATAAATTTAACTAACAAATTAGATGCTTATTTAATTACTTTTACATATTAATAAGTACATATATAAATATTTTTATATCATTAACTATATTTGGACATTTTTTCTTATATTGTTAACAATCAATTGATATACCATATTATACAAAAAATTAAAATTATCGACAGTGTTTAATCTACACTATTATAATAAAGCGCAAACACATACTTCTTTGTTACCTAAGATGTCAGCAATTACAGTATATTTTTGAATAATTCTCTTTTTAATAAAAAGCTCTACACTTACGTCACGCTTTAGACTATATATTTTCACGACATTGTACTTAGCAGGTAAATATTTTGGATTAAAACCCTAATGTGGGAAAAAGACCATAAGTTGCTGCTAACATCAAAAAAAAAAGATTGCTAACGTTTGTCATGTATTTTGACATTTGCAATTGATAATTTGACAAATGTAAACAATCAAATAAAATGTTCCTAATAACTCTTTATAATTTAAAGTAAAGTCACGTTATAGTCAAAATAATCGTACCGAAATCCAAAAGAAGCTAAAACATACGTGCCATCCTAAAACAGCGTAACAAATCGCCTCATCAAAGATTAACATATCCGAAGATTTCGAACAGTTTAATTGATGCCATAATACACCGGCCTAGTTACCACGCGGCAGGATTTAGTGGCCCCGGTTCTAAGTTCACAAACTTGTATTTATTGGTGCACTCGTGCGACCTCACCTCAGACGCTAACGAACCAACGAGTAGAGCTAAAGGCCAATCGTTTGGAAATAATAAATAGATGCTACAAATTATGTCACTGTTTTACTGCACTTGGATCTTTTGATACACATATACTGAAGAGTAAGGCTCCTATGTAGACTAAGGTAAGCCAAATTTGCGATTTTTATCTCGACTCATTTTTTTTTAACTAAATTGTAAATTACTGATTTCTTTACAAATAAATAAAGTTAAAAATAAGAAAAATGTTTTGGTTGTCTGTCTTGGTGCATCGAAATTAATAAGTATTGTAGTCAATAATTTTGACTTAAATAAAAGCGTTTTAAATATACGAAACTTTACTTAGGAACCAAAAGGAAAAAATTTAAAAAGAGAAACATTATTTTGTCAAACAAGACGAAATATGGAAACAAGATCTATTTTTTGTTTTCGAAAATCTTCTTGCTATCTTAATCCAATTCATGCAAAATCAATTGTCAGTAACAATTGTGACAATGAAATCGAAAGTAAATAAAAAAGAAAACACGACAGTTGCGATAACAAAGATTGTCGTTATTTCATTAAACAGATGCTGAGTATAAAAAGCGTTAAGTGTAACAAAACAACTCGATTTACTAAAAAAAATGCATGAATATTAGATCCTTAACCAGAATCATTAGTCAACTTTTTTACTACCATACCTGAAATGCAGTTAACAAAAACCTGTTCATACAAATCTCAACCTTAATCCAACTACGTAAGATATTTGTATCAATATCAGATGTTATTTGACCCGCAAAATGACGTCGATCTTTTTGTATAAGGATTGCATTATAGTGACAATTGTCCCGCTTCCTTCATTCGTTCACGAACTATATCATTAATCAAAGAGAACACATGCGGATTCTCCATTCTTTTGACTCGATCACACAAAACTAACTTTTGATTGTAAACTTTAATATCCTATCTAAAGATAGTTACTACTTTACAATGTAACTTCATCCTTATGTGTACACAATAAGGTGCGTAATTGAGTGAATAAATTACATCATTAATTACTTGTTTTGATCCCATATTTATCCTTGGATTTTCACCTTCTTATGCGGGTTTGTACAATTTGTTTGCGTCAACTGTTTTTGTTCAATTGACGTTTTAATGACTAATGACAAATAGTTTGCCGAAAATCTAAAGGAAGCTTCTTTTTTTAGCTTTAGCCCGCGACTCCGTCCGCGCGGAATAAAAAATGCAAGTAGCCAATGTGTTCTTCCAAACTATCCTCTACATTTGTGCCAAATTTCATCGAAATCCGTTCAGCCGTTTAAGCTACAAACTCTAACAAATATCCATCCATATAAACTATCGCATTTATTTAGTATGGTTTTAATCTAGTCTAAAGAAAAGAATGTTTTGTGAAAGAATTTCATATGAAAGAAATAAAATGAATGGAATTCTTTCCGCCCACATCTCATCTCGTGACGTAGTCTATGGCATTAGCTGTATTAAGAAAAATTTTGTGACGTCACTGGCGTGTTTAACCGTTACTAAATCCAAAACCAATACTTGTGTTCACTACTGTCCACTACTAGTAAGAATTATTAAATTTCTAGCCAATATTTTAATCAGAATCACATTTTATTTAGCTTTTGTTGATCACTTATTAAAAAAGTAGCTTATTTATTCTACCAGACTGCGTTCTAAATTTAACTTTCGCATTAACATTTTTAAGAGTAGTATCAAAGTGTGATAGCATTTTGTTATACGTATTTTTATAAATGAGGTGTAAAAAAGTAAGGGAACGTGAACTAAATCTTGATATAACTCAATCTATTCTATAACAAAGGGTTTCAATTTTCACCGCAACATTCAATCGAAACTAATTTATATTTATTTACGATTATTGTTCGACATATTTTGTAAAGTACCAGTTACCTTCGTTCACCGTTGATCTGTTATTTTATGACGTATGATTACTCTCCGATATACCCATCTCTTTCGCACATTTCATTAATTTAAATCCCTTCGAAATCATTACGCTTATATGAGAATAGATTATTACTAATTGGAGAATTTAAATTAATAATATTAACGTAAGTTATTGTATTAATTTGAATATTTTATTAATCTAACTTTACGGGTCTTTTAAGCGTTATAATAATAAGTTTTATTTAAATAATAATAACTGTTATTAATGCAATTTCTATGTTTGCAATTTTTGTATAGCTTTCTAAAATCAAATAGTATGTGAGTAATATTAAAAATTACAAAAGTTTGGTTGAATAATATGTACAATTCTATATTATCGCTTAGTAGTTATACTTTTTTTTTAATTTCTCGGAGTTAAATTCTAGTCTATATATCTAGTCTCCAAATATTTTTGAATAACTTTTTAAATCTAAAACAAAACTGAAAAGACTCCAAACAAGCACACTTCGGACATTATAATGGCAACACTTTGGCCGCGTTTACGATAAACCGTATTTTATTTGGCAATCCACGAAGTTCAGATATATTTTTACTTCAACAAAAGATACCATTGAGATCACAAAACCCACTTATAAACGGAAAGGGACAGACCCCGTACTTACAAAATTAATCACGCGTCACATTGTCGAGCTGTGTGTTGGTAAACTTCTATACACAATGCTTTGTACAGCCATTGTTAGTTGCTGTAAAAAATTGATTCACATCGAAATTGTCGCACCGTTTCCCAAATATATTTAAAGTTCCGTAACTTAAAGGATTAATGATTACATCTTCAATTGTGTGTTGCTTTGCAATGTTGGTTAACCAACAGCGTGGAACGCCAATGACCTAATAGTTTGTATGGACTATCGAACTAGTGGTTGTGGGTTTGAATCCCGATGTTCGATTGTTTCGCGACAAAATTCGCTTGGCAAATTTACACAAAAAGGTTATACCAATATTCCAGTTTTAATTAAATTGTCTAATTTCACGGGCTTTTTGAAAATTCCGCAAGTTATTTAAAATTTATTTACAACAATGATAACGTCAGTCTATGCTTCTCATTATAGTCAATAGATAACCCTATCCTAACAGGAATGGGCTAGATAAAGGCGTAAATTTTCTAGCCATTTGTACAGTTACAGATAGTTACTCTTGATTAACTAAAAATTAAATAGATTTGTACAGAATAAGTATACTTCAATCAAAAAAACATCAGAACAACACTAGAATTGGTGCAATTTTATTAAAAATAGTTAAGCCATTAAAAGGTCAATAAATCGAAAGGTAACATTTAATAACGCGTTAAATTCTAGAGAGATGCAAAAATAAGTGTCGAGAGACGCAATAGTTCACATTAACAAAGTATAACGTTGTGATTATAGCGATCTGTCCAAAACACTTTGAACTCATTAAGCGGCCATCATCGGCCCACTATTATAACGCCATTACCGATCGGAACTGAGATAGGTATATTCCACTTTGGTCCTATCGAATCATACCAATGTTTTTATATTAAATAAATAGTTTTCATACGCATAAACTGTAAACCAGAAAGGTGTAGAAAAACTTTATGGTACATTACGGAAATGTTAGAAATTTTATAATTAAATGAAGAATAAACTTTGGAATAAAGAAAAGTATTACAAAATTATAAGTAAGTTGTAATAAATTACACTTCGGAACTCGATTATTATAGATATTTCCTATTTCTTACATTTCCTCTATACTAATATAATAAAGCGTAAACACACAGTTCTTTGTGGCTTAAGATGTCATCAATTACAGCATATTTCTGTATAATTATTTTTATAATAAAAAGTCCTACACTTTCGTCATGCTTTAGGCTATATATTTTCACACTATTAAACTTAAGGTGTAAATAAATTGGATAAAAACCCTAATGTGGGAAAGAGACATTATTCTGCTGCCAACATCAAGGAAGCAAGATTGCCATAATAAGGTAATTGGTATTTTGACTTTTGCAATTGAGAATTAGATAAATGTAAACGATAAAATAAAGTTTTTCTATCATGCGGATGAAGCCGCATACGAACAGCTAGTTCACGATAAAAATAAAACTCTTTCTTCTTAAGATCAGTGTGGAATAAACCTATTATACGTAAATTGGCTACTCACCACGCTAATATACTATAATAACATTTTTATACGTGGGAAATGTGCGGGCAACTAGAGCACGGCTTAACTCATTTTATAGCGCTTAGCATGTAACACGTTCGATTTCTAACGAAATTGTGTCGTCACTTTTTACTAAGATATTTTGTATCGTGAATTTATTACAACATCATGCCTGTAACCTACAGGGGTATGCAGACCATGGCTTTCTTACATTCTTACTTGTACGTCAGTTTGCATTGCATTAAATACAGCTTTTAATGAGTATTTAGTGTACCTTTAGTGTACTTTGTTTAGCGTGAAACTAAATGAATTATTTCTAGATAATTTTCCTTTCTTTTTATTCGCTGCATCACTTGTATCGAAAATAAAGTCGATTAGTTATTATAAGTAAAGATGAAAAAGATACTTGTACCATCGTTTTATGAGCATATTTGATTTTTTTATACAAAATATGACATAACTTAACAAAATAGAAAAAGTACAACAATATTTGATAAAGGTCCATTACGAAATATTGTCAAACGCTAGTCGAACGTGTCAGTTATTGTATAAAAGGTAAATTGACAGTCATTTGCCGTGACGTGACGCGTAGACGATAATCTGCGGCATTCGTCACGGCTTGCAATATTTGACGCTTTCCGAAATCGCAACGTGTGGTTTAACAAATCATTGAATTATTGCAACTGAAGCCAAAAAATGTTTTTTTTTTTTTTTGTTAAAATAGATGGGATGTATTGTTGAAAATATTGTTTTATATTGATTTTAAATTACATTTTAGAAATTTACTTATTCTCTTTGTACATTAAAACGACATTTAAGGCGTCAAGTCTAAAATAATAAATCCGAATTCCATTAAAATTTGTTGTAAAAAGAGTAAGCAGGGTTTACGAATTGTAATCATTAAGTTTCGTTTTAGTATTCGATGGAAACAAATTAATTCAATAATATTCGTAATTATTACGTTATCAAATAAACTAAATGCAGAATTTTAATTACTATAGATGTAAAGGTTTTAATAAAGACGAGTACAGTATGCAAAATAATTCCGGACGGTTCAATTGTCACTCGACAATAAAAGCTTCAAAACAATACAAAAAAATGTCATGCTCCCGATTCAAATTATTTCATCGGACAATGACACAAAGCGATTTATTTATAACCATTAAACCTTTACAAAGAAACCGGTCCAAACATCCCTTAGTGAATATAAGGGTTAAGTACTGAGTCCATTATTTAAATATTACGCTACTTACGTTAACAATAAACTACAAACCAGAAGTCAATTTGAAGTGCAGTTTTTGTATTGCGTAATAAATTATTTAAATTTAGACAAAGCTTGAAGTATGACACTTTATGTGGAGTGTTCTTATTATGGGAATATTCTTATTAAAGTCAGCTTAGGCACTGAAAAAAAAAACATCGCCTTGACTAATGACTGTTATCGAGAATAAGAATCATACTTTACGATTAGATTAAGAGAGCGTCGGTGGCTCAAGGGTGTAATCCCTAAACTTGTAATCTACAGGTCCTGGGTTCGAATCCCGCCGTACCAATAGGATTTTAGATTTTACGTATATAATTAATTTACCCGACGTTCTTACAGGGAAGAATAACATCGTTATACCTGCATATATCGAAGAAATTTAAAGATATGTGTGAAGTCAACCCGCAGTAAGGGTAGGCTCCGAGCACGTCAGTGGGGAGAGTACGTACAGTGAGCTTGGTGTTGATGATTTTGTAACTATAATACTTTCATATATATTAGATCGAAAAAGAAATCCCACACACAGTCATATAAAAAATATGCATATCACAACTATTTCACTAGTTTACGGAATATCGAGTTAAATGTGTTATATTTTAAAATGAATGGTCGATGTTGGCGTCATAGGTCAAATATCGATCGTAAAAGCTCGTCCATTTCTCTCAATGTGACACTGTCACGGAAACTAATATACATACGTTTATAAATATCTCGACCATAAATAGCTATAAAATTAACATGGAATTACAATTTACAAACGTCGCACCGTGTAGCCGGAGTCGTGCGTACATGTAGGCACGAATTTGGGCCACAAAAATTTTTATTTGATAGATCTCATTATATTAATATAAGAAGTAACTAGTTAGTTAAATTTACTGATTCCAATTATGTTACTGAATTGTTCAGGTCATCAGAAAGAATATAAAGTGCCAAGTTTGATGTTGACTAAAGGACAACTGAACACTGTTGTTATCATTAGTATAGTAAAATATTATTATGTGCCAATAAATAATGTTATTATTGTAACCGTTGACTACACAGTTGTGCGATTGTCGATTGTTTCGCAGCCAATTGAACTGTTTAGTTGCACAAGTAAATATCGAGTAGTATGCGCAATATATAAGCTCACAGGAATCAAGGCGAGACTAAACAGTTTTGCGATAGTTTAGTCAAAGAGTGCGTGCTGTTTGAGTCCAAGCACACTACACACTATAGCCAATAGTTTAGTTGGGAGCATAATCAATAACTCACGGATTCAAATGAGAGTATAACAAAATTACTTAACGCCCGAATTAGAAAACGATGATTCACCGTTCGATCTAAGAGCGGTGATTCTAAAAGTTTAAATTCAAATTACGAACTGGTATGCCTTTAATCGGATTTATAGGAATCGCGACAAATCGAGATCGGAAACAACGCAAGAAATTATGAACTCTAACACATTGTAATAAGTGCTGTTCTATCTAATATGAATGTAACATTGATGTTCAAAATTAGGCATTAATAACGATTCGAAAACACATTTTTCACACTCAAAATCGTTTGAAAGTTACCTAAACTGTACCTTAGTGTAGACTTCATTTTACAAATTGTTATTTAGAATTTTCCTTAGTAAACAGATAGTAAAAAGTTTTTCATATCGAATCAAATATATTGTAGGTGAAGACACAGTTAATTCACACAGTTATCTCAAATTCACAAGTCATTGAACATGTGGGTGAGATACAAAATTTATTATTTACGAGTTGCTTTTCGGAGCTTTTTTGAAGCTTTTGGGAACAGGTTTCACTAACATTCATGTTACAGTTCCCAAGCTTTACATCATTAGTTAAATTCCATTTGTTTTATTGATAAAAATTCTTAAATTTAACATAAAAATATAATTATAATAAATTAATATAGGAACTACGAAACAATAAATTAAATATTACAACTGGCTGGTTGACATTACGATTTTAATCTACATATTAACAGCTTTATAATAATTAAAAAAAATAAGGGCTTAATCTTCATTCACTGTATTTAATTCTACCACTGTTAGATCTATACTATTATAATAAAGCGTAAACACACACTTTTTTCTGCCTAAGATGTCAGCAATTACTGCATATTTTTAAATAATTCTATTTTTTTATTAAAAAGCCCTACACTAACGTCATTTTAGGCTATATATTTTCACGCCATTAAACTTAGGGGGTAAATATTTTGGATAAAAACCCTAATGTGGGAAAGAGACCATAAGTTGCTGCCAACATCAAGGAAGCAAGATTGCCAAGGTGTGTCATGTTATGTCATTTTGACATTTGCTATTTATAATTTGACAAATGTAAATAAAATAAAATTTTCATAATTTCCTGCGGATGAAGCCGCATGGGAACAGCTAGTTACAATATATAGAAGTTTGAAGATGCAAGAGCGTCAAATCAACGGTGAATAACGCGCAATCAGTTCCTAAATTCAAATCTCGCTATGTACCAATGTTTTTTTCAATTTTAGAATTTTTTATACATTAATTCGACGCTCTTAAAATGTAGGAAAATCTTGATACAACCTGCATAAAAAATCAATAATACTTGTGAAGTCACCCAACCTAATATGGCCTGCATAACTATTACTAATAAGCATAAAACTCTTCAGTAGGGACGTATAGCTGATGATGAAGTGGCTTCATTATTAATTTCTTATATAAATCGCCCAGACACGTCCAATAGCAAATGATTATCTTGATTGCGTATTTTAAAAGATTTTAAATTTCAATCATTACTATAAAACTATACTTTAGTATAATAAGATTCGATGTCTACGCGAAAGAATTTCCCTTAATTTAATATAAGTATTGCTTAAACGCACCGTTAAGCATAATCTTATTTATTGTTTTAATCTCCGTGTCGGCTGTCGACGGAGCAGTATACTGAACCGGGGCAATAAATATTAACGTTCAGTTGCCTCATTCGTATCAACACAATGTGAGCGCATCAAAATTTAGCTTCCAAGTAACGGGATACTACGTGATACTTGCGGGGAATCGTCGCAAAATATACTTTTTTTGTATAACAAATGTGAGCAATCGAGCGGCGAGAACACACATCGAGACATCCGCAACACCAGAGGAACTACAGATGCGTTGCCGGCCTTTGAGGAAATGATAGGCTTGCTTCTTGAAGGACCCTAAGTCATATTGGTTTGGAAATAAATCATCTAGTAACTTAGAACTGTCTTAGAAGACTTTAAGCGTGTTTCTAATTCATAGAAGAGTTATTAATTAGTTTATAAGAGTAAATACAATTGTATCCAGTTTCTAATAATATTTTTTTACACGAGAATGCATGTAAAAGTAATTAAAAAAATAATTGTATGTAGCTTTTGGGTTCTTCCTAACTATGGATTACATCTATGCTAGATTTCATCGTCGTTTTGTAAATGAGCAGTAAAAATATCAATTTATAGATACATTTAGTTTAAGAAATTAAGCGTAATTTAAAAAAAAAAAACATGTTACATTGTAGGAAAAAAAACATAGTACCGTACGTAATGTCCCAACTGTAGTAAGTTCGATACAAAGTTATATATCCTAGCTTTATCTACAATTAAATCCTCGTTTAACTTAATAAAACGTGTTTATGTATTTTTAGAAGATTCATAAGGAATTCTGAGAGCCGTTACCGGCATTGGGTCACAGGTCGGTCGCCGCTTTAGTCGCATGTCACACTGTTAAGGGGATGCAGCCTGCAAGCGCAGTCCAGCAAGAATTTATAACAGCAAATATACATTTTTCATATCTACTCCAAATAACAAAGTTTATACTTTGTTTGTATCTTCGTAAATCAAATCGAATTTTTAAGCGATAGATCCTGTAGTTTAGAAACAGTTATTTCCCAATTAATGTAAAAAAAAATATGATTTTTACATTAAAAGTAAGAAACGATACATTTTTAATTATATCTTATTCATGTGATTTCAATGAAGTTTACATTTTTAATACAAAAACCATTAAACATTTCTTACGTGTGTCTTCGCCTTAACAGGTTAGAAAGTACCGAGTGACCGAGGTCGGGTGGATCTTCATTAAGCTGAGTGCAACGCTATAGTAATTAGTAACAGGTTTAAATGCTCACTAGAGGGCGTTGGTGGTTTTACTGTTAGTGCGTTTAATGTTTCTTTTACACTACAGGTGGCGTGACATGTTTTAATGAAGTATGCAATAAACTATATATCAAAGTACTGTTTATTATTTTTTATACTACGTTTTATAAGGCTTCGTAATTTCGATAGATCCAATTTATATATACTAATATAATAAGGCGTAAACACACACTTCTTTGTTGCCGAACATGTCAGCAATTACAGCATATTTTTGAATAATTCTTTTTTTAATAAAAAGCCCTACACTTGCGTCACACTTTAGGCTATATAATTTCACGCCGTTAAACTCATACGGGTAAATATTTTGGAAAAACGTTAATGTGGGAAAGAGACCATAAGTTGTTGCCAACATCAAGGAAGCAAGGTTGCCATGGTTTGACGTCATGTCATTTTGACATTTGCTATTGATACTTTGACAAATATTAACAATAAAATGATTTTATCATAATATTATGCGGATGAGGTCGCATGGGAACAGCTAGTTATTAATAAAAGAAGTGTTAAGTTTTTTATTACATTTACTACTCTTCTCAAATTAGTTAAATAGACACTAAGGATGGTTTAAATAACAATTAAACTCACGATAATGAAAGGTTGTTTTCTATTTAAATGTAAATAATTATTTTATAAAGTGACTGCAAGATAATTATTTAATTTACGAGCTTGAATTAAAGTGGGATGTTGAATTATCGCACTAGATGGCGCTGTAAAGTTTAAATTCTTGAATATTTTAATACCAGTACTGCATCGCTATCTCGACTCTAATTAGGAATGTCTCCTAACATCTTAGATCTTGTCAACATTTACTAAATTGTATCTATTTATTGATGTAATATATTTAATTAAAACTATTTTTCTTAAATAAACAAGTTTTAATTTATCAATAGAAGTTAAAAATGAAACGAAAAACTTAAAGGTATTAAACCCGTATATCTATACTATTATAATAAAGCGTAAACACACACTTCTTTGTGGCCTAAGATGTAAGCAATTACAGCATGTTTTTGAATAATCCTTTTTTTAATAAAAAGCCCTACACTTAAGTCACGCTTTAGGCTATATATTTTCACGCCATTAAACTTCATTATATTTTGGATAAAAACCTTAATGTGGGACTGAGACCAAGTTGCTGCCAACATCAAGGAAGCAAGATTGCCAAGGTTCGTCATGTCATGTCATTTTGACATTTGCTATTGACAATTTTACAAATGTAAACAATAAAATACAATTTTCACAATTTCATGCGGATGAAGCCGTACGGGAACAGCTAGTATTAGGTAAAGGATATTACAAATAACATTATCATCACCAGCTCACTATACGTCCCCACCTAGGGGCTCGAAGCCTACCCTAAGTAAGGGGTGACTAGGCCATAGTCAACCACGCAGGCCAAGTGCGGGTTGGTTGACTTCACACATATCTTTGAATTTCTTCGCCGATATGTGCAGGTTGCATCATGATGTTTTCCTTCACCGTAAGAACGTCGGGTAAATTATGTACATATGAAAATTCGAAAAATCGAAAATCACATTGGTTCACGGCGGGATTAGAACCCAAGACCTGTAGATTACAAGTCAAGTGATCAAACCACTGAGCCACCGACGCTCTCATTATGATGTACATAAATTATTATATCCATACTCTATTTTTTTTTCTTTTAACTACGCAGTGTTCTAAATTTTAAAAAAAAATCACGTCTTAAAGGCGGTAACTCACGTTACTACTAAGTGCAGTCGCTATCATAAAATCCTTACGCTCCAATAAACTGTCCAGAAACCAATTAAGAGTTGCTTAATTGATTTTAGCAAAGAGACTCTGGAAAACTGTGGCAGTATTGTACAAGTCATGAGAGAATCACAACCACAGTTTTTAGTCTTAACTGTTTCAATAATACAAATAATTAGGTATTTTAAGGTAGGTAGGAAAGGTATTTTTAACAACGTGTTGTGATTTTATTTTAATATTATAAATGCGAAAGTTTAGATGGATGTTTGTTAGAATTTAAAGCATAAATCGCTGAACGGATCTCGATGAAATTTGGCATAGATGTAGAGTATAGTCTTGAAGAACACAGAGGCGACTTACTTGTTTTTTTTAAATTACACGCTGATAGATTTGCGGGCGAAATCAATTAAAACAAGTAATTTTGTATTATTGCTCGTACTTGCGCCATACTTGGGGCCATAAAGTACTCGCATGACCGATAGGTCAAATCGGTTCGATTCACCGACATTACTTCCTTACGACGATAAAACCTTAATCTATCGATTCATATCTAACACATTAGAAGATAGATTATTTATCTTCATAGAACTTTAATAACTTAAGTTAATGTTATATTTTAACGAAACAAATGTAAACTAATTAAATTTAAGTTACCAATTATATGGAAGTTCTTAGCTCTACTGTACAAGAATATTTTTACTTTAGTAACTACGTGGTATTGTCAAATTACTGTATAAACGAGACCTAATAACACCTTATTGAGTGAAGATCGCTATCGCAAAGTTATTGATATTTTATATAAAAATGCATAAGACAATTTTTACCGACTAGATCAGTTCCCCAACTCTACCCTTAGTCGAAAATTGTATACACTTCGCGTGATCATTACCAGAAGTATCACAGCTGTAAAATGCTTGGTTTATTTTTTTAATTATTAATGATACTGGCTGTATATAAAATAAATCAACGTATTCACGCGGATTGAATGATGTTCCAATTTATGAAACAAAAGAATCCAGTAAACGGTCGGACTCATCGGAGGTGGTCTCTTAATGATTATTGGTAATATTTTATAACCGCAGGCGAGTACTTCTGTACAAGCTACTTATGGGTCAGAATTAAATCGAGAAATAAATCACACAGCTTTTGAGAAACGTATAAGTTTTCAAGTATTGTTTTTGACCGTGGAAAATTTTAATCTTTACTATTATAATAAAGCGTAAACACACACTTCTTTGTTAATAAAAAGCCCTACACATACGTCACGCTTTAGGCTATAAATTTTCACGCCATGAACTTAAGGGGTAAATATTTTGGATAAAAACCTAATATGGGAAAGAGACCATAAGAAGCTGCCAACATCAAGGAAGTATGATTGCCAAGGTTTGTTATGTCATGTCATTTTGACATTTACTATCGATAATTTGACAAATGTAAACAATAAAATAAAATTTTCACAATTTCATGCGGATGAAGCCGCATGGGAACAGCTAGTAATTTCATATGTACGAGTATATATCTATTCTAATGTTATATAAAGGAAACGCTTGATGGTTTTCATTTATACGTTTTCACTGAGTAATATTTAACAACTATATTTATATTTTACATTAGTGGGAAGGTAATACGACAGAAATTTCTTTTTTGTCATCCAAACATAGTTGGGATAGATCGCTAGTCTTTTTAAAAGGAGCAAATTAGAAAAGCCTTAAGTTAGTATTTTCCACGCTTGTTGCAGCGTACAATGTAATTACGACAAATCTTGTCACTAAGTGAAGTTAGTCTAACAGGTCGTCATAGACGAACGTTTGAGTTCAAATCTTTATGAGCTTTCGTGGAAAGTAACGCAGCGGTTTTGTATAGGAACAGCTTTACGACCAGACCTATTGCATTGTCGAGTTTCCCCGGCCTGTGCGAATTGCGGTGTAAAGTCTTTGTGTTATTTTGTTTGACTGCATAGGTGGGATGCCACGAAAGCATAAAGTGAAACTGTAAAAAATATACTTAAGTTACATACATAGTTTCATAGTTTGTCAACTTAAATGTTGCCAAGATTAGAGATACTTAAAGTTATATTAAAGTTACAGTAATTTGAAAATGCTCCTGTTTTTTTTGTAACTTATTTTTTTTTTATAATAACTATAATATTTTTTATAATAACTAAATATAAATAACTTATGTACAATTATTATAATACTAGCTTTCGCCCGCGACTCCGTCCGGGCGGAATTAAAAAAAAAACAAATGTAAGTAGCCTATGTGTTCTTCCAGACTATCCTCTACATCTATGCCAAATTTCATCGTTCAGCCGTTTAGCCTACAAACGCTAACAAACATCCATCCATCTCATTTTTCGCATTTATAATAATAGTAGTTTTGATAAAAATTAACTTAACTACTTTAACGAACAAAATGTATTTATATATATTTCTGTACTATTTGATCTGTATTCAAGACACTTTGAAACATATCAAAGTCAAATTTAATGAAGTGACCGTGCACTAACTTCAAACTTAATCACTTGTCTTTTTATAAAAACAATCTTTTAATTGCGCGATGAAAAAAAGCTAAATTAACTTAAGGTTCGTTCATACTAGCGATCAGTTTTTATGGTAGAATAATACAATAACCGTTTGCATAATAATAATTTTACATATATTATAAATATTGTATTTTTAAATTGTAAAAATACTTGTAATACATTTGTCATGCTGCAAATTTAAAAAAAAAAGGAATGACAAATAAAACATTCATTAAATGAACGCCAATAGTCTAGTGGTTAAATGGACTTACTACAGAAGCGGTCTTTGGTTCGATTTTTATTCATTGTCGTGGAGAAAAGGGTTCTTTAATGTGTTGGGTTGAATGGAGTGATCCATGCTTTCCAAGTCCAGTCGAAATCGGCGCAGCCATTTCGGAGATAACCCTTAACAAACGCGGAATGCGGACAGACAGACAGGAAAAATAATTTTTAAATGCGATTTTACTTATCAGCAACGCATCATCTTACCAAAATTAGGAATATTTCTTTTGATATTACAAACAGACACTCCATTTTTAATATATGAATATATTCGTAGTTACAATCGCATCATATGCAATCTGCTCGCGTCGTTCTCTCGCTCGCGCCCATGTCAGATGATCCGGGTCGAGCACACGTCACGATATCTGTCGACCTCTGACGGATCGTGTCAGTCGACGTCACCTCCCCGCGCGCCGTGTGAACGCCAAGCGAGCTTCGAGCACGGAATTGGAGCATGTTGCTACAATGTTTGATTGAAATACAAGCATTGAATTGTCTGTTTGAATTTGATTTGTTATGTATGGATGGTAATAGACTTAGAAAGAGATGGATGGTGCGTGAAAGGTGACATGATCAAAAAGGGAGTGACTGAGATGACGTATGATAGAGTTATGTGGAGGACAAAACTTGTTGCGCCAACGGTAGTAGGATAAGGAGAAAGATGAAGATGAATCGATAAAAATAAAATATAGTTATATAAGCGATGCAGAATCTAACAACAATATTTTCGAACATAGATGTGATATTGTTCTATATTGTATATCTACTAATGAACAGTGGTAGAGCCCGCTTTAACATCTTCGCACGAATGAGCCGGCTCGCCCGGTGTAATACCACGACCACACAGAAAACAGGCGTGAAGTGGAAGCAATTCCGCGTTTCGTCTGATGAGTGTGGAGCCGGAGGCCTAATTTTAGTCCCTTTCCCTATCCACAATTTTCTTAAGAGGAAAGGATGGGAAGGAAAAGTGAATTTGACGATGGAGGAGACGCATAGGAAGAGGAAATGTCCTCTTTATGTGCGTCTCCTCCTCAAGTAAGGGTAGGCAACGCATCTGCAATTGCGAATGTTTATGGGTAGCGGTCGCTTTCCTTTTCGGTGGATTCGGTGGCCGCTTGCTCGTTTGCCACCTTATATTATGAAAAAAAAATATTTTTTTAAACTAGTTGATATCATATAATTATCGTTATACCAGAACATTGTAGACCGATGACGCTAGTCTGTATTAAATAACAAAACTTATGACTCAAGTGAGGCACACGTGCAAATTAGATCACCTTCGGAGAAAAATGTCGCAACATTTTTTAAAGTATGAGGTAAATTGCGTTGAAAGTATCTGCGAGTCACACGCTACATCATAGACCAGTAATTTACTTAGTCTTAGTAATCTATTTATAAACTCTAGGATTCTTTGACCAAAATAATACAATCATATGGTGTGCATTGGTCCATAATAATGGTCAAATCTGATAGCTAAAATTGAAGGCCCTATTTTTTTTTTTAATTATGTTAGTCGACGACTTTTTTAATAGGTATATTAAGTTACTTTATTTGAAAGGTGTAAAATAATTACGGGTTTATTCCTTCACATATTAAAGTTAAACGTTTACAGAATATATAATTTAAAATCAATGAATAATTTAAATCGTTATAATTGTATATAATTTTGATACTCTTTTATGGTGAAAGGTTTATTTTATTATAATTATCTACAAACTGGCGCAGATTAGTCACGACATGAAAGTCAGTAAAGCCTCATACGTCACATATGAGACAAAATTACGGAAATTCACGTAAACTTGTTTGTATAAATTAATCTAAGTTAGAGTTATATAATAATATAACGTATAAATAAAACAAAAGCAAACATTTAAAAAACTTACTACAAAATTATTGACAGACTTTTTTAACTTACTAGCTTTCGCCCGTGATATCGTCCGCGTGTAATTAAAAAAAAGTGAGTAGCCTAAATGTTCTTCCAGACTTTTCTCTAAACCTACACCAAATTTCATCGAGAACTGTTCAGCAGTTTAGGCTACAAACATCCATCCATCTAAACTTTCGCATTTATAATACAAGTAAAGTATAGGCTACGAAATTCTGATAAATATGATGAGTTGACTACCTTCTAACTTTTAGTTTACAACTCTCAGAATTTTAAGTCTTTTTTGTTACAAAAACCCAAAATTTTCCTCTTCATAGTATTAGATGTAACTGATACACAAAAGTATATGTAGTATTTAGTTTTAATTAGTATAGCAAAAACTTTAAACAGTCCATGAAAAAGACATCAACGCGCCAGTAAAGTAACATTTTATTTGCTCCAGAAAGCTATGAACACATAAATTGGTTACACTGAACCGAGCTTCTCGTAACTAATCATCTATTCCGACTATAACTGTAGAAGTTAAACGATAGTGCGGTATGCTCTCGGTGTAAGGACGGCGGTGTCCCTTTATAGGAGCCACTTCCACAACTATGTGCGAAATGAAGTCCATCGAGTTACTGTCTGTAAAGGTATGTTTACACTGGTATATTCCATTTAAAATGAATCGTAGACTATCCAACCAGGATAATTAAAAAACGTCTTTAAGCAAGAGTCTCTCGGGCAAGTCCGGTCACTACTGATGACTTCCCTAAGCGAGAAACTCGGGATAGAGTTTGGCCTCTATGTCCGAGAAATTCCGGTCCTTTGTACTCTAGTTCCAGGTTCGACTGTTTATATTGTAAATATGCGTAGTATTGTGAGTTTGTAATGTAGCAATTTTTGTCAATACGGAATGCTTCTGAATGTATTGTAATAGGGGTCGAGTACTTATTCTTGCGTAATATTTTATCAAACTAAAAAGTAAAATTCTACATATACGTGCGGATATTTAAAATATTTTAATAAAATTAAATCTGTTATTTATATATATTGTTTTTAGTAAACTTTTTGTAAAGATGTATGTAAAATAGGTTTTAACAGTACGGTAGAGGGAACGTGCGCGTTTGCGTAGAAGCCTGTTTATGTCATCATAATGCTCGAAGTTGAAACCTGACGCCGCAGACCCGTTCCTGTCTCTAGATAATTAGTTTTATTTATTTTGTTAAATGAAAACTAATTTACTCGCATTTATAATGTAATTTATTTCACATTTATTTAAAAATTATTATATGTTAATATTTGTAACAAATGAAAATATAACAACAAGAACCCTGACATATACTTTTCTATGGACCATTTTTAATTCAAAATCTCGTAAATTATACAACAAGTTTTTCAATTGTTTTAATCAAATTGTATTTAAAAAAACGATAGTGTTTTGTTTTGTAATGACCCATAAACATAATAGCTTTCCGCCTCGATACTGTCCGCGTGGAATTAAGAAAAAACAAAAGCAAATAGCCCATGTGTTCTTCCAGACTATCCTCCGCGTCTATGCCAAATTTCATCGAGACGTGTTCATCCGTTTAGTCTGTAAGCTCTAACAAACATTCATCCATTCAAACATATGCATTTATTATATTAGTAAGATTCCATTTTGATATATAATATTTTTATTTTATTACATTAAACTCGTGATGGAGTTTTACTGTGAAATAAAGATGTGCTAATCCTGCACGATTTTAGAGCACGTATGTTGTGTCGTGAGTAAAAATGTTCATGTATTAACTGCTTCAATGGGAAAGTAAAAAAACTACCACAAAATGCCATAAATATATCTACGATTATGTTACTATCGACTGTGGTTAATCTGATTTTTTAAATAAATCACTGATCGTTTTTTGGTATTAAGAGCGCACACCATTGACTAAAATATCGCACAATTGTTTAGTCCCTCTTTGATTCCTATGAGTTTATATGGAGGTGCGCACACTACTAGATTTTTAAAACGGCTCAACTCACGCTTTATTTTTCACGCTCGATTTTTAAATGTACAACTAAACAGTTGAATTGGCTGCGAAACAATCGACAATCGCACAAAAGTAGTGCGATAGTTTAGTCAAAGTGCGCCGGCTCTTATAGATACTTAAGACATCATTATCTTTACAATTGACAATTGGTTTTTAAATAATTATCTGCAATGGTGAGTATTAATTAAGCCCTAAAAACACTCATGAGAGTTTAAGTAAAGTTAATTTTAGTTTATTCTCGCTGCATTAATATATTCAAATGAAACATTAGTTTTAGGAAACTCGATCCTTTGTAATAAAGACATAAAAATCTATACGAAAGAACAATATTTTATTAGTCCAATTTATCATTGATAAACCTAATGTATCTAGAAATTTAAAATAATAAATCTTTTCGTGGAATATTTTTACATTCGCTTAACTTTAAAATACAACTTGTTAATCTATAAGTATAATACAATTTAATTGGATGGATTTTAAGGCTAAATATAACGTTATTAGAGAAGTATGAAAATATAGATTAAAAAATTCTAAAACGTAACTAAAAATGACGTTAAAGGTTACCAAAAGCTTCAACAAACGGTGGAATATTTTAGCATTATTTGTTAGAATTATTTATTCTATACATATAATAAATTTAAAGTGTCTGTTTGTAATATCAAAAGATAAAATCCAGATTTTGGGAAGATGTATTCGCGTTGCTGATAACGAAAATCGCATTAAAAAAATCTGTCTGTCCGTAAACCGCATTTGTTTCGGGCAATCTTCGACACAACTGCGCCGATTTCGACCGGACTGTCATTGAAGAGCTACTTTTTTATGTTAATATTGCGTTGATGAAGTCGCGGGCAACAGCTAGTTATAACTAAAAAGCATACCTTTTTTTCTCATAAGTTAAGAAAATATCTATTTTCTTTGCTAATCTAAAATACCAATATATTAAAGTTTAAAATACAAAGATATAAAATTCATATATTATCTAACATTACCTGTAGTGTGGTTTTTATGCAAAGTTTATCACGCAAACTGAATACGGCTATCGTTATTTAACATTGAATCTGCTCGGAGCAATTTAATGTACAAATATCGGTAAAATAGTAATTGTAAGTCTAATGCGGTACGCATTTGCAAGTAAATGTTTTTAAGTTACGCTTCGACACGACCCGAAGACCTGTTGAGGTAAAAGCAAAAGTAACTCCGTAGTTAGTACGTGAATGTGCTAGTCACGTGATGCGATGTTTTGATTCCGAATGCAGACGGAATTTTAAATTATTTGTTGCCTTTTTGTTTCCAGTGAATCAAACGCAAGATTTTAAGCCGACTAATAATACTCTAGTTTAAAAAAAATGTTAATTTCAGATTATAAAAGGTACAGTTTTTTTATTATTCTCGCTGAGAATCGGAATAATCGATGCGAAACTGTCATGTCGTAATAGTTGAAGCATAGAGTTGTCGACCTATAAAACTTAGGTTAGACCATTAAAAGAGAAGAGGTGAAAACGCCATCACTTGTCTCCGCTGACCGCAGGCGCACCCCGCTGTAAAAACCTTAGACGACTGACTTTCTACTTTGTTCTCTACGGTCAAGTACAATTGAAAAGCTTTAGCGATTTATAAAATGTTTTTGTTTTAATTTTTATTTCACCTTATTATTTAATGACAATTGAAAAAAAGCACATATAAACATTTATTTTACTTTTAAAATCCTTACATTGCGTGTATTGGTGCTTAATTTAAACCGGGGTCAGTAATTTTACTAATATAATGTGTTACAAAAATAATTTTATTAAACTTTAAACTACTCGTATACTATTATTATTAATATAAATATTATCAATTGTTCAGTATTGTCATATTTCATAGAAGATTTTTTATAGTACAATAAAGGCTTTATGCAATTTAAAATAATCGCTAAAGCTTAGAACTTGGACATCAAACCCTGTTACGTAATTGCGGTCTTTAAAACCTTCTTGTGAGTATTGTTTAAAATCGTATTTACAGGTTTGTGAATTATCTCTTCTTGTAAAGTGGCGATAGCTCAGTGGTTACCATTACAAGTTATATTCTTTGCTGTTTTAAATAACGTATATATTTAAATTTAAGTACGAAAACTGCCGCTAAACCAAAAGATTTTAGTTACTGGTTCTCAATTACGATTTGAACTATTTAATAATACTTGGTTTTTTATTTCTTTTTACAATTAAATGCCTTTTAAAATGATGTCCGAATGAATATTTTTACTTGATTACAATGTCAACTTTTTACAACCTACAGATAAACGGAATTAATTAAAAATGGTAATAAAACCTGAATAGGTGTCAAAACAAAAGCATATGTTAATTTTGAGTCAATTAAAATTTTTATAGATAACATAATTTAAAAAACAAAATCGTATGAAGTGTGTAAAATGTGTGATCTATAACGATTTGACAAATTGTTGTATTTCATGTTATACAAAAATAATAATAAAATAAATCGTAAAACTATTAATTTACGACAAAAACG
Organism: Papilio polytes; assembly: GCF_000836215.1. Taxonomy (NCBI): domain Eukaryota; kingdom Metazoa; phylum Arthropoda; class Insecta; order Lepidoptera; family Papilionidae; genus Papilio; species Papilio polytes. Next base: position 894,902 of record NW_013525146.1, read on the forward strand.
TCCAACATTTAGTGGTTGTTACGAAAATAGTAATGTAAGTTATGTTGTAAATATGTAAAAGATTTTATGACGTATATTGCAGTTGTAACTCAGCATGATTTAGTCTACACGGTATTTGGTAACACGGTAATATACACAAAGTAACAGGAGAACGACAACGACGAACTCTATACTACCATTATAAACAGAACAAATAATTGTTTGCATTGAATAGACTCTGAAACTACTGAATCGATTTCAAAACTATTAAACTATATTTTATTATAAATCACATTAAATAAACAATAATAAACAGTGTCTTACCGAACTCCTGTGATAAAAGTTTCTTGAATTTTGAACATACCTTACCAACCGGACGTAGCCGGGGCGAGTCGCTAGTAAGGAGTAAGGAGGGTCACGAGGTCACGACCCTTAGATATGAGAACGTTAAGAGGAGGAGGTGATAATATTTTCCCGTTCTAGTGAAACAAAAAATAAAGAATGGAATACCAAAATAACTAGTACTTTTTATTTTTAATAAAAAATTACAAAAAACTACACTGTACTCTTGGTAGTTACTTAGGTAAGCCTTTAGTTATTTAATACTTAATCTCCACTAAGTGATTACACTTTACAAGCTCTAAATAAAGTAGTAAATATTATTTTACTACAAGCTCTAGTTATATTAATAAATTAACAAGTAAACGTCATAGGATAATAAAAATTTCCACAACCACAGTATATAAACGGTTCTTAATAAGTATTACTTATCATAATTAACTACCACTATGTCATTTAATGTTTATTAAAAACGAGCTATTGCCCGCAACTTCGTTCGCATAGTATTAGAAAACATACGAACTATATAAATTACAAATAGCTACGTAGCCCTCGGGAACCGGACATTTCTCGGGGATGAAGGTTATCCCATGTGTACTCCAGACTTTGTTTTATATCTGTGCCAAATTTCAATAAGATAAGTTGAACCGTTGCAGAATGATCGAGTAAACATTAAAAAACTAAATTATTGAATCCCAAGGGAACCGTAACTATTCCCGGGATAAAAAGTAGCCTATGTGTTCTACCCGACTATGCTCTAAACCTGTGCCAAATTTCACGGAGATCCGTTCAGCCGTTTAGGCTACAAACGCTAACAAACATCCATCCATCCATCTAAACTTTCGCATTTATAATATTAGTAAGAAGTAAGATAGTCTGAATATTGATTTATTTTACTTTATTAATTACACTCAATAATAATTGATATATCCCGAAGGTTTCGGAGTCTACCTAAGTTAAAGATGCCTAAGCTGTCAACCACGCTGGCCCAATGTAAGTTCACTTAACACATTCTTCGTCGATATGTACAGGTTGCATTATAATATTTTGGAACGACATAAATATAAGAACGACATAAATGTGTATTTAAAATTCGAACATCGAAAACAATGTACATAGCGGGGAACGAACCTGGACGTATAGGTTTTGCGGTACAGCGCGCTTCCGACGTTCTTAAACTCAGATGCTTTCACATATTTCATAAATCTTGTATTATTAAGTTACACATAAAAATATTTTAACATGTTAATACTGCACTTAAAGCATTGATGTTAAGTTGTCCAAATAAGTTAATGTTTGCGACAAGTCTTCCAAAATACGTATAGGCGGATACTAATTTCTTAACAATATTTTGCAGACCGTAACCCATTAAGTTATTAGCACTTTAAGATGAATTTCTATTCTGTTATACAAGAAAAGAAATAAAATATAAATATTACATACGTATTTATAATTTCATGTAGAGTGCGCACAGCTTTGACTAAACTATCGGATTATCGGACAACTGTTTAGTTGCGCTTTGATTCCTATAAGGTTATATAGAGGTGCGCACACTCGATTTTTAGTTATGTAACCAAACAGTTGAATTGGCTGCAAAACAATTGACAATCGCATAACAGTTGTGATCTCTTAATCTACAACAGATGCATCTTTTTTCATATTCTTTAAGAAAAAATATGACGTCACTCATTGCTCTTTTGTTTTTAAAAGATAATTGGACACTGTTGAAAGATTTTGCAGTCTGAATTTTCTTATTTTTATATCTCAGTGTACTTTGTTACTTTATGCGTAGATAGGAAACAAATGAGGGTCAATTATATTTACCAGTATCTTATTTCTATTGGTTTACATTCATGTTAATACTCTTTTTAGCTTTACATTACAAACTAGTATACGCCCGCGACTCCGTCTGCGTGGAATTGAAAAACACAAAAGTGAATAGCCTATGTGTTCTTCCAGACTATCCTCTACATCTATACCAAATTTCATCGAAATCCGTTCAGCCGTTTAGGCTACAAACTCTAACAAAAATCCTTCCATCTATTCATCCATCTAAACTTTTACATTTATATTATTAGTAAGATCAGTAAGATAGCAATCTGCCTTGGCTTTGCACGGATTCAATGCTGATACAAAAATGTGTTTGTTTATTACTTCTCTACCACACTATAGATGTATTATGCATATGAACCTTCCTCTTTTCACTCTATCTATTAAAAAACTGCGTCAAAATCCTTTGCATAGTTTTAAAGATCTAAGTATACATAGACAGACATCGATAAGCGACTTAGTTTTATTTGAATGAAATAACATTGTAAATAGAATAATTTTGTAACAATTATTTGAAATTTAACATCTGAATTTTGATAAACATGTGTTTAGCTCTCGATCCGTTCACAATACGACCACTCAATATAAATATGAAGTGCTCTACAAATACGAGTCTAACATGACCCGCGTACATCCGTAAGTCGAGATCCATACGTCACAAAAATCTGATACAAAAAGCATTAGGTATACTAATAATATCCACATATGAAAAATAAACAATCAAATACTTTGTGATATCTCATGTTGTGATTCGGAGAAAGAATTGATCATTTCACAGGATTTTTTAGATAAAAGCTTACTCGTATCTTGACAATAAGGTCGTAATTACCCAGTTTCTAATTTATCTTTTAAGCCTTTTCGCTTTCGAAGATCCCCGTGTGAAGTATTAAGACAATAGGGATGTGATATTTGACCTCTAATAGTAATACAGTAATAATGTGTGGTCAATAAAAAAAAACTATAAATTCCGATTCAAATCACTTTGAATGTTGTCCGTCGTTCTATATTCAAATTTAAATGTGGAACTGCTCTCGATATTAAATTAAAAATATATATTTTATACTAAATGGCCGCATACCGTTGTGTCTAATAAATTGACCTAATTTATGTCTGTTTTAAAATTTGCTCACATCACTAGTGGAGTCAAATAAAAAAAATGTGAAATCTATTTGTAATAAATACAAATTTTATTATAAAGTGTGTTGGTTGTAAGATCAAAGATGAAAAAAAAAACTTACTTTGACAGATTGAAATTTCCCGCGCCCCGACCTCCTTATTTTTGGATACGAATTTTATAAATGTTATTCACTTAACTCTTACGTGGTTTTATCCATGTTTTCACTGCAACACTTAAAATTAACCACTGACGCTCGCACTATACTAAATTGGACTCTTAAATATAATGTTCTAAATTAATTAAGTCTTTTTTGCGATATTTCGCACGAAATACGAATTCAAAATAGTAACGCGCGTCTGTGCGTACGCGCAACGCGAATCGCGCGGTTCGTTTTTGAAGCCGTCCCCGAGCCTCACTCGGATGTGGCCCGTGTGTGACTGTACACTCATCTTGCACCTCGCGATCACCGAAGAAGACACATCGCACCTCTCGCTCGCACACCCGCTCCCCACCTATACTCGTCCCGTTTTCTCTTATTATCAGAGGTTAAACCGTGCTCATCTGTCAGTCGGCATGCGGACACCGGGTGGGAAGGTCGCGTCCGATGAACCGTTACTTTCTCTATGCGCTGTCCGACCATAAAACGTACCGTATCGTCTGCTCGCCGCTATTTTGTCCTTTCGACTCGTCCGATAAATTTATTGAGGATTCGCGCAGGTGCCTCCTGATTCCTTATCGACGATTTCGCATTGTATTTTATTATTATACAAGACCTTTCTGTCACAATGTCCACATAAAGATACAACTTTATTGTTTTATGTTGAAATGTAAATATTTCAAAAGTAGGTCAAAGTTCGCATTCGTTACGGAGAGACAGTCGCGTACATAAGGCGTTAAATGTCAATAAATCTCGGAGCGGCCGCTCGATGAAACTAGATCGCGTCGCGCCGAAAATGAACATCGGGCGAAATATTTTATGTTCGACCAATCCGGTGGTCGCGAAATGACACGGACGCTAGATCATTCGTTTAGATGAGCGGCATGCGCGCGCGCGCGTCTGTCGTGATTGGCGTGTGTTTGCAGGCCCCGCCTGTACCGTTATAGAGGGGCCTGCCCCCTCCCCCCCGAAGTGGGGGTTTTGTAGATCAACCGCCGCTAGTGGGGGACCTGTGACATATGCCATTTACTTGCTAATTAATGCCGTTGCCGAGATTTTATTACAGATGCCCGATAAATACGCATTAAATGTTTGTTTCTTCACCGCTTTACTAGTAATTGGTATGACGACCTACAATCTTATTTCGCACTTCAAAGCGAACCGTGTTTACCTGATACGTCTTTATAAAGGATGTCTGTTTATGGAATATACTATATCAACTTTAATATTGACACAATATATTAAGCACATTGTGTAAATCTAAGTTTCAAAACATGCGAAATTTCTATCCGAAAACAAACAAACTTAGCACAACTTTGTTATAGCCAAATAAGCTTTGAGATTAAGTTTTTTTATTTTTTTTTATAATATAAGGTGGCAAACGGGCAAGCGGCCTGAATCCACCGAAATGGAAAGCGACCGCTACCAATAAACATCCGCTATTGCAGATGTGTTGCGTACCCTTCATTGACGGAGGAGACGCACATATAGAGGACATTTCCCCTTACTATGCACCTCAAACCACCGTCAAATATACTTTTCCTTCCGTTCCTTTCTTCTTAAGAAAAGGGTGGAAAGGGAAAGGGACTAAAATTAGGCCTCCGGCACCACACTCATCAGACGAAACCCGGAATTGCTTCCACTTCACGCCTGTCTTCTGTGTGGTCGTGGTATCACACCGGGCGAGCCGACCCATTCGTGCAAAGATGTTAAAGCGGGCTCTACCACTGTTAAAAGTAGACAAAGCAAATACCTATACTTCTAAAGCAAAGAGAAATTCGTAATATCTGAGCGATTCATTAACAACGGCCATAAGTGCATGTCTATTTCGTGGACACAAAAAACTAACAATAAAGGATCGCTAAATTGACAGACAAATTTGTTTCCGACAAGAAATTCTACCTGAAAATATGTCGCAAATTCTGTAATTAGAAAGCTAATTATAATAAAAGTACAGTTACCAAAAATAACTAATCAACCGAACAGAAATTAGATCTCAACAGATTGCCACAATGTTTTGATTTACATCAAATGTTTTGTATAACTACGATGTAAGCGATACCCTCAGATATCCATATACTTATTTAATATTACACTTGCAAGTTTAGCAATCCGATTAGCTCATAGCATCAATATCGAAGAATTAAACGACACACAAAGAATTAACCGTACAGGGTACGCAAATCAAGTACAATCGGGGAATTTGACGGCGATCCAACGCAGCAGTCGTTTGAACATTTTGTACGCATCGAGACGGCATTAACTAAACGTATGCAGCTTTTAAACCATTCAAGAGAAGGGTGAATGGACATTTATTAAATAAGTATTAATAAGTGCGTCGATCGAGAGAATCATCGCCTACAACATAAAAATGGCGATGAGAAACAGAGACACAGCGATCGTAGGTCTGAAAAAAATTACATAAACTCGGTTCAAGGATACATTCGTCGCCACTGACAACTGTCGTGCTAGTATAAGTAAAAGTAGCATAATTGTATTTAAAAAAAAGGAACTCACTAGTGTTAAGCTATGAGGATTATGCAAGAAAAAAATAAATAAATAAAAAAAAAGAAGAACAAACTGTGCAAAAAAGAGTACGGACCAAGAGTCTGTAGAAGTTGATTAAAAAAAAAAGCGCGTACCATCCTTCGACCACATTACCACTTATAGGTGGGATCGTGGTCAAGCGCTGATTTTAGAAAATAATAAAAAAAATCTGTATACACGAAAAAAGGTACGTCAGTGATAGGCGGCTGATTCCGTTTTAATATTAATGCGTCGTTTGTACAACACACTACCTAATTGGTTAAGGAAGTGATAGTTTGTCTCGTTGCAAGGATCAAGGCAATCTATTCTATCTAGGACACCGCGATTTTCCTCAACTGTACATTTAGCGATGTTACAACACAGAGTTCAGAGGTCACTCGAGGCATTTGAAGAGCACCAGCTTTTATGTTTACTGAACATCTTTGCATAATACCGTCCACAAACAGGTTAAGTTAAAGTTAAATTATTATTTTGTCCGTTCAAAACGCTTATGGGAAATAACTTATGGAATTCAAGTTAGCTTTACTGGACATTTTAATTATATGTATTTACATTGTAATTTTGATGAAACGCGTGGCGAATGCAACGAAGTATTCAAGAAATTGCTATTGGACTAAATTATCGCACAACTGTTTAGTCGCGCTTTGATTCTTATGAGCTTATATGAAGATGTGCACTCTACTCGACTTTTAGTTGTGCAACTAAGCAGTTGAATTAGCTGCGAAACAATCGACAATCGCAGAACAGTTGTGCGATAGTTTAGTCAAAGGTGTACGCCTCTTACCACGAGAAATAAAACGTCTACGTAATTTAAAATGAACATTTAAAAATAAATTTAATATTGAAAAAGATTTTAATTTTAACTTTATTCTGAAAGTCTAGAGATTGAATAAAAAAAGTCGGAATTTAATTTAAAATAGAACAAAGAGTAAGTTTTATATATAAAGAAATGAGATTTCTATTATGAACAATCTTATTGGATTATTTTCTGTCTAGACTGTATCGAAAATATAATTGGAACCCGTTTAAGTCTTTACGCTCATGTTGGTAGACAACCTAAACCAATTCGCTTGATTTTTTTCTAATTAATTAAGACGAGAGAAATGGAAAAATCGAATAAGAAGCTGGATAAATAAATAACAAAGAAAAAAAGTAAAAAAAAAGTTGTGGAGTACTAATAAGATTACAAACACTTTTTTAGTCAAATGCTAAAAAAACTTAATCTAATTGTATTAAGTACAATGTACATAAATGTCGTTTACTAACCAATAAATTAAGCCTTGGTACATTAGCTATGCATGTCACATCTTGTCATCGCCGCAATAGTTCCGAGCTTCACTACTAGATGGCGCTAGAAGTATCACGCAATTCAAACTTACGCGTAATTTAATTTACAGAATTAAGCACTTACATCGATTTTACTAATATTTTCTTAGTAATTATGATGTTTTAAAAAAAGATATCTTTACGTTTTCTACATTGTAGTTAATTTTAGTCTCGGGTTTGCTTAATTTATTTAAATATTTAGTGTGGTTTAATTCTAATTCTACACTAAGGGACAACCTTAGTTAGTCCCATAACGCTATTAGTCTATTTCTCAACAAAATTGGAAGACCCTGAATCGAAATTCGACCATATTTTTTTTTTAAACAGCATTATAAACTACTAAGTTTTTTTATTACATAGTTACCGTTACACAACATATTTCATGAGGTTATTTTCCCTTTACGCAGTTACTAGGTAACGTTTAAGGATTTGAACGTGTGAGATGGTTTTACGAGGGCCGCATGTAAAATCTGCCTACACGAGTGCAAAACTCGTAAACCGCAAGCCCGCTAACGAAGACGCTGTAAACAGACATAACCTGCGTCTCTAGACTGTGGTGCAATGTTACTATTGCGTAAAAAGAAAAAATTTGTAAACCAAAATCACTGTACAACTTTACTACTAAGATTAGTCAATATATGGAGTCTGGTCTAAATTTAATCGTTCCATAAGTCGTCTTAAATTAAAATTATAGCAGCAAGTGCTGTAAGATCGAGACTTTACGGTTGATAGTATAATCATTGACCGTATAACGGTCACATACTGAAACGCATCGTGCACATTTCGGTTATATGCAACACTGGTAATCGTCGACATAATTTTACTGAAATTTGGAGTTTAAATGAGGCATATCATTTAAGAGGGCGTTCAATATTAAATGTCGTTTCAGTGTTTGGCCGAAATAGTTTAATACCGATCTATGTTCGGCAGTATTTACTTTTTTATCCAAAATTGTTACCCCCTAAGTTTAATGGCGTTAAAATATATAGCCTAAAGCGTGACGCAAGTGTAGGGCTTTTTATTAAAGAAATAATTATTCAAAAAGATGCCGTAATTGCTGACATCTTAGGCAAGAAAGAACTGTGTGTTTACGCTTTATTATAATAGTGTACATTTTAAAAAAAAATGCATTAAAATCGTATAAAAATGGGGGGCGCTAAAAGATCATTGATTTTCAAAGCGGGCGGTAAAAGAAATAAGTTTGATATACACTGATATAGATGATCGCCGTGTGTTTGTGCCCTTCTCAAAAAAAGTAAGAATTCCAAACTATTTATTTCGACTATAGCACTTGAATTATATTATTACAATTTAAGCGGATTATGATTTAATTTCTTATGTCTTGGACCAAACTATTTGTAATAACCCGCGGTAAACTTTGTCCTCGTTTTACGGTCAAACACAAACGTACTGTTAATGCATGTCCGTGGAAATCGCTACTAAGATCTGGAATCAGGGGAGATCGTCTTTATACCTCACTCGTAAACATTTGTTTGCAATTCTTTATATGGGGTTTTAATGTTAAGTACATGACAAGTATTTTTCGTAGAATTGAAAACGGTCATTTTGAATTAAATCCTTTAAATATTCAAATTATACTTGTAATTCTCAAGTCATTTACTTATGTACACCTATAATCTATACTATTATAATAAAGTGTAAACACACACTTCTTTGCATCTTATGCAATTACAGCATATTTTTGAATAATCCTTTTTCTAATAAAAAGCCCTACATTTATATCACGCTTTAGGCTATATATTTTCACGCCATTAAACTTACGGGGTAAATATTTTGGACAAAAACCCTAATGTCGGAAAGAGACCATAAGTTGCTGCCAACATCAAGGAAGTAAGATTGCCAAGGTTTGTCATGTCATGTCATTTTGACATTTGCTAGTGATAATTTGACAAATGTAAACAGTAAAATATAATTTTCACAATTTCATGCGGATGAAGCCGCACGGGAATAGCTAGTCCTTAATAAACTTAAGAATTCAGATGTTCAAAATGTATAGAAATAAAAACAATACAAAAGCATTCTTGTGAGTCAAAGTTTTATTTATTGTCTGAAATCATTTGCAATGCTTCATTGATAAGAGCAGATTTGATTTGTATTAGCTGCGATCGCTTTTTGTTTCTCGATATTTTATTGATTGAAAAAACAAACTATTGCTAAGTTTAGATTTCAGAGAAACAACAAAGACATGATACTCGGAAGGCCGCGGAGGGCGAAACGTATCATTAATTTTAGAATGTTATATCTCGCGCCGTATTTTATTGTTGTCTCAATAAATTCAATACCCGTCCAGTGGGCAGTGGGCAACAGCCAGTGGGCAAATGGAAGACAAAAATTATTTCATAGCTTTTGGAGGTCTGCATATTAATATTTAAAAAACTGCATAATTGGTATATAATAGAAAAGACATCGACTTAGACAATATCTGTCTACTTCTGTATATTTCTCTGTTCTTTTTATTAATAAAAAAAAACATTATACCCTCAAGATTATTTAATCCTCAAAACGCACCATTTCTGTTGCAAAAATCTGTCGTACTAATATCTTGCCAATATTATAAATGCGAAAGTTTAGATGGATGGATGTTTGTTAGAGTTTGTAGCCTAAACGGCTGAACAGATCTCGATGAAATTTGACACAGACGTAGACGTGGACCTAGTTGAAGGCGAAAGCTAGTAATATAAATAACTAGCTTTCGCCCGCGGCTTCGTCCTCGTGGAAGTAAAAAAAACAAAAGTAAGTAGCCTATGTGTTCTTTCAGACTAACCGCTACATCCATACCAAGTTTCATCGAAATCCGTTCAGCCGTCTAGGCTACAAATCTAAACTTTCGCATTTATATTAGTATGATTTACTTATTACTAGGCAAGATAATTTTTTTCTACAGTCCACTATTAAAATAAGAGAACACAAGAGGAAAAAACCACAAATATCATTTTATTCTAGGCGTTATTTAAACAAATGAATAAACAATATTTATTGGCTCATGATTTTTTTATCCAAGGAATGTTGTGTTTACTTTTTGGTATACGAATTGTGCGCCCACACGTTACGTTTTTTGCGATCGATATTTTGATTAATGATTGTCACGCTTTGTGTTGTGTTTTATCGTCCGGGTCATCCCTTTTTGACGTTCGTGAGATCGTTTTTTGCAAGAACCTATATTCGAGATAACAAAAAACGACTATTTTTGTACAAAACCACATCTGCAGTTTAGATACAATTTACGACGTAAATGCGAGTTTAAAAATTGAACACACCACAAAGTTTTTTACAAAGAATTAAAGAGTAGTTCGAAAGTAACCCGACACGGGACATAAAATGCAATATAAATGACAATGTAAAATAATTCACAATACCCTTAAGTACCTTGACGAATGACTTCGAAGATATACATTTGCAATTTGTGAAATTCATACTAACTCCATTCAAAGTATGAACTTCAAACCGTTTAATGCATTCAGTCTATTAAACGAAATCAAATCTTATCACCTTAGGAAAAAGGTTTAAAATACTATAGTGCAATTATATCATAAATAGTGTTCGCAATTGTCACACTCAATATATGTATAGTTGCAAAGCGGAGTACAATAAAGAAATAATGGAATCATTTGACACGATCTCTCAAAATATTGAACCAGTCAATGCACGATTTTCGCAAGTCTATGTCATAAGCGACAGCGGGTATTATAGCAAGGTCGTATTCATCGAGAGATTTTTATTACTTTAATTCCATTTAAATTGCAAATTGTGAGCAAACTTACCCAGTGGTAATTGACCGTTATTAAAAATAATTTGACTTATCAGCTAGTAGTAAATAGAGTAAGCCAGTGTTAACATATGTGTTGGTTTATTTAGTGTAATGTAATACATAGTTTCGATCTTCCCCCCGCTTCATATTACAACTTGTGCCCAACTATGTGATAGTATTGCGACAATAAAATGTTAAGTGGGGGGTCCAAAAGGACCCCAAATCGCGTTTGAACAAAAACGTGTCAATATTTTGAACAATGTTTTCGATGGCTTTGTGGCCACTGAAGATAAATTACTATTCCTATTCTTCTATAATATACCATAATTTGTAGAAATTATTGCTTTTGGTCAAAAACTTATGGATAAGACTACTATTTTCAATATTACAATGTGCAAAATAATATAAGTGTTATTCAATACTTTAGTTTATACTATTTTAAAACATCATTCCTATTTAAAGAATGTTTTATCACGTTAATGAAATGTGTAAGAATATTTTTTTATTTTTATTTAAATAAATTACCTTATATTAATTTCTTCATTTATTTCTATAAGGAAATGACTCAGTTCAAATAGTTAGTCAGTACATTAATTTATTCCATCTTTTAGCAGATTATTTACTTACATATTTATAACTGTACACAAGTTTATACATTATTATTACTTTAGTCTTTATGTCTATATAGATAGATATAGCTTAAAAATAGTTTGTGTCAAGTATCAGCGACGATGACGTCATTAGTTTTACTTTTAACACGACTTGAATATATTTTGATTAAAAAACACCCGGATATTTAAAGTGTGAACTAAAAGAACGACCACGTTGACAGTGCATGTTGAAGATTTTCCTTAACATGACATGCGAACATCACCTTTATAATTTACTGTTGACAGCTCGTTAGACACGTCTCAGTGTCTGAGGCGCGACTTAGTAATTGGGAGTGTTACTTATCATCTCAGGGCTAAGCAATGACTGACAAGTGGATAACCTGTTCTGGTATACACAAGGTGCATAATTTTTAATTTAAGTAGCTACAGCCTTGAGATATCAGAGTTTTTTTTAAAGTAAAATGTTTGTGTCGAAATTAATTTGTCAGAATTACATGTTTAATTTAATCGATAAAACTCCCATTACAATGTCCTTAAACAGATGGATAATTTCAAGCAGAAGCGTTTTAATTGTTCGTCTTTTTACAAAAATAAAATTGGAATCATTTTCAAAAATCCATATTATTCTTTCGTCACCCTCGCTACTGTCTCCAAAGCGCATCGTAAACAAAGTGTACGCCGTCACCGCCTACCGAATATCCAGTGTATTGTTGCTGAGCATCTGTTTATAACAAAACGTGTGGGCACTAACGACCCGAAATGTGTTACTCCAAACTACCCGCCGATCTCCCAGGTGCCGATGTTATCTACCACGTTGATGTTTGAGTTTTTATTATCATTGATACATCTATAAAGATCGTTCAAAACAATATTTTATTTACTATAAGTTCGAACATTAAATGCTTTTTCCAATCCCAATAAATTTATATACGTATGTTTTAGAACGAATTTCTTACGCGAAAAGAGCATATATCTTTATGTTATTTAGGAATGTGATTTTCAATGTTCAAATGCATGTGTGTAATAATTATGTTAGTGACTTTAAAGGTTTTAATATGAGTAAAATAAAAAGGTAGAAGGAATAAATTTAACAAATCAATTAGCAACAGATAACGATTATAAAAAAGAGCAGACATATTCAAAATTTTAAAATAATAACAAAAAACACAACTGAAAAGATCCATGCACAAAATTGACTTGGCATCTGCTGACAGTACAAATAAAACAATAACGAACAAGCTTTAGGATCAATCTTGAGTTTTCAATTAAAATTTAATTGAAAAGGCAAATCTGGCTAAGTTGAGCACAGGTAGTGTACGTCCCAACAATTTAGTCACAGAGTATAAAGAATATGAACTTAGTTCGTTCGAGAAACAGTAGGTGATAAATTCCCCGTTTCTTACTCTCGCTATTGTCAATTTTGTATTGAGGACGGACCATTGTTGGACGGCAGTTCGATTTTGCTCGGATTTGTTAGCGTGCGGTCCATTGTATGAGCGACCAAGAAACATCTATTTTACGTAAATGAAAAAAAATAATACATTTTTTTCAGTTTGTAAATAAAATTACAATTTGACCAATATACAATTTTTTATACAATAGTGAGGATATTCTAAAAATATCAGTAATAACTAAAATAATACTATATTACCCTCTATTTTTTTCATGTGGCGATATTAATATCTTCAACCATGAATTCTATTCTTACACTTATTACTTTCTTTTTTCTTATTTATTGCAGTATACTTTAAACTTTTTATCTACACTAAGCTAAAAATTGGATAGAACATACTTTCAATGTAACATTCTCGATAATCGCTTCCGCTTATAACTTGTGATGGCAATACATTGGGTGTTCGACTTTACTCGAGTTCTATACGGTGAGCAACAATGCGACTTCGTTAGGCGGGCATCGCTTCACATAGGTTTTTGTACTGCACGTTACGCCTAGAGATAATCTTAAGCGGCCGACATTTATGTACCATTAATCAATATCATTATGAACTTATATTGGTTTTACAAAAACCATACAGTTCCGAGACATTTGCGTCTATAGCTTCGCAGATATTGAACACATTTCCTAGATTGAGTATAACTGTATTACGTTACTGAATCTATACTTAATGTTATAAAGTGGAAAGATTTGTATTACTCAAAAACTACTGGTCAGATTTAAAAAATATCTCTAAAGAGTTACGCCATCTCTGAATAAGGCCATATTTTTAACAATTTTCAATTTCGCGTAGACGAAGTCGCGAGCAACAGCGATATAAGCTTTATAAAAAAGTGTTTTGTATGTATTTTAAAAATGTATTATTTGATCTTGAAATAATTGAACTTATAATACAATGTTAATTTATCTGGTTTCTGTTTATAATAGCGGATACCAATGCGGATAATATTCTCAGAAGTGTACAATTTTGGCGTGTGGGCGTCACATTTCAATCTCTCGAAATTATTGTAGCTGTAACAATTTTAACATGCATTCTAAAACTATTTGTATAAAAAATTAAAGTAATAAATTATTGGATAATTTAATTTATATCTATGTAAATAGTATGTGAAAATTTCATCTTTTAAGATAAATCTTTTGTACAGACTATTTTGAAGTTTTGAAAACTAATACCAAGGCAATATTTTAATACAAGGAATTATTTTGTACGTATTTTTTTTAGTGAAAACATTATTAGATTTTGTTAATTTACTTGTGCTTGAGCTAGGATATGGTTCACGACAATAGTCGAATGGTGAGATTCGAACCCTCGACCGCAAGGTCGATAGTCCGTACCCCAAACCATTAAACTTTGGCGCTTAAAACCGAACATAGTAATTCTTATCTCATATTATAATCCATGTTTTCAAGCATGTAAAAATATTCAATACGTGTCTTATCTCAAGTTGGTTTTTTACTGAGGGTATATTGGTAAAACATCGATGCAAGAAAATTATGACTACCCTACAATAAAAACTGTAAGATTTTTAGTAAATGTAACAGATGTCGTTATTATTAATTTTAATATAAATGTTATTCTTAAAAGCAAAAATTGCGTAATGTTTTAATTTATTTATATATTAATTTGGTAGTTAATATTAAGTTGCGATAATAAAATCTTTATTTAAAATAATTGATTTTATAGTTAGCAAAATGCAGCAGAGCGTGGTTTTGATCCACGAACCGCTGGGGCAACAGCCCAGTGCGCTTCCATTGCGACACTCTGCTTATCATTTACATATATGTAATTAGAAAGTACATAGAATACCACCAACACCAATCTTACTATATCTATACTAATATTATAAAGAAGATAGATTTGTATTTTTGTAATTGAAATAACTCAAAAACTACTGGGCCAATTTCAAACATTCTTGCACTAACAAAAAGCTACGTTATCAGAGAGTAACATAGGGTATTTTTATGACTTTGTAATTTAACGCGTATGAAAACGAGAAAACGCTAGTATATAATAAATGCAAAAGTTTAAATGGATGGATATTTCTTAGACTGTGTAGCCTAAACGTCTGAACGGATCTGGATGAAATTTGGCATAGATATTTCACTCGTATGGAGTCGCGGGGGAAAGCTAGTTGATAATAATTTACCTATTTGTTATGACAATTTTGTAATAATCAAATTCGATACACATTTGTGTTATAACCTTGGCCCAGTAATGATTTATTCGCCTTGAAATTTATTACCTTAACTCTAGCTTTTCAATGGTATAACACTGTTTCTCAGGCCATAGTATCAAGGATTTATTAAGCATGTTGTAAGTGAATTCTTATGTTAATAAGGATAATATATCAGTACCCAGATGTACGAACAAATAGGCAATTACTAAGACCCTTGTTGACGTAACTATGGATATACGAGCGGTTGCCCGCGACTTCGTCCGCGTGGTATTAGAAAACATACAAACTGTATAAATTACAAAAAGCTACGTATCACTCGGAAACCGGACATTTCTCGGGGATGAACCTTATCCCATGTGTACTCCGGATTTTGTTTTATATCTGTGCCAAATTTCAATAAGATATGTTGAACTGTTGCAGAATGATCGAGTAAACATTAAAAAACTAAATTAATGAATCCCTCAGGACCCGTAACTATTCTCGGGATAAAAAGTAGCCTATGTGTTCTTCCAGACTATGCTCTAAACCTGTTCCAAATTTAATGGAGATCCGTTCAGCCGTTTAGGCTACAAACGCTAACAAACATCCATCCATCCATCCATCTAAACTTTGGCATTTATAATATTAGTAAGATTTTTAAACAAAACAATTGACAGTACTGTCTGAAATTGACAATTTAAACTATTGCGTGTATTAGAACGAAATATCCATAAGTAGCCGTTGCCAGCGACTTCCGCGCGGAAATAAAAAATTGACTATATGTTCTTCCAGAACATTTTCTATAACTTTGCCGTTTTAAACGCGAATATAGCGGTTCTGAAGATAGTAACAAACATCCATCCATTTAAACATTCACATTTGTATTAGTAAGAAGTGTATGTTATGTTTCGTTTGTCCACAAAAAGTGATAATTTTTTATGCTTGTAAATTTACTCAATGAATAGCAAACAAAGTACGTTATATTGGAATTTTTTAGTATGTTATACCACCCTTTTCTCTAGATCCAGCCTGTTACTAATATTTAAGTATAGATTAAATGTCACAGTTCACCTTTCTGCGTTTAAAATGCTATAAAAGTCGAATTTATCAATTATTTTGTAATTTAAGGGGCGTAACAAACATGTGAAAAGATTTGTCGCGCCCAAAACACAATAACGGCACTTTAAAGTACTCAATTGTTACAATTCTGTACAAAACCTTATTTATGAACTGCGAAGAAGTATATTAACAAATTTAAAAATTTCACCCAAATGATTTACAGCAGTACTTAACTCATTGGGATAAAGTTCATTTTCGCATAAACTTTACAACACAACGGAAGCATTTGAAATGCTATTGAAGTACCTTTGGTTTGCTTACGCTTCATAAATAAAATTATCAAACAAATGCTCTACAAAACGCTCCCTACTCCACTTAACCTATAAACGACGAGGGGTAAAAATATTTTGACATTCATTTGGTTCAAAGCCAAAGATATCAACAACTAGATGTGTCACAACGAGTTAAGTAATTTTGACGACTTGAAAACTCTTTAACTGCCTATTATATTACATTTTTAATCATTCCGTAGATATTTTAAAATTTAAGATTGTTTTAAATTTAACAATTCTTTAAATTTTAAGATTTGAAAATTTTTATGAAAACAATGAAGAAAAAAAAAACAAAAACTCGTAAATTTTATGATTTAAAACTGTTAATTTAAATAATTATATTTGGAAGTACATTTAATATTTTGAATTATAAAATCTACAATCCTCGAATTGCTAAAATAAATCGTTTAAATTATGCTCATGTTAAATACTATGACTCCGATGTCCGAATGACTCCGAATGACTCCGTCCGCGTGGAATTAAAAAACCAAAAGTGTGTAGCCTATGTGTTCTTCCAGGCTAAATTTCTTCGAGATCTGTTTAGCCGATTAGGCAACAAACTCTAACAAACATCCACCCATCTAAACTTTCACATTTATAATATTAGTAAAAAGTAAGATGAACTGACACTTCTAGTATTTACCATAAATATTTCTTAATGTGATCATTGACATAAATCTTAGCACATCGTCGACTTTAAATACAATATAGTATGAATGTAATACACAAAGCAATGATTTGTTGACGACCAGAACCATAAATAATGGAATGTATAGATTCGTTATTGGTCGAGAAAAAAATCTTTATTTATTAGGGGTCACTTACTGGGAACTGGAGATAAGATCGGGAGATTAAAGTGAAATAGACAATTTCATCGCCATACTGTACGTATAACTTAATAAATTTTATTTTTAGTAAGTTGCGTAACTTATTTCATCACCATACGACCCTACTAAAGGGCTCGGAACCTGATCTAAGTTAGGGTGACTAGACCATAGGCAACCATGTTAGTTTACTGCGGGATGGTTGACGTCACAAATCTTTAAATTTCTTTGCCGGTTGCATCAAGTTTTTCTTTGCCGTAACTTGCTTATCTTTGAAGAAAGTAATAAATCTTTTTTTTTAATGGAAATTTAGATTTGTGACGTCACTTATCCAAGCGAACCCATATAGCGTGTTAGCCTAATTTAGGGACTATTTTACAGTCCAAATATATTGATAATTAAGAACAAAAAATACTCATTACAGCATCTTAATCCATCGTTCATATAGAAATAATTGAGATTGATAAGCAAATTCTTTCACAGACTATTGCCGACTGACGTTATGAGGTATAATGTAACTTGTCACATGGCGAGTATTTAAATAGTACATAGTATTTCAGCGAGATCAGAAAGCAACGTCCCACTCGATTAAATTGTTTTACCTCATAACATCAATCAATCCTTAACGAGTGACTTTTTGGTGTTATTGAATAGAAGACATCAATAACAAACCATATAATTCCAGTCAGTTACTTTACTGTCGGCTCAGTGGTTTAAGCACTTGACTTGTAATCTACAGGTCTTGGATCCGAATCCCGCCGTACCAATGTGATTTTCGATTATTCGAAATTTCATAAGTATAAAATTTACCCGACGTTCTTACGTTGAAGAGATCGTGATGCAACCTGCACATATCGGCGAAGAAATTCAAAGATATGTGTAAGTCAACCAACCCGCAGTGCAGCATGGTTGACTATGACCTGGTCACCCTAATGTAATGTAGGCTCCGAACCCTTCAGTGGGGTCATAGTGAGCTGGTCATGATGACTTTACTGTCATCATATACGTAAACATCAACGAGCGTACAAACTATATCATAACTTAACTGCCTGTCCTATTATCATTGACCTAAATCAAATTTCAGTAGCATGTAAATTTCTAATACGATTTCGTTCGCTACCATTCTAAGCTTATTCAAGTACCAGAGCATTACTCGTGTCAAATTATGCAAATCGCTAGCTGAGTCTGATAGCGTAAGATATACGTACTGTGTGATACAAAGACGTGGGGCCATTGTCGTACGGTGACTAACAATGCTCTACACAAACGGTTGTAGACTATACTAAAGACTAACGAGGTATTTAAATGTAATGCCATTTTACTCATTGAAAGATCAAAGGATTAAAATCAAAAACATCATGTAAATACAAACCTATAATTTAATTGTACAATAAAATAAAAACGTTTTGGATTAGTTGTTGCACAATAAATTGTGCATCTATTAATGCAAGAACGTGATTAAATACTAGAACATATATCAAGACAGAGTTTAGATTAGTTTGAACAATAATATGTCTCTAATTGTTACAAAGAACTTATTGTTTTTTCGCGTTAAATCTATATTAAGAAAATTTGTTGTTTGTATGCTCGTTTGTTCAGTAAATAGTTAAAGTGTTTCTCTGTACGCGTTTTAATCTATGTGTCATTACCAATTCAATATTAATAATTTATCTGGAGCCAGCGTGGGTGTCGGCTGGTAGACAATGCAAACTAAACGCCATTGCTGTTTTTTATTAAGGTGTCAGTGTTGTAACTGCATTCGTCAATGTTACCGCGTTTGACGAATATTTGAACAATAAGTACACTTACAAAGTAGGGCAAATGTTAACAAAATTATTTTAAACTAGCATTTAAATAGATCTTTTAATTACAATAATATAGCACGTCTGGAACTATTACTCTCGTAAAATGATTCCACGTTAATATCCATATCAACAGAAATACATTTTTATAGTAACAAAGAGAAAAGAGCAAGCGGCTACTGGAATTAGCTAAAATGGTAAAGCGTCCGCTACCTACAGACATCATTTGCAGATGCATTGAGATTGATGCGTGATGCATTGATGATTGAACAGAGAAGGACAAAGAGAGACGATACTTCATATGCGTCTCATCCCCCGGAATATTCGGTTCTTCTTTCACTTTCTTTGTATATACCGATGGGAAAGGGAAGAGAAGTAATTAGCCTAATACCAAAAGGAATTAAATAAAGCGAGTTAGTCTGTAGAGATGACCAACTAAAGCTTCAAATAACTTTTCATTTATTGCGGTCATCGATTGAGCCCTAGTAAATAATTTCTGAACCCATTTCTGCGCCTTGCAGCGTTTTACTAACGCAGTAAATCACATACAGATAATTGATAGGGAATTATTCATAAGCGAGCTCCGAGGCGATTGTTTCGCGCCGAATCGAATCAGTCTAATCGAGAGATGAATCGAATTGTATCAATCGAGTGATTCGATTGATTAATTGTCGTCGCCGCCGGTGATTTATAAGTTCGCTTTGATCGACTGATGGATATAGACGGACTGTGCGGATAATTTATGTAATTCTAGGTTGAACTCCGCTTCAAATGTACAAAGTTGAATGAACGAGTGAGGATTCTAACACTTTGGTGTGTCATATGTTTTTTTTAAATGAACTTTCCTTTTTTTGTGCGTCTCTTCCGCTGTCAAAACCACTTTTGCTTCCCATCCTTTCCTCTTGAGAAAAGGGTGGAAATGAAAAGGGACTAAAATTAGGCCTCCGACACCACACTAATCAGACGAAACGCGGAATTACTTCCACTTCACGTCTGTTTTCTGTGTGGTCGTGGTATCACCGGGCGAGCAGGCCCATTAGTCGCCGAATTAATTAAATATTGATGTAATAATCGATTAATTGATTTATTTACAATCGATAATATTACTCACTTTTACGATACTAAATAATATCAAATTATCTAATGCTAAATACAGTTACAGTACGCGGTCAACTTATCTATACTAATATAATAAAGTGTAAACACACACTTCTTTGTTCCTAAGATATCAGCAATCACAGCATATTTTCGAATAATTATTTTTTTAATAAAAAGCTCTATACTTACGTCATGCTTTAGGCTATATATTTTCACGCCATTAAACTTAGGGGATAAATATTTTGGATAAAAACTCTAATGTGGGAAGGAGACCATAAGTTGCTGCCAACATCAAGGAAGCAAGCCATCATGTCATTTTGATATTTGTAATTGATATTTTGACAAATGTAACAATAAAATAAATTTTTATAATTACATGCGGACGAAGTCGCACGGGAACTGCTAGTGCATAATAAAAGGTCACAATTTAAATTAGTTAACTAAACTTAAACAAAACATTAGACGTCAAAATCTATGCATGGGTTTCCATTGTCGAAACACCTGTATCCAAAAACGTATTGTACAAAAAATTGTACAATCCTATTGAAATTGCACCATAAATTGTGGAATTGCTTAGCAGAAACGTCAATGTTCCAACACATACGAATAGGTAAGTATATTTTAGCTAAAACAATGCAATCGTGGTAAGAAACCCGTATGTTACGAACATTAAAACCATGACAGTTTAAAGTATATTTTGTAACAAATGTTAACTAGGATTCAGTCAACAACCGTTATAAAAGTAGCCAAAAGACTACGAAGCTATTAATTACCGATTTGATAAGTTTATAAATTTTATCGGTTCCATAATCGTTGCCACTGCGGTAGCAATACGCAATCGGTACTAAAATTTCTCCCAGTCTCAAAAAAACATCGATTCCGAGAATCGATATCGATTAATTACAACCAATTCGCCTATTACGTACTTTCATGGGCATACAATATCATTGATTGAGGGTTATTACAATTGGGCCACGAAATCCCGTTCGATTTCGACGCGGCTCACAAATTACAGATTGGAAGCGATGCGATTGAAGCCTCCGCTTACCAAAAAGGCTTAATACCTACAATCAGGCAGCTATCGGCGTCGATCTGACTTCGATAGTCAAATTTATGCCTCGCGACCGAATTCGCACAATGCCTTCTTGGAATTCGTGATCGAGTGTGACGTAATAAGGCTGTGATTTGTGCGACGTGTTTGACGGAAGTTTTATGAGCAATAATTTTTACATTAATGAATAAACGTAATTATCGCTTACAAATATTTATTGCAATTTAAAAAAAAGGCATTTAAAAACGTAAGATAAACTATCGTCACATTACAAGCTAAAATAATAAAAGCAAAATAATGCACGGCTTACACTTGGACAGTACAGTTGGTCAGTAACGCTCTAGGAGTGTCAGTTTACTGGCAGAGTGTGAACGTCGCTTGCTGTCGCAACTGTCCAACTGGCCAAGTGTGAACTCGGCATTATTTAAAAACAAAAGCTACGTCTTCATAAACGTCATAATAAAAATTCATGCTATACTTTCACCGAGATCAGGCGATAGCAAGCGCTTACCTTAATCTTATACCCATTGTCATAATCCATTTAATCCCATAGAGTGCGTGTCGGTATCGGGATGAAGTATTGTATCACATTACAGTTTATTAGCACACAGACAGACAAACAAACAAATGAAACTCATAAGAACAATGGCCGGCCGCGGGAACAATGACAGAAAAAAATCGTTTAATCCAATTACAACGATATACAAGGCAGCCGATGTAAGAATTATGTGGATATGACAAGCATTAAATTTATTATACTACTAGTTTTGTTACCAGTTATTTGTAGCAAATATTTTACTTATTTCCATTGTAGTGCATACACCCTTAATTATTTCAAAAAGATTTTCGATCTTACCATACTTGGAAGATTAAGGCGCTATCCCACCACTGGCTGATAGAGGCTCAGATAGCTTAATAAAAACCGATATTTCCATCACGTATTTTACACTCCCGATTGTTAACAGACAATTTACAATTTTGTGGAAAAGGCCCTAAATGAAGTAGACAGCATTCTAAACTACACCATAGTAAAATTATGATGTATAAATTTTATATACATTAAATTAGATTCTATACTTAATTGTTATAGCCTCACGTATTATACGCAATAGACTTTCAAAAGGCGTTAAGTCCAAGAACCTATTAAATGTCAACGTCAAATTAAAGTCTTGTCCATATTAGTCTATCTTATCAGTGGAGCATAACTTATACTGGCAGAGCGTGGTCCAGCAAATGGGTGGTCCGTGTTACCGTTCTATCGTCGAAAAGCAACCGAGAGCGGCGTCAAGTAGAAATATCGACTCGTTCCATGAGAATAAGATAGCAAAATGACAGATATTTCACTCTTCTACACTTATTTATGACTCCGTCATGTGATATTGTTTTCGTTTGTTAATTGTCCACTCATTGTCATACTGGATATCCCTCTTTGTGCCAATTTAATGTTATTAAATGTCAAATTAATGTAACCAATGCTTGCAATAATTACTCTTACAATTCAATTCTAACCAAAATGTGACGATACTAAATTATTAAATATCTGTAATAAATGTCTAACAGAATATATAAAAGAAAAATGTCAGTGTAAAGGTCAAGATATGCTATAAATGTATGGAGTTCAAGATGCGTGGGCGTTCACCTGACTAATCTTATCTAAAGTAGACCATTCACTGGGTTTTATGTGAACATCATTTGACCCTCTGGATGCAACCGCTAACTACATTGAACTTTTAAAGACAGGACCTCACAATCCCTGACATTAACTTCAAAAAACAATTTCAATTTCACACACCTACTTGTAAAACGCACAATTATGTGTGTCATGTTTACATCACCGATCACGAAAAACGATACAATTTATTTCTTACAACTACGCCCAATTGCCTAGTCCATTTCTATTTAGTCAAAGTCTCACAAATCCGCCGCCACACCGCCGCCTGTCAAAACACGACACGCTATTATCGACAACACAGCTCATTATTACGTTAAATCCCAATTTTTGTTACCTCTACGACAGACCCGGAATATAAATAGTTACTAATTCACTGGTATATCGTAAGCTGAACCACAGTAATGGGGTAAACATACTATGAACGAGTAAACTTTGGTGTTTATTCGTTATTTATGCGTTGAGAGAACAAAATTGACTACGTGATAAGTGTCTTTAAAATCTTCAAATATGCATCGAAGTGTAATAATTTATTATACACTTTGTTTAATAAAGTTCTAGGTTTATTGTTTTGAATGGTTATCAATATCTGCACATATTTCGTATTTCTATCGTTATAGTTAAATAAATAAATAAATAATACTAATCATGTTAATATTATAAATGCGAAAGTTTAGATCGATGGATGTTTGTTAGAGTTTGTAGCCTAAACGGCTGAACGGATATCAATTAAATTTGCTATATATGTAGAGAACAGTCTTTTTTTTTAATATTAGTAGATTTTTGTTAATTTACTAATATTTCCTTTAACCATCCCAATTAAGCTCTAGGCTTGTGCTAGGATATGGTTCACGACAATAGTCGAATGGCGGGATTCGAACCCTCGACCGTAAGATCGGTAGTCCGTACCCCAAACCATTAGGCTATTATCGCTCAAGTATAGAAGAACACATAGGCTACTTACTTTTGTTTTTTTCTAATTCGACGCGGACGGAGTCGCGTGCGAAAGCTAGTAGATAAGTAAAACCTAAACAGTATTAAGACTTAATTGGGTCTTCCCTATGTATGAGCTTGTTGATTCAAATCTCTTATAAAACTTCGCTATCCAATGCAATGTATCCATACCCGAATTGTTCACTTATAAATGAGCGTTTTGATTGGCGTTGAGTGAACTTTGTGTTGCAAATATGCAAATTTTCATCACCACTTTTAACCTCTTCCTGACCCCTTATTTGTTTTGTCTTGTTAAGTATAAGAATATGTTTGTTTATCTTGATTTATTTTTCATATGATTTTAATGATTAAGAGACTTGGCAGAACTGAAAGTTATACCAGCAAGATACGTTAGTTTATATTTGGATTGTAAGCAAAACCTAACGTGTGTAGCTTACGTTAGATACTATTAAATGTGTCTAAAAATCTTATTCGATTTAATTGTCTCTTAATGTTATTATTTTAAAAGGAATCCCTATTAAAATACGTAATAAGTACCTACGCAATTACGTAAGTTTAACCTAATCTTTTATTGAATACATAAAATCGATTATATTCAAATTGTTATTGATGTTCCAACACTAGAATGAGGTCAAGAAATAAATTAATAAAATATAATACATAAAGTATAACTGTAATTGTAAAGTATTGCGCACCAAGAAGTAATAATACAACGTAATGATGCTGGATACGGTATTATGTCAAATTATTCTACACCGATCGGGAAAAGTCAAGGTGACGGATTGCGAGCGCTGTTTGCTATACAATGATTTACGAATAGAGGATTATGGATGTGTTAAGTCATTTGTTTTTAACGGATACCAGGAAACATATTCAATGTTGGAATTTGTAAATTAGAGATTTATATTTAAAGGTTTGTTTCATACGAATTAATGTTTCATAACTCTTAATATTCTCCTTACGATTACTAAGAATCTTTTTATTATTATAACAGAATGAGAACTCAAGAATATGTTATGAATTTCTGAATGTTTTTTTTCGAGCTGTTACTCGTGACTTCTTCGGCAAGTAGTAAAATGCTATTGTACTTGCTGATAACGTAGCTTTTTCATAGTGGAAGAATTTTTGAAATCGTTCCAGTTTTTGAGTTATTTCAATACATACAAAAACGAAAAAATACAAATCTTTCTTCTTCATAATATTATTATAAGTAGGTATAAGTAACAATAGAAGATAAAAGCACGTTTCTGCATAATTCGTTTATATTTGTGTACGTAATTTATATAAATGTAACAACAAACAATTTTTGCACGCTATAACAAGTTTTGTTCGTACATCAAGAAACCGCATCCAAATGATCTGGCAGTAGACACTTCGCACTCCAGTTGCAATGAAAATATAATAGCAACGTAAAAAACACGATCTCCGGTAAAGCAACTAGATGTGTCCTTAATCTTAATGTACCGACATTAGTGCAGTGATGTCTTCCAATAAGGTGACCACATTTTTAATTAAGTTGGGATGCAACCTGTAAGCATTTTTAATAAATACACTCACAAAAGGTTGCCAATAAGTTCAATGGGACTATTTACATTGTTAATAATACATTTGTCAATCTACAAATTGATACCGTGGTAGGAAAACCAACAAAGTTATTAGGAGATTTTAGGATTGCCTTTGAGTTAACTTCTTACGCGAAATAAAAACTTGAAAAAAACACCAAATTCTCTGAAGATCTATATGGGATACTAGCTGTTGCTCCCGACTTCACATGAAATTAAAAAAAAATGAAAAACATAGCCCAACTTACATATAAATTACCCTTTTAACGATGAAAGAATTAAAAAAACGGACCAGTTTTTGAGTTATTTCAATACATACAAAAATACAAATCTTTCCTCTTTATAATATTGTTTGTATTGTAAATAATAATTTAATTCAAACAATCATGGTCACCGTACACCGACTGATTGACGTTCCTGCCGTGATCTTCGTGTGCGCGGGCGACGTAGTTTTATCTCAGCGCCATCTAGCGTATACTGACGGTGTTATAATTTTCAAACGCGCTGCCAATTTCATCTGGCCGTGACACCTCGGCTTTGATGTTTATCGAAATGGATTTATGATTGGTCATTACCTTCTGTAATATTTTTCTTGTTTATGTTTACGACTTATGTAACGGGCTTGATTGATATATTTGTGCCTTTAACTGCAATGATTTACTAATTTAATAGTTTATTAGAGTTATAGAGTAATTAAACGCGAATGTTTAGATGGCTGGATGTTTGTTGGAGCTTGTAGCCTAACTGCTGAACGGATCTCGATTAAATTTGGCATAGACGTGGGATAGTCTGGAGGAATACATAGGCTACTCACACTAGTTTATTTTTAATTCCACGCGGACGGAGTAGCGGGCGAAAGCTAGTGGTTTTATATATGCATAAATCAGTCGAAAGTAAGTGTTTTTATTTCTTAGTAAGTTAATAAAGTTGCGTGGAATTAACAGGTTTTATGTACTAGGATCAAATAGCTAGAAGGATCAAATAGCTAGAAATTGATTCAAATTTTGAACGTATAACTTAGGTGTAACTTTGCTCTTTACAAGAAAACCTCGCTTGATTTCCCCTAAGACACATAAACGTAAGATCTAAATGTACATATACCTAAAATTATAAAAGCAATTTCTCGATATCTATACTAATGTTACGAGTATAAAGATAAAAGAACGTTTGTATTTTTGTATGTATTGAAAAAACTCAAAAACTACTAGGCCGATTTCAAAAATTCTTTCACCATAAAAAGCTACGTTATTAGTGAGTAATATATTCAAGCAAGCGAAGTCGCGAGCAACAGCTAGTTACAACATAAGGAAGGTCATGGCACAAACTTTGTCGCCCAGTGTACAAGTGACCCGGGTGACCCTAATTTATATTACTTGCAAGTCACCAACTTTTTGTTGACTTCGCAATATCCGTTTGCAAAAGAATCAAGAACGCGAGATTTTTTCTGACGTCTCCGTCACGTCTCCGCCACGTCTCGTCAACCTGACAAAAGATATTTCTGCATTAATTGAAAGCACACATGTAAGAGTTAATATATTTGTATTCGAAGTCAAAATATTTTAGAAATACGTAAAAAGAACGTAAGTATCTTTTTTTTAAATATATTTTGTTGCATTGTTATTTAAAAGAATACAAGAAATGAGCTTTGTTTGTAAATAAAGCTGACACAATAAATGTATTTTTTAAACTAGCTGTTCCCGTGCGACTTCATCCGCATAAAAATGTAAATTTTGTTTTATTGTTTACATGTGTCAAATGATCAATTGCAAATGTCAAAATGACATGACATGTTGACAACCTTGCGTCCTTGATGTTGGCAGCAACTTATGGTCTCTTTCCCACATTAGGGTTTTTATCCAAAATATTTACACCCTAAGTTCTATTGCGTGAAAATATATAGCCTAAAGCGTGACGTAAGTGTAGGGCTTTTTATTAAAAAAAGAATTATTCAAAAATATGCTGTAATTGCTGACATCTTAGGCAACAAAGAAGTATGTGTTTACGCTTTATTATAATAGCATAGAAGTTATGGTAAAAGGTGTAATTCAATTATTATAAAAAAATATGTTGTAATTAAAATCACAATAAAGGTGGCCACGTTTCGACATTTGTCAAAATGTTGGCGATTATAACAAACATTGGCCAATCATTTGTTAGTTGGAAGATTGTTACAAAATAAAGCCAGCGAAGTCACGGGTAAAAGTTCGAACGCCCAAGAGTACACACACGATGGTGATTGTTGCATGATTGATCCGGCTGATTTCATTTGCCCACGTGAACTGTAGCCCCGGAGGTCGCGAGACCGTGGGAGCAGATCTTCCTTGCACCTACATTGTTCGACCTTCGGATAACCGACCAATGTAACTTGACCCTTATTATTTCGCCTCAATCCAACACTAGATATTGTTTTAAACGTTTTTCTTGCGTGTTACAAATATAGATGTTTAGCAGAGTATCATTTGCATTATTAAAATTGTAGTAATTTGATACTTAAATTGAACTAAATGATACATAATTGAATAACATTATAATAAAACCAATTTAAAAGTTACGAATTTTATTTAACAAGATATGTTTAATCTGACATATACTTCCTTGTCAGTTTTTTTTAGTTTTACATTAGTTATTTTCTACCTACTATAGTCCTTTACTGAATTCTTCAAAGAATTCTTCCCTGATTCGAATTGACTATCAATATTTTATAGCTACGCGTTTTTTTTTCGTTTCTTCCCAGCCCTTTCCTGGCGAAACGTGGGCAGGACCGTATCGCTAATATCCGCCCTTGACTAACGCATACGATGCAAAATTCTTCTTTTTTAATTTAATAATAGTGCAGTATCTTTTATTTTGATACTAACTTCCGCCCGCGACCCCGTCCACGTGGAATTAAAAAAGAACATAAGTGAGTAGCCTTTATGTTCTTCCAGGCTATCCTCTACATCTCTACTAAATTTCATCGAAATCCGTTCAGCCGTTTAGGCTACAAACTCTAACAAACATCCATCCATCCATCTAAACTTTCGCATTTATAATATTAGTATGATTAGTTGAGAAAATCCGCGTTAAATCCTACTTTTTGGAATGTATTTAGGTTAATGAAACCTCCCGAGACAATGAGATAATTTTATGATACGAGAAAATACGTCATCAATGTCAATACGGTGTTACCACAAATTTATTAATTGTTGCTGGTAGGAGAGCTTTTTTTTATTTTATTGCTGCTTATAAAGATTAACTACGATAAAGAATGCCATCTTTCTAGCCTCCTTAGTATAAAAAACAATTCCGATTAATCTGAAATACCCACGCTTTCCGCTATGATATAAACGATATGTTGCAGAAAAGCAAAAGGACCACCGCAGTCGCGATATCTCAGCCTTATCGTCAGCAGGACATATCGCGCGCCAGACGCCCTGCGCTACGCTATTTATATTCAATGTACAGTCAGGTTCGCTTGCGGTGTTATACCTTAATATTGAATTGTAAAAAATAAGCGGGACTATATGAGTATTGACATCAGGTGGTATTTTAGCTATATTCAGTACAAAAAAAGTTGGTCATATTCCCCTTGAAATGGTTAATCTCCCCTTACAAAGTGGCTTTCTAATAATGAATTCATTTGTTGAATTGACATGATGTGTTAAAATGTTTAGGAGTAAATAAGTGACAAGTACGTGACTTTTAGAACCTTAGTGTCAGTTCCATAAGCTTTAGATTTTTTAATAGCAACATAAATAATAGAATGTTACTTTATCTATGGGAGCTTGTAAATATTGTTATATTATTTTAAACACTATAGTAGTAAAATAGTACATATATCTGTTATTTGTTATCTAATTTATTAGGTCGATATAGCATAACCGTTACTTATTTGTAATAGGCAGTAGAGTTCAATTTTGTTACGAGATAAATTTTCTAAAACTAAAGTACCGCGAACGAAGCTGACTGTACATTACACTCTTTATACTAAACACAGAGTTGGTTTACACTGAACACAGGGCAAATGCATTCGTTGTAGTACCTCATCAATTCTCAGTCGTTTACTTTTGTAAGGACAATTTAGAATGAGGATGTTTAAGTGGTAACAAATGTAACATGCGTGTGGTAACTGAATATACTTTTACATTGATTTGTGGTCACTTTAAGGCGAGATAAAGTGAAATGTAATTGATAGTTACCATGTATGATGAGGACTATCACGAATCTTCGTAACATCATCGATAAATGTGTAATATTCCTTGGCGTACTTTACGCTTTGTAAGGATGCTACACAAATCTAATAATAATTTTATCGATGATGTTAGGAATACGTTCTCATCGAGGTTCGTGATAGGCCCTCAAAGACGGTGAAGAAGTGCTAAAAGAAGAAGCTGCGCATTTTAAATACCCTTTTCACTTTGTGTGTTTATCATCGCTAAACTCTTAGTTAAAAAAGATCTAGTATTTCAAACAAGGTCTGATTAAGATGGATTATAACGTCCAATTTATGTTTCCTCGGATTTCAAAGCGATTTTTCGCATTTAAATTATCTTTATTAAAACCTTTATCTTCAAAATGGAGGTCCTTATTTATGCGGCTATAAAAACGCTTGCGTATTCCATTTACATGGACAGGATATTTATATTATGTGACCAATGGCCGATAAATGTAACTATTACACTTAATAGCATTTATAAGTGTTCTAGGATGCTGGGTATTTTTTATATACTTAAGCAACTAAGTGTAAACCAGCTGCATCCGTTGCGATAACGATACTGGTATAACTCGATACTTGTGCAATATTAAAGAAAGCCAATTTAGCAACTTATTAAACGGTGGTAAAATTATTATAAAGGTATTTAGTGACGGTAATCGCATACCGCATCTAGTAATAAAAGGTCACAAGACACTTTTGAAACCATTGCATCATAGTAATAGAAATCAGGATGATCTTAAAAGTTTAGCTGAAACTAAACTATCGCACAACTGTTGTCTCGCTTTGATTCCTATGTGCTTATATGGACTTTACTTGAGTTTAAATTGCAACTAAACAGTTGAATTTGCTGCGAAACAATCGACAATCGCATAATAG
Organism: Papilio polytes; assembly: GCF_000836215.1. Classification (NCBI taxonomy): domain Eukaryota; kingdom Metazoa; phylum Arthropoda; class Insecta; order Lepidoptera; family Papilionidae; genus Papilio; species Papilio polytes. The sequence continues at coordinate 925,608 of NW_013525146.1, forward strand.
TTTAGTCAAAGGTGTGTGCTCTTGTATTAACTAGTTATCGTCGTATCGATGCCATTTTTATATAATCTATCATTATTTTTAAATTATTACTTTTCTTCTATAACCATACCCTATTTATTAATACAAGAAGTTCTTCAGCTCTGAACGTAGTACATCTCAAAATCCTTTGAGAATTTTCATTTTTCAGAAGCACGCGTTGATTGCTTTTATGCAACAAAGCGGAAAAGAGGAGCTTCTCTGGTGCATCGGTTGCGAGCCAGTTCCTATATCATTTTACACATGATAACCGGCAGGATTGACTGCCGGTACCTTAACAGCTGTCTAAAGTTGCACTCTGTTTACTGAATTTGGTAAGTGTAAATAAAATATATTATAATCTGTTCTGTTACTAACAAAGTATAAGAAACTAACAATATAATGAGCTGATTTTGTTCGTTATATTATTTAAAAACAGTTTTGGTGACGTATTAAAGTCATTTTCATGTCGTCAATTCGATCAGTTCCCGTGACGATACGCGAATTCGACCAGATGTATCGTAGCCCGTTACCTCTTCCGGTACTTCAGTTCCCACAACAAACAAGGTGTTGATGAGTTTATAATACTCTTAACGGGTCATCGCGGCGGATTCCTCGCCAGCACTGTCATTACGTCCATATTAAATCGATCGCACAGCCGAGAGAATTGTTTCTAGCCTTTTTTAACAATCATTATAGACGCGGAATGATATATAATTCGAGATTATTGTCAGTTCGATAGCCTTTCATTATCGATGGATGAAGACGTTTCCTTTTCCTATATGAGTTAATTTGCAATGATCGAATTTCTTTAAATGTCAGATTGGATTGAGAAATTAAAATTGTAGTGGAATGTAATTCGAGTAGACAGACAATACCTGGGTTTGCTGTTCAATTGTCGCTTTTATTGTTAGTACATTACTGTATATTTTGTATTAAAGTTAAATTGAACTACATTCGAGATTTGGATACAAAATAACAAGTAAATATCTTGTCTATTACTTCTCTTACTAATATTGTAAATGCGAAAGTTTTGGTAGATGTTTGTTAGAGTTTGTAGCCTAAACTGCTGAACGGATCTTGATGAAACTTGGCAGAAATGTAGACATAGTCTGAAAGAACACATAGATTGCTTATTTTTGTTATTTCAATTCCACGTACACGAAGTCGCGGGCGAAAGCTAGTAGCAAATAAGTACCTAAACAATACCTGAGATTGAAATCACTGTCTTTAATGTATAGACGAATTGAATAAACTAAGTATATGCCTAGATCAAGCTTGGTATAAGTAAAATGGCCGGATATGGTCCAGCGTTCCCATGACAATAGTATCGGAGAAGCAATGGAAGCCGCAGATGTGCTGACGTTCGCCTATCGACACCCACGCATTCATACCCGTTAGAATAACATGGATAAGGTTAATATTAATTGTTGAACCGAGAGTTCATAGACATTAGTAGATATTTACTCACTTCTACGATTAAGACGATAGAATTATTTTCACATTAATTCGACTTAATTATTTATGATTTTATTTTTCTTTGTCTTCAAACATTTAAAGCTTATTTTTGTATATATTGAAAAAACTCAAAAACTACTTGGCCGATTTTAAAAATTCTTACACCATTAAAATGCTACGTTATTAATGCGTAACTTAGGCTGTTTTTAGTTTTTTCATAACTAACGCGGATGAAGTCGCAAGCAACAGCTAATTTGTACTAATATTATAAAGAGAAAAGATTTGTATTTTTGTATGTATCAAAATACTTCAAAAACTACTGAGTCGATTTCAAAAATGTTTTCACTATTATCACTCAGTAACAAAGCCAATTATTGTACTGTTTCTTAATTCCACGTGGACGAAGTCTCGAGCAACAGCTAGTATGATATAAAAACTAAACTTAAAAACGGTCCATATTATTCTTTAGTATTTCGTGAGTTCGGATAGAGATCTAGCTGAGACGGTTTGAGCGTGCGCAGCTCTCGCCGACATTTTATTACGATTCTACATAAATTTCTGCATCCGACATCCCGCTTGTTTAATTCTATTATTGCTTTTATTACACAAATATTCAGTCAAATAGATATACAAATGAATCTAACATAGAGCGGACATTATAAATATTACAATCATAATCAGTAGCTGAAATTCTTTGCACTTGACGAAACTAGACCTTAGCGGTAGTGGACTTACGATTTGTTTGATGTCCTTTCTATCCATAATCTTAAAGGTATTTTAAAACTACTATTTTTGAGCAGTTTTATTTTATAAAACTGAACAACGATATTGCGAAAGTTTATAAACAATTTTAAATTTGGTACATAAACTTTTCCTTATAATATAAGAAATGCCAGCTACATAATATCTATTATATTTATTAGTACATAAAATCAAATATTCTCTCCTCTCTCCTAAATAGAATATTACATAATATATAATTACGTTGCCATTTAGTCTACGTTGTATTTCAGTTCACAAGACATTTGCTCGCTGTTTAATGAAGCTGGCATATACTTAAATGGAATCATTATAAATCAGGAATACTATCTCATTATTCCCATTTATAATGTAGACCTATTAAATGACAGTTTGTTAACGGTTTGCAATTTAATAAGGCATTACATGGAACATAATATAAAATGAACAAAGATAATGTAAGTTATAGTACAAATAAATTTAATTTTATTGTACAATGAAATTTATTTCCATTAAATTATTAATAATAAATATTAAACTTTAATGGAAATTAACAATATTACGCATGTTTAAACTTAAGTATCATATTGTCCCATACCAAATGATATACTTTTAAATCGTGATTCAAACACCCGTGTACTATATATTATAAACTAGATTTTGCTCGCGACTTCGCCCCGGTGAAATAATAAAATAATAATGAAAAACATAACTTACTCGTATGTTACGTAGCTTTTTAATGGTGAAAAAAATCGGCCTGGTAGTTTTTGAGTTATTTCAACACATACAAAAATATAAATCTTTCTTCTTTATAATACTAGTATAGATACAAGGATGTAGTTACTAGCTTTCGCCCGCAACTCTGTCCGCGTGGGATTAAAAAATCAAAAGTAAGTAGTCTATGTGTTCTTCGAAAAAAACCAAATTTCATCCAAATCGGTTCAGCTGTTACTACAAACTCTAACAAACATCCATCCATCGATCCATCTAAACTTTTGCATTTAAAACATGAAGTATTATGTAGTTAAATACATTCTGAGTATTATGTTTATTATTATATGCAAAGTAGCAGTAGTTATTATACTCTTTTGTGCTTACAACAGGTTTGAAAATCATTGCGATCTCACAAACTTTTGATAACACCCACGCACACGTCCAATCAACCTTAATATCAAACTAAATGTGCTGTGACTCATTTTAATTATTAAAAAGATTGAACATAGAGCAAAGACTATAAAATAAATTTGTCTAGTTAATGTCTAAAATAAAATTTAATTTTTTAAAAACTTATGAAGGAATCTTGCTGGTAATCACTTTAGGTGTACAATATTCAATGTCGTATAAAAACTTTTCTTCTGCTAAAATACAAGGTGTTAGTCCTGATCTGAACAAAGATGTTACAATATTTTCTATAACTTCATTGTAATGGAAAAGACTTCAACGAAATTTCCGACTTTTTTCATTGTTTCAAATTGTCCAAAAAATTATTCAATGACTTGTTGTACAGAACTATGTAGTTAATAATTATTACCTTAAACTCTAATTTTATTTACTACAATAAAATTATAATAATAACAAGTATGACGATAATGCAGTATTAAATATAAATCTACTGTTTAGATATTTCTTAATAATGCTTTTTATGTGAAAAATTATTTACATGAACTAGAAATGTGTTTTATCGAAGTTTGTTTACAGAAACTAAGATAAGAATTATCAATATCTACAATACATTATCTCGAATAGCTCGTGCAAATCCTCTTCAAAAGTTACGATTTTTGTTCTGAAAACGTGACTTCAGTATTTGTTTTATGTAAATTAGCGATTTGTCCGAACCTCGCGTCTGCCTCCGGCTATTCAAAACTACTTCTTTATTTTGTTTTACTTCTAATACACCATGTTTTAGGATAATCAACCTTATCTGCACTGGATAAAGATCAATTTACCTCTGGTAAACAAACGCACTTTTGAACTCATATTGCACATTACCAATAATGTTTCTAGAATAAATCTTTGAAATGTTTAGTAATAATTAAGAAAGTATAGAACACTAGTCATTTTATTAAAATTTACTGTATAAAATATTTTTAATCGATTTATAAATAATCTTCCTTATAAATGAACATCTTGTCTGATATTCAATAAACTGATTTATATTTCAACAAGACAGACAAGAGAACGGGTAAGGATTATTTAAATTCGCTGTGAGTTCGTGCCGCCCAGAGGTTGTTAATAACGAAAACACGGACGTAACCGTGGGGAAAGTTCCGTTTTCAAATTTAAATATTTGACTGTTCGAAATACGAATAATCATCTTGTTCGCGAATGGAGATCTGAGTATTTTATTTGCAGTTCTGTTAGCCCTTAAGTCGTAGGTGTTAAAGTTGACAATTGTTGTACTATTATAAGTGAGTTTTTTGTTAACATTTTCGCAATTGGTTTGTGAATTGGCGCCAGTTTTTCGTGTCTTGAGTAACTGTATCATTGGTTTGACGAAATTTCGCTGATTGGTTAATTGTTACTTAAACATTATTTTTTCAGTGGGTGGGCGTTTTTTTAAAGCATTCTGACACGCAAGCCTTGTGCAACAAGAGAATTATTTTCTTTTAATCTTATTACAAAAGTGTTTTTAATTATAAAAAAAGATTCTTACGTACTTTGAATGTTTAATATGTTATGTAATTTAATATTATCTTTTAGTTTATGAGTAACTTATATATTTTTAACAAATATAAGCGTTTGTAGTATGTATACTTATTATAATAAAACGTAAACACACACTTCATTGTTGCCTAAGATGTCTGCAATTACAGCATATTTTTGAATAGTTCTTTTTTTAATAAAAAGCCCTACACTTACGTCCCGCTTCAGGCTATATATTTTCACGCCATTAAGCTTATGGGGTAAATGTTTTGGATAAAATTCTAATGTGGGAGAGAGACCATAAGTTGCTGCCAACATCAAGGAGGCAAATGTTATTCGTGCATTTGAATTTAGATATTTCATGCGGATGAAGCCGCACTGGAACAGCTAGTCTTGTTATAATTTCCAACAAGTTCAATCATCGACGGACAATTTAGTGAATTCGTTCCATTCAATAAGAACTGTTATAGTGATTTTCTTAATTTTTAATATAACCAATAACTGAGGTGTCTTAAATCACCACTCGAGATAATTGAATCGCTTTACAGATTATAAATGACACGGATAATAGTGGTAAGGTTCCACTGCTGTAAAATTATTCCAAAAAAATATGACTGTCACTTTCATTATTTTTAAATTAAAAGAGACAACAATATGTGTTGTATGGCAGTGGAATTTTACGATTAAAAATGGCGGAATCAAACGGTTCAAACATAAATTTTGAAATTAGAACAACGTTCAAAAACAGAATCATGTTCGGAGCACGATCGAACGCCCATTCCTTGTAAAGTGTAGCCGCAAAAAGTTCAAATATATTTCGAATCGATGTTTTCGTGGCAGAAGAGGCTATAATTATCTATTTCGATTGATATTATTTTAATTTAAAACAGAGAAAGCGTTTATAATACTTTTATGAACATTAGAAATTATGGGAAACGTACACTATACAGTGGTAGAGCCCGCTTTAACATCTTCGCACGAATGGGCCGGCTCGCCCGGTGCAACACCACGACCACACAGAAAACAGACGTGAAGTGGAAGCAATTCCGCGTTTCGTCTGAGGACTGTGATGCCGGAGGCCTCATTTTAGTCCCTTTTCCTTTCCACCCTTTTCTTAAGAGGAAAGGATGGGCAGGAAACGTGGATTTGACGGTGGAGGAGACGCATAGATAGGAGGAGGATACATAGGTACGAGAGATAGGAGGGGAAATGTTTTCTTTATCTGCGTCTTCTCCTTCTTCAATCAAGGGTAGGCAGCGCATCTGCAATTGCGGATGTCTATGGGCAGCGGTCGCTTTCCATTTCGGTGGATTTAGGTGGCCGCTTGCTCGTTTGCCACCTTATATTATAAAAAAAAACATTAGATTAAAAAAAGTTAACGTAACTTTGTAACGTAATATAATATGTTCATATAACATAATACAATATAAACTTGGCATTGAATGTGTGAGCGTTCGCGTATTGTAATTGCGACTGATTGCTGTGCGGTTGGCGATGCGGTCAGTAGTCGGCGGTCGCGGACGCAGTAATTCAAATATAGCTTATTTACTGATGAATTTCAAACCACTTGAACGTGAACATACGACTACTTAGATATATACTTTAATAAATATAATAAATAATATGTCTATGCCACAGATCGCGTCGAGAAAAATGGTTCGGTTGTGCTCGACTATAAGCGGCAAGTCGGCTCCCAAACTCAATTTGACACCCTAGAATACCTAGATTATGTTTTTTTTGGAATCTCTAAGATCGACCACTCCCCCCTCACAATTACCCGCCTGGTGACGCTATAGCTTCAAAGTAAATTAAAAAAAAACAATGATGTGAAATATATCATGTTCTGGAAGTTATTGAGAGTAACAAAAACTAAATATTTATAATTTTTCTTTTTGTATTAATAAATAATTTTAATAAGATATGATACTTTCGTAGCTCTTGGTATATTTTGTTGCGGTTTTATAAACTAACGGAAATGCTCTCGATGTTTTGCTCGGCCCTTATGTTTGCTTGTATGTTGCAGCAAAAACATTATTGAATTTACTGAATTAACTTTTTGCTTACTAACATTAGACGTTGCTGGAGAATTACATTTGTTGTAAGAGATTTGCAACTTAAAATGCGACTAGAAACTGTTATTCGTTTATTAAACGTAATAATAATAATAATAATTAATAATCCACTGGTTGCTTGAGTCATCGGATTCCGCAGCCGGTGGATTTCTATTTTTTTATATAATATGTTTTATTTTGTTATTTTTTTAAGAAAATCATGTGAAATGTATTATATATAAAAATAAGAGAATAAAGATATGTGAATAATAATAATAAAACTTTATTTCGAGAAGATCTCATATTTTGTTAGTAAAAAATCTTATTGACTATTGTTAGTAAAAGAGTAATTAAGAAGTAATATTGTAGCGTCCATGGTTTGGGGGTTCACTTGTATTGTAATATGCAGGCTCTAACTTCGAATCCCGGCATGTAACAATAGTCTCGAATATTTTTTTATATATGAGAGCAAACGAGCGGCGGGAACACAAAGGTGATCAACGACGCCAATGGACATCCGCAACACCAGAGGAACTACAGATGCGTTGCCGGCCTTTGAGGAAATTGTAGGCTCGCTTCTTGAAGGACCCTAAGTCGTATTGGTTTGGAAATACCGCCGAGGACAGACCGTTCCATAACGCGGCTGTGCGGGGCAGAAAGTTCCGCGAAAACCGCACGGTTGTGGAATGCCAGCCATCGTCATGGTGAGGATGGTACCTGGCGGTCTGGCGTGTCGTGTATCGTAACGTCATGTATCGATATGACATTCACCCAACATTCTTAAAGTGAAAATTGACAAAACCACTAGTAAGTTTTAATAAAAATTTGTTTGCTAGAGCGAGCGCACACTTTTAACAGATTATAACAACTATTGTGCGATTCTCTATTGTTTCGTAGCCAATGCAAATGTTTAGTTGCACAACCAAAAATGGAGTAGAGTGCGCCATATAAGGTCATAGGAATCAAAGCGAGACTAAACAGTTCTGCGATAGTTCAGTCAAAGGTGCGCGCGCTGTTATATAGAGTGTCACTATGACGTCATACAGTGACGATATTTTCATCTATACTAATATAATAAAGCGTAAACACACACTTCTTGCCTTAGATATCAGTAATTACAGCATATTTTCGAATAATTACTTTTTTTATAAAAAGCCCTACGCTTAAGTTACGCTTTAGGCTACATATTTTCACGCCATTAAACTTAGGGGGCAAATATTTTGGATAAAACCCTAATTTGGGTAAGAAACCATAAGTTGTTGCCAACATCAAGGAAGCAAGGTTGCCATGGTTTTTTTTTTTTTTTTTATAACATAAGGTGGCAAACGAGCAAGCGGCCACCTGAAGCCGCCAAAATGGCGAAGCGACCGCTGCCCATAGACATCCGCAATTGCAGATGCGTTGCCTACCCTTATACGACGGAGGAGGAGACGCACATAAAGAGGATATTTCCCTTTCCTATGCATCTCCTCCGCCGTCAAATCCACTTCCTCTTCCCAACCTCTTCTTATAAGAAAAGGGTGGTAAAGAGAAAGGGACTTAAATTAGGCCTCCGGCACCACACTCATCAGACGAAACACGGAATTGCTTCCATTTCACGCCTGTCTTCTGTGTGGTCGTGGTATTACACCGGGCGTGCCGGCCCATTCGTGCTATGATGTTAAAGCGGGCACTACCACTGTTAACTGTTGGTTTGTTATGTCATGTCATTTTGACATTTGCAATTGATAATTTGACAAATGTAAAGAATACAATAACATTTTCATAGTTTTTATGGATGAAGTCGCACGGGAACAGCTATATCGTATAAAGTTTTAAAAACCTTTAGTTGTAAATATACAGTATATTTTAGAAATGAATGTAGGATTCAATAACATTGTAATTGTGTTGGTTATCATTTATTCATCATTTCAATTTTAATATCCAATCGGCATAAACTAAAAGGACTTAAGAGGCCACACTCATATTAGCTATTAATAATATTGCGATGCCGTGCCAATGGGGCCAAAAGGTTGAATTGCCCATAAACCTTATGAAACTGAAGAGTTATTATGTTCAATAATAGTCATATGTTTCTAATACGTTTCATAAAACCTCTTATAATTATAAATATCGATATTGAGTTCAATTTACTGAATGGGAAGACTTGGAATCGCGTTGAATATCGATTTGTACAATCGCTTACATAATGCAATCGACAATGCAGCTTTTTTATTAATTTTTACAATCAAAATCCCAAAGACTGTAATTTCAAGAAGATGAATAAGGTAAAAATGAATAGTCTAAGAGTTCAAAATTACATTTTTAAAATGCTTTCAATATATCATATTAATATTGTAAATAAACACGTTTAGATAGATGTTTGAGTCTTCTAAACTACTAAATGGGTGACGATATAATTATTTTTGTTTTTCTAATTCTGAAATCTGGTAAATAATAAAAATAATCCTAAGACCGCTTGTACACCCACGAACATCTCCATAGGCAGAGTTTTGTTGCCAGTTTCTCCCAAATTAGAATAAAACCAAAAACACTTGACACTGGCCCAATCCGCTGAGGGAGAGCCATAAACAAGAAATAGAATAGAATAGAATAATAAAAATAAAAAGTTGAATAAATTTAGTTTATAAAAAGCTTTAAATTTACCTGTTAAATGTTTGTTAATATATCCAAATTAAAATTTCTGCAAAAATGTCAACGATAAGCTTCGAAAGTGAGTATTGCATGATTTGTTACACTTAACGTTTTGTCGGCGATTGTACTCACTTGAGAGCCTCCAATAAATAGTAACTATCAACAAAACGTATGTCTCCAATAACCAGTGCACATCGGGTGGTCCTATTAACATTAAAAAAGCGATCGTAGCACAAAATCGATTATGTCCGTAACAATTATAACGCGAACGAGCACAGACAATAAATAATTGCTTGTTATAAATCAAATTGTAATTGCTTGTGTATTGACAGGCGATTGTGTGCTCCGAATGTGTATGAGCAATTTGTTGTTAGGATGGGAATATTTTGTAACCTTAATTATTGCCTAAGTTAAGATGACCTCTGTACTAGCTGGATTTGTACTAATGCCCGGTTCACAATTGACCAGGACAGTAAGACAGTTACGCTGGCCAGTAGATTAAGACATGGCCAGGCAGCGTTCGACTGCGAGAGTTGATTGACAGTCCAGTTGAGTGCTACTGTCCACCTGTCCTGGCGAAGTGTGAACCGCGCATAATGCAACGAGTAATTATTACTTTTTTACATAGATGCCATTATAATATTTTACAATTATTATTATACAATAATAGAATATTCTCTTTAGTGATATTCACAGAAATAGATATATTTTTTTTATTTAAACAATGCCTTCTATAGTTACGTTTCATTAAGATATTATATTTCTGTATCTCAAATGTGACAGACTTTATAAGATATATACAGTATTATAGAAGTCTATTTTACTAAGGTTTAAAGTTAATATCAAACGTCAGTAACGAATCATCATAAATTTATTTTATAGTTAAGTTTATGTTATCTAATATATTGATGTATCAAAAGACACAAATATTGCTTAAACATCGGATATAAAATATTTAATTGTTCCACTTTGTACAGAATAGAGTTTACTATACCTACATCTATACTAATATTATAAATAGGAACGATTAGGATTTTTGTATTTTTTATGTGTTGAGAAAACTCAAAAACTATTGGGCCGATTTTAAAAATTCTTTCACCATTAGAAAGGGAATTTATCTGTGAGTAATATAGGCTATATTGTATTATTACTAATGTTAAGGAACTATTAATAAACATCATATTTCTAGAACACGGCGTTAGTAATACTAACATTATAAATGCGAAAGTTTAGATGGATGGATAGATGTTTGTTAGAATTTGCAGCCTAAACGGCTGAATAGATGTTTATGAAATTTGGTACAGATGCAGATGTTAGTTTGGAAGAAAACATATACCACTCACTTTTGTTTTTTTCTTAATTCCACGCGAACAGAGCCGCGGGCGAAAGCTAGTATGTTATAAAGTCAGATTAACTTGTAGACTTAAATAACATCCAATCTCATAAAATAGTAATGGAAACTATTTTCTTAGTAACTATTATTATTTCATAATTTTAATATTAATTTTATTACCTTTTTCTTTTGTCATTTCTCACGTCTGTAATAATTTGTGAAAATTAATGAGATTTAGCTAGTTTTAATAGAGTAGAAGAAAGATTATTACTATCGAGTTATTATTCATTAGTTTAATTTAAACAATTTACGAGAATATCGACATACTCAGTCATCATCAGATGTATCGATATATCGTAAAGCACAACACTAATGTGTCGGCGCCGTCTGTCCAGTTTTTTATTTTCACAAATCAGTGTTGTGGTTACAGTATCATTACATACGGTAGCTATATTACATATTGACATCTCTTTCATTTACCTGGAAGAATAAGAGATACGAATATTTTAAAGGGTGTTGTTACAATGTATCACGGTAAGACAAAACTGCGTTGATTTTGTCAAGATTAGTACTGATTATGAAGCCGATGAGTGGTTCAGTTGCGTTAATTTCTAAAAAATTACGCAAGTTAACTTTTTTATTACATTTTTTTATTGTTATGAGGAATATAAAGATGTTTCATTAAAGTACTTTGTCTATTTTATAACTGTCAAATGTATATATAACTTACTAATGCTCGCGACTTCGCCCGCGTGAAATTAAAAATATAGCCTATGTTACTTACAGATAAATTACCTTACTAATGGGGAAAGAATTTTTAAAATCGGCCAAGTAGTTTTTGCGTAAATGACATATATGGAATAGTACAATATAGAAGTACATATAATATATTTTTTGCCTTTTTTATGACTAGGTGCGTAACTCTATTTTACCCACTTTACCATACACCTACGCACTAATGACATTATTTCGTATTCCAAGTAACAGGTATCCGTTTCATAAAACTCGATCCACACTTAAAGCGTAAGGGTAGATTAAATTATTAATTACTATTCGCTCCCATCGCTAATAGCTGCAACGTATCCCACTCTGAGTCCATTAAAGAGGCCGTAGTAATTTCAATTAAAAACAATTTAATGATCTGTTAGTAGATACAATAAAAGTTAAGACTGTAATGGCTGCGTGTAATAGACAATCATAAGAAAGCTGAAATGACTACCATATCTAGTCTTTTTCTTTTATGTTTCCTTTTTTATCTTGTGCGATACAAACCACATTCCATAAATAAAGGTCATATGTAATTGTTTTTATTTAGGTTTTTTAATGATCGTCATTTTTTTTCAGATTGAACTACGATTGGTTAAATTTTATGCTCGTAATAGTGCGACAAATTTATCTGGCCTTGCCACCAATGTGAAACTGACTTAACTTGGTTCTCGTTTCCGCTAAATTTCTCATATTCTTTGACTAACCGCGATAACAGTTTACACCGGTCAGATATGTATGTTGGACTATGTTACGAGTAGGCACACCCATTTGACGAAACTACCAGACAACTGAGGTTCGGTTGTCGATTGTTTCGCAGCCAATTCAATTGTTTAGTTGCATAACTAAAAATCGAGTAACGTGCGCATATTCATATAAGCAAAGATCAAAGCGAGACTAAAAAGTTGTGCGATAGTTTAGTCAAAAGTGTGCGCGCTCTTAGACAATCCATTAATAAAACGAAACCAACATCTCTCTGAATTGTAAAAACGATTCATTTGTTTTAATTAATTTTATTGTACCATCACGATGCTACCATTTAGCACTGTTATAAAGAGCACCGCGGGAGGTCGCTAGTCTATGTCGACATAGTTCACACGGCTTGATCTAAATATCGATTATTTATTTTATTATTATTTATTGAAAACATTACATGACACAAATTAAAAAATATGCACAAATATGGCCCCGCAAAAACCATATAATTGGTTTGTCCGCGGGTTTTTTTTGTGTAGAATTACATAAAATACATACTTATATAAATAAAATATTATATATACTGTACATAAATAAAATATTCTGTTCAAGGGCTATTATCAAAAAGATGGCTTTCCAAATGTTTAACAAATAGTTACACCTACTTGTAATTGAAGATGTTTAAGTGTGTAACTTAGGGTAGGCTCCGAGGCCATCGGTGGGGACGTCTAGTGAGATAGTGATGATGGCGATGAAAATCTGTAATGTACTCTCATGATCATCACCAGCTCTCTGTACGTCTCCACTGAGGGGCTTGGAAGTCTCCAAGCCCCTCAGTGGAGACGTACTAGTACTACTTTCAGATGACTAGGCCTTAATCGACCATGCTAGCGTACTTGTTGCTTGACTTCACACACACATAAGTATTTCTTTTTATATGTGCATTGCATGATGTAACTTTTACTTAAAACCGTCGGGTTACATTTGTACATGGCGGTATTCGAAATGCGAACCCGGGAACCATAGATTACAAGTGCCTAAACTCTTAAGTGACTTAACGTCTTAAGTGACGAATGTAATGTTTATACCATAAAGATAATAAATTTTCCTATTTAATCAATTTTCAATCAACATTTTCAGATACTATTTGCAAATTCTAAAAGTGAATATATATTTTTCAATTAAACTCAATGCCATTAGGTTACTAAAACACACCTATATTGAATTTAGTATTGAATTCGATAGCATCGTAACTCTCGCGGACGCTGGTCGCAGGCTTTAGCGCTAGTGTAGGCGTGTATTAATTACCTTAGCACCACCCTCGAAGTGAATCGAACCTTCGCCATCACATAAGTTACTGGCCAGCAGATATGGGAACTTAAACTTTATGTTATAACTTCGTAATTGCATTCAAATATGAGACTCTTAATTAATTGTTATAATTGGTATTTACACAAATAAGAGATATGATCTTGAGTATCTATACTATTATAATAAAGCGGAAACACACACTTCTTTGTTGCCTAAGATGTTAGCAATTACAGCATGTTTTTGAATAATTCTTCTTTTAATAAAAAGCCCTACACTTTCGTCACGCTTTAGGCTACATATTTTCACGCCATTAAACTTAGGGAGTAAATATTTTGGATAAACCCCTAATGTGGGAAAGAGACCACAAGTTGCTGCCAACATCAAGGAAATAAGATTGCCATGGATTGTCTTCATGTCATTTTGACATTTGCAATTGATGATTCGACAAATGTAAACGATAAAATAAAGGTTTTATAATAAATTGCGGATGAAGTCGCATGGGAACAGCTAGTACTATTATAATAAAGCGGAAACACACACTTCTTTGTTGCCTAAGATGTTAGCAATCACAGCATATTTTTGAATAATTCTTCTTTTAATAAAAAGCATTACACTTACGTCACGCTTTAGGCTATATATATTCACGCCATTAAACTTAGGGAGTAAATATTTTGAATAAAAACTCTAATGTGGGAAAAGGACCACAAGTTGCTGCCAACATCAAGAAAGCAAATTTGCCATGGTTTGTCATCATGTCATGCCATTTTGACATTTGCAATTGATAATTTGACACATGTAAACAATGAGATGAAATTTTGAAAATGTATGCGAATGAAATCGCACGGGAATAGCTAGTTGAGGATACAATTTTAAGCAGGAAATAAAATAAGAAATTTATTTTCTATAGAAATTAAGGAAAAGGAGATTGTTAGATAGTGTTAGATAAAACCAACAAATCATGTCTTTCAAAGTTATACATTCTGTCAGTTCGCATTTGTTTCATTTGAAGTGTTAAACACCTACAGTTTTTATTAAATGTTTAAGCTTTATACAGATTTAAGCAAATAGTTCAATAGATTGTTCAGCCTTCCATGCTATATGAATCAGAGTGTGGGAAATTTGGAAAGACTGACAAAACTCCCAAGTAAAAATGTAAACTGATTTGAACTTTAACAAGTGTGAATTAGGTATAAATTCGTGTGGTGATACAAAAAACGATACGATAGTTAGAAATGATTTCATTGAGCGCCGAATTTGAAATCCGTGCTCTCTCGTAAGCTTAATTAAATATTTATTCGTATGGGGCGGAGCCGCGACGCCCCCCATCTCTATTGATATTGTTTTCAAGATTCAAGATTAATTGTTGGGCCAGTGCGATAGCGGAAATACCATGAGAGATTCAAACATTAACAATTCTGACAAAACTAAGTGATTTTTCTTAAGGAAATTTTGTTCAAAAAACATTAACATCATTGCTATGTATTATTTCTGTTTATTTAAACAAGAAATTGCATTAATTAAGAAAACAGCTCTAAGTATGAATTTACTATTCTTATAGTTTTTTTAAGTAAAGTACAATTAGCTGAGCTATATTGTAACAGGATTTCTACACGCATATAAATATGCATCTTAACTTTATAAATAAAAGAAATGCAGAAGAGTTTATAAAATTGTATTTCTCCACTACATCGTAGTTTTTATGGCCCCACCCGAAGCCGACCTCTCCGCCGTCTACATTTTATCTCGCCAAAGGTCACGCATTCAATATTTATCGACGCTCTTATGATGTCAGTGAAATTAAAAGTGACTTGTTTCTATTCTGAGACGCTTATCTCTGTAATAATAGGTTTAGTTGCGCCTCCACGCTATCGTTTCTCTATTCCTTATTTCCGGGACTAAGGAAAAAGAACTTATGGTGTTTTCTACTTTTTAACATATACGAGAATAAGACAAAAAGGATATAAAATATTCCATATTTTATTGTTTAACTGTAATAAGTAGGTTTTAACAAACGTATAAAATAATCTTTTTTGTAATTTTTATTTATTATTCTACCTTATTTGGAATAATTAATCTTAATTTTGCGTGTCGGAGGCCTATTTCTAGTCTTCTTTTCATTATACTAAGTAAGTAACCAACTAAGTGGTAAGGGAAGTGGGTTTTTCTGGCTATAGTGCGCACAGGTAAGGGAAATGTCTCCTTTCTGTGTTACCTCCTGTTTTAATTAAACGTAACGTATCTGTAAATTGGGATGTCTGTACACTGCAGTCGACTCGATGTTTTGGCGAATTCCGGTGACCGCTTAGTCCTTTGTCACCTTATACTGCAAAAAAAGTTGATTTTTATTACATCAATAAGACTTGATTGATTATTTATAAATTACTAGATGTTCCCGTGCGACTTCATACGCATAAAATTATGAAAATTTTGTTTTGTTTACATGTGTCAAATTATCAATTGCAAATGTCAAAGTGACATGAAATTATGACAAACCATGGCAACATTAGGATTTTTATTCAAAATATTTACCCCCTAAGTTTAATGGCGTTAAAATATATAGCCTAAAGAGTGACGTATGTGTAGGGCTTTTTAAAAAAAACTATTAAAAAATAAGCTATGATTGCTGACATCTCAGGCAACAAATAAGTGTGTTTACGCTTTATTATAATAGCATAGATTATTGTTCTGTGTAGATTTTTGGATTACAATAAAAAGTTTTTTTTTTTATTTTTATTTATTATTTATTAATCAACGTGTGTGAAAATATTCATCTTCGATTGACCTTACAATTGTTATGTTAATAAAGTGGCTTCAAATTCAAATAAAGATTTTCTGTTTAACAATACGAGAGCTGCGCCCACGCATTTTCTCAAGAACAAGGCCTTACACGATGTCATTTGGTTTGCATCGCTTTCTATAAACGAATGAAAAATACATACATAAAAGCTTTAGAAATTTCAATATGGTCAGAGGTGGACTTTGGTTATCTAAAGACAATTTACAGTAAAGATTCCGAACATGACAGGTCTTTTAAATAGAAAATGTTACGAAACATATTCTCTACACAGTATACGCTTACGGCTTAGACGTAATTAGGGCAATAACATAATT
The DNA here is from genome assembly GCF_000836215.1 of Papilio polytes. Lineage (NCBI taxonomy): Eukaryota > Metazoa > Arthropoda > Insecta > Lepidoptera > Papilionidae > Papilio > Papilio polytes. The sequence continues at coordinate 942,363 of NW_013525146.1, forward strand.
TAATTGGCTTTCGTCTTATATAACGCGAATATGCCGTTACACCTTGTACCATCGATCAGTACTTAAAGCTGGGTAAGGTACTGACAAAAGTTGTAATCTATACTAATATTATAAAGAGGAAAGATTTGTATTTTTGTATGTATTGCAATAACTCAAACTACAGAGCAGATTTTAAAAATTCATTCACCATTTTAAAGTTACTTTATCAGTGAGTACACAGACTATATTTTTGTCTATTTTTTTAATTTAGTGTACGAAGTAATGAGCAACAGCTAGTAAAACAAACAGGGTGTATTATATTATGTTAAACAGAGATATCAGTACATTATGCTACGCCACGATTGGCATGTAACAGTTTACATTAGTCAGTACCCATCTTTATATTGGAATACATTGAATAAGTTATACCGAATCTATTTTTTACATTTTCTTAGCCATATGTCCGCACAGGATTATCTAAACGCCTATATCACCGGGGGATAGTATAGGTTCCCAACAGTGAAAGAATTATTCGGTTCAATGTAAATAAACATTCAAAATCTTTTCTCTTAGTATTACTAGCATGTACATACACGAATATTCTTTCACAGTCTAACAAGACAAATTATTGCTAATGAGTAATTTTTAATTGCATATGTGTTCATTTATCAGCATTACCTCTCATTAGTTTTATTACTGCCAGAGGACACAGAGCAGGGATTACAGATGTTTAACTCACATTATAATATTGTTAGGAAATAGTAGGAAAAGTGGGGGGTAGTTTTATAAAACACTTGCAAGGAGTCTCACAGGGCTCGGTCCGACAGTCCGTCATTCGCTCAGAAGCTCAATAGCTGAGTACATTTCTAGTCGTCACCACGGAACGTTCGATATCTTTACATATGTAGTTGACTTTGTGTTACTTTTAAAGTAATTAACAAGTATTGTTGATTTGGCCGATCGTCTATATTTTTTTTAAATCATTTGTATCGAAATACCTAAAAATATTAATAAATAGATTTTTTTAGTTATTTATTTGATGATCGGATCAGTTAACTTTAGTACTTTCATGTGACAACAAATCAACGTAGAAAGTTAATAATAACGATGGTATGGAACATATTTATAATTTTTTTGTGGTTTTATTGATTTCTGTAAAGTGAAACACTCGTAATTACAACCATATTATGATATTTTTTTTACGTAAATTAGTATGTTTTTTTCTTAAATTCCTAGATGTTTTACTGTTTCTTTTACACTGTGCCATCATTAAAATAAAGGGCGGGGCTCTAACAATGAAAAATATCGAGAATGGGTCGAGTGTCACCGTTATTATCTCGTTCATAAAGCAAACGGTTGCGTAAACTGGCAACATTAATTATTGCCTAGTTTGCTCAGCTCTCGAGATGTACGCTCATCGACTGCAATCAATTGTTATGTTAATGAGTGAAATTCGACAATTGGAATTTTGTCGACATTCACACATTGTTACAACACTAACGCCTCACACTACGTGATATCATAGTGACTTGTTATTTACAATGAAAACATTGTGCAAATATTTCTCGGAAGTATTTAGTTGGTTTCTTAACTGTTCCTAATACTTTTATTAAGTGGTCAGAGTCAAATTAGGTTATGTTTAAACGTGCAAAATTATCGCAGTCACTGTCATGTTGATCTGAGCTCACATAATTGATGAGGAAAAAAATTTGATAACCAACAAAATTATTAATAAAATACTAGCTTTTGGCTGCGACATCGACCGTGCGGAATTAAAAATAAAAGTAGCCTATGTGTTCAATGCTAAATTTCAACGATATTTGGCGTCGAATATACATTCTAACATCCATCCATCTAAAAATTCGCATTTATAATATTAGTAACATTATAAATAATAATTAAATGACTAAAGACTAACGACTATTATGTTGCTTGGCATCGACTAGTTAGCCGTTTAACAATTATTATTATAATAATATCTCACGATAGTTCAAACAATTTAATTAGTTAGTAATTTTTATATATTGCGATTCGCTTAAGTCTATACCCGATAAGAATTAATCTCATCATATGGACTTAACATACTTAAAAAGTCTAACTTAACTACACAATACTTATCAAAGTTATCAGACCTACAAAGTAAGATCTACTAGCTACGCAAGTTTGTGATGACCTGCCATTCTCTACGTTCATTGCGAACACATCACTGACCTTATAACTGAGTACTGTGGATTATGCACTTGACGAGCAGGTATTACGTCATTTGTTTATGCATCTATACTAATATTATAAAGAGGAAAGATTTGTATTTTTGTATGTATTGAAATAACTCAAAAACTACTGGGCCGATTTTAAAAAGACTTTCACCGTTAGAAAGGTAATTTATCTGTAAGTAAGATAGGCTAAAGTTTTTATTACAATTCTTTCCTCTTTACAATATTAATATAGATGTATTTAAATAGGAATAAAAAAGATTTTATTTAGTTAGAAATTTGTACTTTAAAACCTTCTGTAATGGATATTTTTGTAAAGCACCATCTTCAATATAACTCATTAAATGCGCGTACCATTCTACAAAATGGCGATCATAAATAAGGCGATCTTCATAGTGGCCAGTATTGAATAGGCCCCGCTCACACGTGTCCGTTTACGAGAGTGCACAAGGTCGTAACACCGAGGGTACCGCTAGCCGACAACAACGATGCACAAATCTATCAGATATACATAAATAGCTACGTACAAGCTAACCTCTCGAGTACAATGAAAGGAATTTAAATTATAATTTGTAATAATTTACCTACATGCCTTACGGAAACCTTAAAACGATACTATTCATCTTGTAAAGTTTTATGAGACAATAGCTGTCGCCATTTTTACGCGCGGAATTAAAAAATGCCAATTTGTTTTTTGAGACCATGACGATGATGAGACGTCTTTATGCCATTCAGCGAGATCTGGAAATACGTCATACCAAATCATCCATTCAAACATCCGCATTTATAACATTAGTTAAATTTTAATAATAATGGGATTTAGTTGCAGTAAAAACAAAGAAATATATAAATATTTATATACATATGTATGTATGTATATATACATATGTATAATTTTTGTTTTTTTATTGTTTATTCACTTTTTTAAATATCTAACAAGGTTAAGTCACCCACCTTGTGTGTAAATATCGGTGTGTAAAGGGGCCAGCTGAAAACCAGCGCAGAAACGGCCTGCGCCGTCTCTGCATTAGCTGAGCTTGCCGCCTTTTGCCACATTTTCTTTTTTTTACTAGTTTTAAGGTTGATGTATGTAAGATTTCATTTGTAGCTTGTTTTTGTGGCAATAAAAGTCCTATTTTTATTTATTTAAATTATGCTGTAAGTCGCTAGTTACATATACACTAGGTGCTCGCGATTTCGTCCACGCAAAATTAAACAATATATTCTATGTTATTCAGCGGAAACGTAGCTTTTAATTGGTGTAAGAATTTTTAAAATCGGCCTAGTAATTTTTGATTTATTTCAATACATACAAAAAAACAAATTCCTCTTTATAATATTAGTATGGATTTCTTCCACGCGATCCAAATGCATAAATAAAAAATACAAATATGAAATCGCAAAACGCGAGCTGGCAGTAGGGCCGAGTGGGGTCACAAGGTACAATTAATAAATTAAGCCCGCGCACACGGTGCGTTAACACAGGAATATTCATTGGTAGAATGCATTATAAATGGGATATGCATAGTCACAGACCTCAACGGCGAACACAATGCCCCGGTCAGAGCCGCATAGCCACTAGTAAATGCAATGTTACATTTAAAACTGCTTTTTTATGTAGTTCAGTATATTTTTGTATTAACTACAGATTTTACGTAATGCTTAGTAAAGTTTAATGTTACTGGACCACCAATTATTACGATCTGTAGGTTTTTATTGTAAAATAATAATTGGACATCGTGAAAGCAGCTCTTGTTTTTTTTTTACATCATAAGGTGGCAAACGAGCAAACGACCACCCAAATCCGCCAAAATGGCGAAGCGACCGCTGCCCATAGACATTCGCAATAGCCGATGCGTTGCCTACCCTTGATCGACGGAGGAGACGCACATAAAGAGGATATTTCCCCTTCCTATGCGTCTCCTGCACCATCAAATCCACGTTCCCTTCCCATCCTTCTCTATTAAGAAAATGGGTGGGAAGGAGAAGGGACTAAAGTTGGGCCTCCGGCACCACACTCATCAGACGAAACACGGAATTGCTTCCACTTCACGCCTGTTTTCTGTGTGGTCGTGGTATAACACCGGGTGAGCCGGCCCATTCGTGAGAAGATGTTAAAGCGGGCTCTACCACTGTTAAAAGGTATGTAGTACATCCGTCCTATCAAACTTTGAATTTATTATAATCTCTAATTTAATACTCACCTAATAAATAAACGTTCATTCTATAGGATGGTCGTCTATTCACGATCCCGGGCAGACCCCAGCGGCGGTCAGTGCGCTCCTCTTGCCTATTGTCTACATTTTTCCACAACAGCCTGCCGCTAGAACAATAACCATCGTCCGACGAAAGCTAAGATACACCGAGCGATATGACGCACGTTAAAATGCTAAGAAACATCTGAATATCAGTTCAATACAATCTTGAGTATTAAAACTGTTTTTGTAATATTTTAAAGCTAATGTAGCTGTTTTGTTTATGCAGAATTAAGATTAAGTGACTTTGGATCAGTCAATCTAGAAAAAAATAAATAGATAAAAGGTGGCGATTGAGATGACGGAAGATAGATTAACCTGGAGGTCGAAAACCCGGTTTTCCAGCAGTAGTAGGATAAGCTTCCAGACTCTTCTCTACATTAACGCCAAACTTCATCCATATCCGTTCAGTTTAGGAGACAAACTTTATCATCTATCCATCTAAATGGCATTCATAATATTAGTAAGGTAATTATGAAAACTGAACGAAATTGTAAAATAATACAACTAGAAAGTCTGTACGTGTCTTTGTTGTTACATAAACATTGCTGAAGTACAAAAGAATCGACTTATAAAAACAAAAAATGTGAAGACATGTATCATAAGTGAGTACTTAACGAATAATTTGTCACTCCAACTAACACCTTCAGAACAAGTTTAAACGTGTTCTTTCAATCTCTCAATCTATGTCAAGATATCTTTGACATCTCATTTTAGCAGTACTTAATAGTTGTCATGCTGTTAGTTTATAGGCAAGCATTAAATGAATTTGATATCTAATAATAGACCCGTTAGGTATAAATTACATTAACTTTTAACATCTAATTAGTGCCCTGCTGATTCTGTGTCTTAGAGAATCCTTTTCGTATTCGCTGTCATGCCAATTTCTATGCCCATGTGGGTTTTACATGTTTTACAACTACGACGCTAAAGCCTTCTTCACCGGGCCAAATATATTTGTTTGACTATAAACTTGCCTTGCCATCTTAATTCTGATTTTGTTTACCAGTTTCTAGGTCTTATAAAATTAGTATGAGATGATACAATTCGAACACCGGAAGCCGAAACTTAATAAAATAACAATATTTAGATACGAATTTGTCGCTCAATATTTTTCTAACCTAAGTAGTGAAGATATTTCTCGATAAGTGACTACTTGTAGAGCAATTGAATGTCGCTAAATCAACAACCGAAAGTGAAGCTACAACCATTTCCACTGCCGAAACATGCACACAAACATATTGTCATTTCACTCTTTTCAGAAAGTATGAAAGGGACGATGCTTTTTTGTATTCGTATTTCATTGATGGAAACCCAATCTGATGTTTATTATTGATATCCCGGTATTACACGTTGCATTCCAATCTGCTTTCTAAGATAACAGAACCCACGCGCACCTAATCTATCAGAGGACACTAGAATAATAATCAAAATGGATGCGTTATCGACCTTCATTAAAATATTGATAATGTTACCTGCAATCTGTGTACATAATTATTTACTGATGCGGAAATAAGCAATTGTTTTCCATAGAAATAAAAATGTAACCTTAAGTTGCATTTAAGAGCAATGTCTATACCGAGACAAGACCGAGTCTAAATACAAAGGATACGGGGTGTTGACCCTTAATCTTCTATTCTGTATCATTACCACGAAACTGAGGTAATTCTTTCACAATTCTAGGATTCACTAAGTAGTATAACAATGACATCATTCGTTCTGCCACATCTATTTTTAGTTATTCTTGTGATTCAAATTTCATGTATTGATTCAAGGAAAAGTATTTTTATTTGTACAAGACGAGTACTCGAGTAGCTCTCCAGTTCTGAACTGGACGCTTCATTTTCAACAAAATAACCTCAAGTGCCACTTACGATAAGCGATTGTCCGCCTAACATTAATTTCATTGTTAAAGATGGCAAGTGTGTGAACAAAGTTAGTTGTGGGTGGATATTAGGAATTGATTCATGGAGTCCGTCAGTAGTATTTTTAGAATTAGGGTATCTTTAGGGAAATAGGAGTAGGTATCAACCTACCCTTGTTATTTTTTCTATTCTATTTCTTGTTTATGGCTCTCCCACAGTGGATTGGGCCAGTGTCAAGTGTTCGTGGTTTTATTCTAATTTGGAAGAAACTGGCAACAAAACTCTGCTTATGGAGACATTCGTTAGTGTACAAGCGGTCTAAATATTTTAAACTATTGAATTATATAAACCTGTTGATCTACCTAAAAAAAGGACGGACACAAAACATTTATATATTGTTTTTATATATTGTTGTTATTTTTGGTTGACGTGTAGACTCTGTGTGTACATTTCTATTACTAAATCACACAATACATCCATACTTTCTTCACTCGATCTCTACTTTTGTATCCTCTTCAATCTAGTAAAGATTATTTACTGTTTATCTAAATTAGTTTACATATCAATAGAAGGTGAAAAATAATTTATTATATTGCTACACTAAAGTAGGTACATAGAGGTAGAGGAAGACCGAAGTATGGATGGATTGTGTAAAAGACGATATGCTTAAGGAGTAGTGGATTCAGATATGATGGCTGATAGAGATGTATGGAGCAGCACATACTGTGACCCCCCGTAAAGGATAAGAGCAAATGGATGATGATGATAGTAGGTACATAAAGTACAATAAAAGTAGCAAAATGTCTAGTAAATTAATTAATTAATGAGAAGTAAATAGTTGAGTATTACATCAAAATACATTTCCTTCGAGAATCACAAGTTATTTAAAATTTTGAATATTTAAAATAATTCATTAAATGTTCCTAAATTCTTGAAACTTCCTTATTATGAATAATTTCAAACTCAAAATGGTCTTAATTCGTCCGCATGACCTACCTTGTCAGAATCGAACTTCGTTTGATATGACCTTCAAACTGATTGATTATCACATTTTTTGCCAACAAACCTTCAATCAATCGATACATATTTCTTTTAAGCATAATAAATTATTTTGAATTGAATTTTATTAAAACCATTCAATAACATTAAAAAAATCGACCTTTAGGTGTCTGTAAATGATGCGAACCGTAATTATTTTTATGATGTATTTTAAGAATCAGTAAAGACGAAAGTTTTCTAAAGACCTCACTAAGAGCACACAACTTTGACTAAACTATCGTACAATTAAGTCTCAATTAAGATTTGATTCCTATGAGCGTATATGGAGGTGCACACACTACTCGATTTTATTTGTGCAACTAAACAGTTGAATTGACTGCGAAACAATTGACAATCGCACAACACATGTAAGACAGTTTAGTCCAAGGTATGCGCCCTCATAGTGTGAGCAGTAATTAACAATAGCCTATAAAAACGCTGTTTTGTACAATAGGTAAAGCTGTCTATATATTTGTACATCTACATGAAATAGTTATTTTATTCGGATATAAAAAAGAAACTAATTAAACATCTTTTTTTATTTTATAAAGAACTAGATTCCGTCCGCGACTCCGTCTGCGCGAAATTAAATATGTGTTCTTCCAGACTATCCTCTACATCCATGCCAAATTTCACCGCAATCCGTTCAGCCGTTTAGGTTACAAACTCTAACAAACATCCATCGATCTAAACTTTCGCATTTATAATATCAGTGAGTTTGGTAAGAAGTAAAATTAGTAAGATTATTTCGCCCTCGAACTCTGCGTGGAATTGAAGAAAACAAAAGAAAGTAGTCTATGTGTTCTTTCGCATTTATAATATTAGTAAGAAGATGAAAATGTTAGCAACGTAAATGAGCTAAATAAAATCACGAAGTCAATTCACGTTTAATGAACGAGGAAGAACTATTAACGTAATTAAAGAATTAGATGACGCAATAATCATATCCGCATCGTGGCCTATTTCTCACAGTGAACTTCTTAAAGGAATGCAATACAGCAACTAAATGTTCAGACAGAGCATTTAAAATATTAATTTAAAAAATTATATGGCATCATTTATTTTTATTAACCGATATTTAGGTATACATAGATAACAGATAGGACTTTTTTTGAATTTAGTGCAGACAGCATCAGTTATATAAAACATTTCGGTGCTTTTGTTAATGTGTTAAGTCCATATACAGTAGATAATGTACAGGGCACAAAGTGACTAAATTTGTTAAGAAATGTGTGATAGTTTCTTATCTGTCTCCTCTATGTTAAAATGCCAAGTTTTTAGCCTATTTTATATCAATATGCAACTGTAGAACTTATTTATTTAACAAAATTGTTCTGTCTATAAATTTAAAGGTCTTGAGCATTCGTCATGGTTGTTGTGAAAATTAGATCATCGTTACACGAGATTCATTCAACAAACAAATAGATCCCGTCATCGTATCGATTCTTAATTTAATAGGATGGTATTGCGGTGCAGCGAGTGCGGCCGGTCACGCGCGCTCTGCACGACTTCGGGCGCGCCGATGATTTTTGTTTATTTATTTGTTTTGTAGAAGTTAGAGGTCAAATGTAACATCTGTTTTATTTGGCACCTCATCGATCTAGTTTTTTATAATGCACGTCTACTAATGCATGAAATACATGGTATTTTTTAAAGCAATCTATACTAATATACACACTATTCGTGGCGTAGGATGTCAGCAATTACAGCGTATTTTTCAATAATTCTTTCCTTAATAATAAGCCATACACTTACGATACGCTTTAGACTATAAATTTACAAAAAGGTGAAAAACCCTTTATGTGGGTAAGGGACCATAAACTACAAGCTGCCAACATTAAGGAAGGTTATTATGGTAACGGTAATTTTAACATTTGCAGTTGAGAATTTGACAAATGTAAACAATAAAATAAAGTTTTTGTAAGTCCATGCGGATGAAGCCGCACAGGAACAGCTTGTAGTTATCTAAGAATTGTTTTAGTATCTGCTGCATACATTAAGATTAAACGAACAACCCACTAAGGATGTCCTCATCTTAAGATCTCCGATAAGCCCAGTACTAATGATTTATGCAAACTAATCGACTTAAACGCGTACGTCACCCTACATATATAATTGTGCAAGCGCGCTATACTAATTCTATGATACAAATCGATTACGATCGATACGAATGCGTGGTCACGCCTCAATGGCGCCCACGCGCGTCGCTCAGATGATCCATAATACAATTATAGATCAATTAGTTGGATGCTTTTTTGCTACGGACAGGTTATGACGTAATATACGATTGTCTCTCAGAGGCAAGGATTATACATTTACTTTAATTTTATTACAAAGTGAAGAACTTTAATAAAATGAGAATTTAAACATGGTATTATTTCGAGTGATATAATTCGATCTTTCCAACTTTTAGGTCATTTTAATTAGTTGCTTTATTAATTTAGAAAAGGTTGGATTCTAGTGTAGTAATCTTAACTTATCTAATTATGTCTTTTGATATGAAAACCTCTATTATATTAATTGCAATAAATGTATTGATTTAACCATTCTATTATCTTATAATCTTTGATGTATTTAAACTCATTGTTTAAACTATGACTCCACTCGAGGTTTCGTAGAAGGGATAGAGCCGATCCAAATCAAATGCGCATGAGCCTCACTTTACTTTTAGATTGCGGACACGAATGCACCTTAGGGTAATACTAAATAGTCTATTTGGATCTCATGCATAGAGTTATAAAGTAAAATTTAGACCTGACATCAGATCATCATTACACATTGAAATTTCAGAGATGCAGAGAATGTAAATGATATTACAATTAGAATAGAAAGGTGATTACAATTACAAAATCATTAACTTACTTCTAAAATGAATTGAAGGTAGAAGTAAAAAATAAAACTGTCAAAAATCGAAAATATAACAACAAAACGTCCTCTGTTGTAATTCCTTGTTTTAATATTTTATTTAATAAAAATATTATTAGGTTTTTGTTAATTTACTAATATTTGTTTTAGCCATTCCAACTTAGCACTAGGCACGTGCTAGGATATGGTTCACGACAATAATCGAAGGGCAGGACTCGAACCCTTGGCCACAAGATCAGTAGTCTGTACCCCAAACCATTAGGCTATTGGCGCTTAATTGAATTAAATGTTTTCATTTCCTTCAAATACATTTTTATCTCTATGAAATACGAGTACAATGTGATATCAAATCAAATAATCTAAGGTAAGGACATCGACGAAGAACGGTGACTAATCGGATTCCGATTGCTTTCTGAATTCTAAATCAGTCGATATGGAATCGGCTTTTGTTGGAACAAAAATAATTCAATCAAACACGCTATTATAATAATAAAGTACAATATGACGTGATTTAGAGTTCCGTGGAAATTGCGACATATTTATAGGAGGGACAGACGCCGGAAATCCCGTATATAAAGATACTATCTCCACAACTTGTGATGCCACATTTGAATAAAAAGTTTTAGAATTTATTGGCAAAGAATAACTAATATGCAGAGGTGACTATAGTTAGAAATATATCTTGTTTCAAGGTTTAGTAACAAAATTATTTATAAATGCTTGAGTCTTAATTAAAGATTTATAGTAAGTAAATTATAATAACTAAGTTGTTGTGAAGTTGAACAAATAAAAAAAACACAACTCTGTAGTATTTACTTAACCACTTATTTTACCACTTATTTATTGATGACATTATTTACAGCGCAAATAAAGCATTATTTAGTTTTCAATAAGGACATCAATTTCAGCATTTTTATATTAAATTTTATATCAGGGAAGGTAAATGAGTACTTCTGTAGAATAGATTTAGTGTAGAAACATAAATTTCTAGGCTTCTTAAGTTATGTTAATTGTTTTTATGTGTTGCCAATCCAGATTATAAGTATAGACTCTTCTGTGCGTTGGCTTACTCTATGTAAGCACACACGACACTACTTACGATTCAATAGGCGACTTGGAGCTCGTGTACACCTCGTATATAGATCATTATATTGTTCAGTATTTAACGTGCGCCCTCTGTCGTCAGCGGACGACATGCGCGTCGCATAGCAAAGACACGCTATCGGCCATTAGAATTAGATTGTTAACGTTATTACGTCCCTTAATAGGCTATGTATTTGGTTCAGTTTTGAAATCGAAACGGAGGAAACCATTTAAATGTTGCAATGTTAGACTGTACCAAGCCTAACAATATTCTTAATGTCAAGAGTAAAGTACACTTTGACTTTTTTTTAGGAAATTTTAATGAAAGAGTTTTAACTACAGTTATTATTACGATTTTGTAAATTCGAAGAACGTGTGTTTATAGATTTCGAAAATCGAATCCAAGTTATACAGATTACAAGTCGAGTACCACCACTATGTTAACGTTTTTATTAGTTAACTGATTTGGTTATCATAAAATAATAATTCAGAACCTATTCGAAGTTTTATCGTTACAATTTTAATCGTACATTTCGCTCACGCTGTAGTACGACGCCCTCTAGCGGCGCGCAATGAAGTCATCAGTCACCGACCAATCACAGACCTGATACATATTAATGAGCAGGGATATAGTAAGTGCTGGAAGTGGCCATCGAAATAACGTCTAACGTATAATTTTTTGTACACTAAAGACTCAATTTAATTGTTATTAGCAACTCTTTTAATATGATAATGCTTAAAAGTAATAATAATCAGTTATCTTGTTGTGAAATTTTAAAATAAAATTAGAATTTATTGGGAATATTATAGCCACAACTCGTATCAGAGTTTGAAAATTGATTAGTAAAATAAATACTTAATCAATACACAACCGGGCACCTTAAAATAAAAACACCTAACGTCAAAAGATCAATCGCGAGCACAGTCAAAATGGCCGGCGCGCGCCAAGAATACAAGCGGCCAATTTATCAACAAAACCCTATGAGATCGGACTCGGTAATGGTGCCTTCGCCGGCCTATCTCACTGCCATCAATCAAAACAACAGGATACATTCACTCGGCTACGAGAAAGAGAGAAAAAAACAACAGAAAAAATAACGTAGAATGTAAAAGTGTGCGCGATTAGGGATTCTCAGTGCGCGTGCGCAGAGCGGAAACCGCACGTAGAGGAAACGTCAGGACGCGATACGATTTCGAATTTCGAATTTGGAATGGTTTCGAGCACGGGATGTTTGAATGGCTAACGTGGCGTCAATGCTGCCAACATAGATTTTTTTGTTTTTTTTTCGTTTAACGTTTAATGTCTGTCGATGTTATTAGAGATGTTTGAAGCGTAGTTTTATTGGACGCTTCCTTTGTCCGCTAAACAACATTTGAATCACTAATAATTTATTAACAATACGATCATTGCATATAAATATATCAATCAATTTATAATTAAACTGCTTAAACAACCGAATCTTTATTTTATATAAACATTTGTCCGCGACTCCGTTCACGTGGAACTAAAAAAAGTATGTAGCCTATGTGATATTCCAGGTTTTACTCAAATGTCGAGTAGAGCGTCAAATTTCATCGAGATCCGTTCAGCTGTTTAGGCGGTAAACTCTTACAAACATCCATCCATCAAAATATTCTCATGTAAAATCATCACAAAATATTAGTAAAATTTTTATCTACAAATTCAGCATTTCCAATATCCTATTTTGTTATTATCAGTTTTTTTTATTATATTAAATATTATGAAATTAATCGAAGTATCAAAAGTATTCTTGATATAGGTAGATACAGAAATTAAACTCTAAACTCACTGTACATAATCTTCATGTGATATGTCCCTTAATTTCGATTGTCTGTACGGGCCCTAATATCTCTGCACATTGATATCTTTTCAGAGATAAGAGAGTGTTACAAGAGTGTTGTTCAGTGTAAACATTTGTAAAACTCACGGAGCAGCGCGGCAACAAATCGAATCTCTGACCACCCGGTTTCTACAATCGGTAACACATTAACAATACTGATTTTCTTTAAGATTAAGAGCGTCCTTTGATTAAACTATCGCACAACCGTTTAGTCACGCTTTGATTCTTATGAGCTTATATGGAAGTGCACACTACTCGATTTTCAGTTGTACAACTAAACAGTTGAATTGGCTGCGAAACAATTTAGCATACAAAAGTTACCACATACAGTTGTTAGTAAAATTGAAACTATTTATTAACTAGCTCTCGCCCGCGACTCCGTCTGCGTGACAAAAAAGTAGCCTAAGTGTTCTTCCAGACTATTCTTCAACTATAGCAAATAACATCGAGATCCGTGCAGCAGTTTAGGCTACAAACTTTCACAAACATCCATCCATTTAAACTTTCGAATATAATATTAGTATGATTACTATAATAAAAAAGGTATTATAGTTAAATGTATCAAAAGCAGTGTTGTTATAAATTCGACTGATTATTCCCAACTGTCACCCCGTCCTGTCCCCACCTGATAATAAAGAGTTTCATCCGTCCCACCTTTTAGTCCCATCATCAATAAGGTGACATATGGAACCGTTATAAAATAAAATGAGTTCCAACCGTTCTCTCGTCAGAAGTTGGGATTGTTGAAACTTTTAACTCCCACGTGGGGACAGATTGGGGTGACGGTTAGGAATAATCCAATTCGACTTCATTCCGAATAACCTTGACATATAAATAATTCCAGTTCCGTAAACATTTTTAATAATTAACAAGGAAGTTATCGATTCCATTAGAACCAATTAATATTATAAAGATCTTCTCCATTTTGTTGTCTATGATTAATTATTGCAATAAATTATTACTGGTCAAAAATAAATTTAAAACCTAGCAATTGTCTATATAAAATAATCATTATAAATGTTCCGTTTAATTAAAATTTGGTTATACCTATTTCATTTCTTCGGAATTATTAAGGAATAAAAGGTTAGAGTGGTATGGGCATGTTATGAGAAGGGATGAATCGCATGTAACAAGAAGGACGCTAGTTATGAATGTGGAACTACACCGGTAGAGGTAGACCTAGAATGAAATGGATGGATTGCGTGAAAAGTGACATGATAAAGAAGGTAGTGATGACTGAGATGACGGATGATAGAGTGCTTTGGAGGACGAAAACCCGGTGCGCCGATCCTACGGGAGTAGGATAAGGCAGGGGAGACGATGATTTACTTCGAAATTATTATTTAATTAGAAATTGAAATTAGAAGAGTACCTTAGTTATAATTGAATAACAGTAAATTTCTATACTATAAACATTGGTCCATATTTCATCAAAATAATACAAATTCATAATGATTTAGAGAATACCAAATCCTTCTGCATTTATGGTTAACAACTTTAGCGCGTCGATGGCTCAGTAGTTACCTGACTTGCAGATCCTGGATTCGAATCCCTCTATGTACCTATACGTTTTTCGAATTTCATATGCAGATTTAACCAACGCGCTGCATCCTGTACATAACTGCGAAGAAATTCAAACATGTGTAAAGTGAACTTGCACTGGGCTAGCATGGTTTATGCACTTTTTTTTGGTGTCGGGGAGAAAATCTTCGATAGATCCCTGTCTTTTATAAAAAGACAGGGTTATGTGAGATTTTTACTCACCAAAAACCCCCTCGATGGCCACCTTTAGGTGCGATTTGAGGGTCCCGGGATCTATGGTTTAAGCCCTAGCCCAGTATAGGCTTTGAGCCCCGTAATGAGAGCGTTCTTGAGCTGATGATGTTGTTACTGTAATTTTAGTAGTTACTAGCTGTTCCCATGGGACTTCATCCACATAAAATTATGGAAAATTTTTATTTCATTGTTTACATGTATCAAATTATGAATTGCAAATGTCAAAATGACGTGACGATATCAAATCATGGCAACCTTGCATGGCAGCTGTTGGCATGTTGGCATGCTTGTTGGCAGCAACTTATGGTCTCTTTCCCACATTAGGGTTTTTATCCAAAATATTTACCCCCTAAGTTTAATGGCGTAAAAATATATAGCCTAAAGCGTGACATGATTGTAGGGGTTTTTATTAAAAAAAAGAATTATTTAAAAACATGCTGTTATAGCTGACATCTTAGGCAACAAAGAAGTGTGTGTTTACGCTTTATTATAATAGTATAGATTCAGACTGAATTACAATTCTTAGGATTGACAATTTTTGCTTTATCAGCAACAAACAATATGCTATTAAAAATAATCAGAAACTTCAATCTCATCAACCTCACCTACTGATAAACTTTATTTGAAATGCACTTTTTGCATACTTTTAAAACTATAATTTAAACGTTCATTAAGCAATATTACATGATCAATAAAATCTATCAAGGATAAACCAAACTGTAATAACTGATATTAAATTTTATTCCAAGTCTATTTTTCCACTGTTTTATAAACGAATTTGCTGCAAAAAAGACGTTCGATTGACGCTTTGGGACGGCATAATGGGTGACCGGTAGCCGCGCCCGACTCGCTAATGACTTAAAATTACATACAGCTTTTGATATTAGTCCCGCTCAAAATGGATCAAGTTGTTGTGATTTTGGGTACTGCAAATTGCTCAAATCTTATTCTTATGTGGTTTTAAAAATCATTTACTTCAGGAAAGTATCAAACAGTTTTCTTCTTTTGCTCTACAGTCCCTTGTGGGATCTTGATCCAGTAATTTTTTCAACTCGATCTATCTGCGGTATTCTCAATTGGTTATTCCCCAGTTCACTATGACATTAAATCATTTTATTTCTCATTCTCTATTTCTCTCTTCTCTTCATTCTCTATTATAACATGTATGATTTTGTTCATTGATTTGCATAAAAATAGAGCATTTTATCTTAAAAATTACTAGTTACCACCTTGTAGAATGCGGGAGTCTGATGTTTATGAGGTTTATTAGTCTAATTTCTAATCAAGGAATAAGATAACTACTTTTAACGTAGTCTAGAAAGCAAATATAAACGTGGAAAGAGTTAATTTTGGATTAAATAATCTTTAGAGAACCCTAAAAATCAAGTTTCATTCACGCTTTGCCGCATTTTTCATTAACTTTTTAAACAAAAAATATGATCAACCTGTTCGAAATGGCACGAGTCGAGTATAATTGATTTTTTTCACTCAATCAGGCTGCATCCAGCAAAAAAGTTATTGCATTTTGTGCCCGGACTGTTTAGGTCGGACGGGTTTTTTTGCAATTAGATCGCGGAGGCCGTCTTTGGACCCCAATCGTTTTCTTGGTAATTTAACAATGATTGGATGATGTCAGATTAAATGCGAAATAGGTTAGTTATTGATGATTGAGGATACGAACTAACACTTTGACCTATTTCCTTAATTAGGCATAATCTATACTAATATGAAGACGGAAGATTTGTAATTTTGTATGTATTGGAATAACTCAAAAACTATAAGGCCGATTTTAAAAATTCTTACACCATTAAAAAGCTACGTTATCAATGAGTAACATAGGCTAGACTTTTTATTCTTTTTTAATTTCACCCAGGCGAAGTCGCGAGCAACAGCGAGTTGTTCAATAAGGCTAGCAATGAAAAAAATCAAACGTAAGTTTCTATCTCGTAACATTCATACAAAATTCTGTATGGAAATAAAAATATTTTTAATTGTAATTATTAAAAATCGAGAATGAAACTTCCTACAAGATTAACAGACGTTTATTCACTGAACTATACAATCATAGAAAGTTCTTCATAACAGTTAAGACCCTCATCTGATATCTTCACAAAACTTTTGATATGACCAAAATTGCTTCACACGGGAAATGTATAGTGTTAACAACATTAATGACAGATACGTCTTTTGTTAGCACTGTTTATTGACCAGTGAATGCAACCCGTCCATCTCGATAGCTTTAAAGGAAATAGAGTGAAAATAAAAAGATGTTAACACGGATGGGGGTCAAGATTAAATGGTTGCATGTGGGTAGCCAAGAAGCGCCGTAAAGTCTTTAGCGCGGGAAACCGTGAGAATAATAGTTCCGTATATTAATTTGATTAAGTTTATCTCCGACTTTTGAATGTTTGTTATTACTTGATAAAGCTTTTGTTACATTAAGTCGTAAATTTTATTATTTATACAATGTGTTAAAGGTAGTTGATACTGTATGAATTTTGTAATATCTAAAAGTTCAAACATATTTTAATGTGTTTAAAAAATCATAGATGGCGCTAGTTATACATTAATTATAATACTTTTTGCAGAATTGTATTTTAATGGTATTAATGGGAATATACAGAGAAATAGCTGCTTATTACATATCCGAATAGACAGTTTCCGCATGTGAGGGGTCTTTTACATCCCGCGCGCTTGACTTACAACCTTTGGCCCTTTCTGCTATCGATGGGACGCTCATTAGGACTTCGAGATAAAATTTAAACGCCTGATTTTGCACATTATGGCATTAATTAACTATCAATTAAAAGGAGAATGACCATTTCTAGTAGTGACCGAGTGTAACATTAAGTAATTACATGTTTTTTTTTCTTCTACTATTCTGTAAAACTGCGTGTTCTGTTTTTAGGAATTATTGAAAACCGGCGCTGCGGTGTACACAGCACATGCCGAAAGAATTCCTTTTTTTTTTGAATAAACTGTATTTTTTTTTCTTTCTTTCTTTCTTTCTTTCTTTCTTTCTTTCTTTCTTTCTTTCTTTCTTTCCTTCTCTCTTTCTTTCTTCCTTTCTTCCTTTCTTTTTTTTCTTTATATCTACTTTCTTTCATTTATAGATTCGTTTTGTAACATACTTGCTTTCAATGTATTTATTACATTTTAATGTATTAGCTCATGTATTATTAAATAAGAAACATCATTAGTAATAACTCTCTTATTTAATAAGATACGAGCAATTGATAATGGTGAAAATCAAAGTGTAGCGACGCGTAAGTTTTTAATTTATTACCTTATTATTAAAATCTTTTTGATTTTTATGTAACGAGTAATAATGTGATTTTAAACTTTCGTTTTCAGTTATTTATATTACTCAAAGTCATGATCACTAACAAGTTAACTATTGAATGTAAGTAACTTATTGTAACTTTACTATTATTAGTGGATGGTTAATTTCCAATAAGTTATGAATGGCTACTAATGATTATAATAAAACATGTTGTACAATTTCTTTGAGTGTTTTTTGAGTATAGGATCTGTCACGAAATTTCAATAAAATTTCTATGACATTCGTTTAACGATAGAAGCACTGCGCACACGTACAATAGCATTGACGGAAATTTTTGAGCAGAGGGTCTATCACAAAATTTTTAACAATATTTACATGACATTTGCTTTATTATATAAGCACAGCGCCCACATGCACGCATTGAGGAAAATATTTTTAGTATCAGAGGCAAATTTTCGTGATAGACCCTCACATAGTTTTAACCTCAAATAGAACTCCGGTAATATAAGAGCTGTAATTTGATACTTGTTACATTATTTGTTAAATTACTGCAATTGAAATGACCCTAAATACATTTGGTTTTAAAAAAAAACAGTGAAATACCTTTAATAAAAAATTATGAACCAAAAAGTAGATTGTCAATTGTTTGTCCATTCCAAAAAAAAGAACGTCGATCGAAATTTAAATTTCACACCATAACAATCAGTAATAATACAAACAAAAGTCAGAACTACACGCGCCCCGCGGCTCTGCTCGCCGTAATCACCGGAACAAAGGACTAGAACCGGCTAGACAAGCATTGAGAAAAAAATTGTGGTCTGTGAAGTCAAAACATTATGTTTCTTAGAAGCTCGACGGGTATTGTCTCTGCCGAATTCTTAATTTTTAGATCCGAACTAGATATACAGGGGGAGCCATAATAGTAAAATTACCTTATGTTAAATACCTTCTAACAATCATAAGTATGCATGGATCATATCCCGTTGATTTTTACTGAGACTTTAGAGACTGAGAAGTATCTGTAGACAATAGTTTCAGTGCAATCATTATAATAACTCTCCTTGTAGTTAGTTCAACAAATTGCATATCGAAAACAATTCTTCTATGTGATATAATTTCGAAATAAACTCAAAAGTCAACTAACACTCATTTAGCCAACTTGGTTGACTATGGCCTAGTCACCCTAACTTAGGGGCTTCCGGGAATCTCAGTGGAGACGTATATTGAGCTGGTGATGATGATGTGGTTTGCTTTAAAAATAAAGTTAAAAGGAACTTAGAGGTTTTTGAGTTTGAAAGAGAATTTAACTACTATCTTAGAATTCATTTTTGAACACTCTGTACATCATAGTATATTCAAATTAAATCTCCAGTCGGTCCGCACCCGTGCCCCATGCTGATCCAAAAAGAAAAAACATAATGAGTCATAAATATCCCATAATCTGTCATAAGAATGAGTAGCGTTTACTTGTCATTGAGATGTCTCATGTGAATACCGGGAGAACGCCCTAACAATAAACTGCAATATTCACCCTTATTACAATGCGATAAGGACTAGCATAAAAAACTGGAACGGTTTATTTACCCAGTAAAGGATTATGTTTATGAATGAGTTATACGGTTGTTTTGTGCACATTATTGTAATGTGACATTTAATCTTCACTTCCTGACTGTCTGTGCGTCTGTTTGTTGTTGAGAATTGACTTTCTTTGAGTATTCAAAACGTTTTATCTTATTATCTTAAACAAGTAAAGAAGTTGTCTGAAAATCATGTGATATCAACTCCTCGACAAAAGTAACGTAAATATAAAATTCTGGTGTTAGTCTGTTTATAGTTTTCCCACAAATGTCATCATCTCATCCGTCAAATCGGTCACTACCTTTGTAATGCCATCTTACACGCAACCAATATCTTTCTTGGCCTTCTACCAATTTACCCCACCACACTCATATCATAATTTAGGGAGTCCGTAACTTCCTTATACATTTGTGTCTAATATTATCCAGTTGAAGAACCTATTGAGAACTTCAAAGTTATTTCTTTAATAGTAATACATTCATAGGACTCCATTAAATCATCCGCTCAGTTTCGTCAGGTCACCTCTGACGCTATCCACAAAATAGACTCGTTACACGGCACGTCAATCACATCCGTGCCTCTAATGTTCAATTGGATTAATATAAACGTTACAAATAGTAATCAAATATGCTCTCTGTTACATCGCCAATCCATTTTTTAACTTGACCTTATGTACTTTGATAGAAGAGTTATGAACCCAATAGACACGTCTTTGTCTATAGTTATATAATAAAGCGTAAACACGCACTACTTTGAGGCGTAGGATGTTAGCAATCACAACATATTTTTAGTTAATTCTCTCTTTAACGAATTGCCTTACACTTACGAGTCGCTCTGGGCTATATATTTTCACGCCAATTAATTTAGGGAGTGGAAAATTTGGAAAAAGTGTGTGAAATGCTTAATCATGCTGATGAAGTCGCACGGGAATAGCAAGTGATTTATATCTTAATGTATTTTGTTTCTGTTTCATTTAAGCTTAGAAAAGAGATATGAAGGATAAACAGGAAGGACTAATAGGGTCTTTTTATACATTAAACGCGATAAAACTAAATACTTAAAAAAAAAAAATAATTCTATCACTTCTATCAGTTGTTAGGTCTGTGGTATCGAAACACTGTCCGCCTGTCAATATTCAAAGCATGGGTGATGTATGGAATATTTGGCATTTTTCCGTTTAGAGGCGATCATTGATCATTATTATAGTGATGCTTACGATTACGAGATGTAACGCCGTGTCCGACGCAGACACGCGATAATGCCCACCAATCAATGTTAACTATTTATCATAATTTCATACTTAAAGTTTTAACAATATAATACAGCGTGTATGACGGGTCTTACTAAAAGATTGCTTTTTTGAGCATTTTTTTGGTTTACAACAGTTTACGAAGCCAAGTTTACGAAGTCAAGAAAAGATTTGTATTTTTAAGAAGTAACATCTTGTTAGAATACTTGATAGTTGCAAGTTTTAGGTCCTTAGACCAAATCTTGTCACTAAAAGTAATAAGATTCATGTCACCTATAAAAAATCTAAAGTATTATCGAAAAGGACACTAAGATAAAAATAAATGATATTTATTAATGTATTTGAAATCATTGGGGGTTTATTACAATCATTTGATTTATCTACAAGTCGTAGCGAAACTAGTTGCGACACACCGTCCCCGCCAACAGATGGCGTTGAGACGTGAGTAATGTCGCCACGCTCAGCGCTCGCCAACCGAGACCGGCCCGTGTTAAAGTTCAAAGCGCATCACTGACATATTGACTAAGAAAGTGTTACTTGGAAAAGGTAAGAGATTAAATACGTCATCAATTTATAAACGATCGACGATAATGAGAATGATAATAGAATAAAAGCTACATGTTTGGACTAAATGGAAATATGATTTAGAAAAAAAAATAAAGAAAATACGCATGGTTTAGAAGAATGTTATTAAAAAAAATTAGGAACTGTAACACAGGTACAAACATAATTGTATTACATTAAAAAAAAAAAACATTTACCAACAAAATATCCTGCAATACGTAAACTAACATTTATTGACATCTGAAGTCCTAATAACTAAAGAAATAAGTCCTTTGATACGATCTACACTCGCCAGCATACAAACAATCCACCTGCCTTACAGTATAAAATGGTTTAATAATACCGTTATGCTTTGGGAATATTTCTAGTATTTTAATAGGCGAGTTGTAGATGCGGCGACAGATGGCGACACACGCATGCGCACGGAAGCCGGACGGCCGACAAGCGCGCAGGCAAATTGACACGCCTCTCATTAGAAGCGTTACATGTTCAAGCCTTATTCCTAAACGTGAACACTCTAAACCTTTGTACGATTGAGAAACAATTATTCACCTTTTGATCTAAAGATAATGGATGTCGCAATTATTTGTTGCTTTAATATTTATTAGTTAATATGCTATTTTTAAACAATAAATCACTTATGATAAATTTTAACCAATAAGTAGTGGTTATTACATCGAAGTTAGACCACAGATAAATCTATCTATACCATTATAATAAAGCGTAAACACACACTTCTTTGTTGCCTAAGATGTCAGCAATTACAGTATATTTATGAATAATTCTTTTAGTAAAAAAAAACCCTACGCTTACATCACGCTTTAGGCTATATATTGACGCCATTAAACTTAAGGATAATGATTTTTGATAAAAATCCTATTGTGGGAAAGAGTCAATAAGTTGCTGCCAACATCAAGAAAGCAAGATTGCTAAGGTTTGTCATGTCATGTCATTTGACATCTGCAATTGAGATTTTGACACATGTAAACAATAAAATTAATATTTTCACAATTTTATGCGGATGAAGTCGCACGAGAATAGCTAGTTTTGTATAAAACAGGTGTGCAATTTACAAACCTTGAGTTTTGTTATATTCTATTCTACAAGATGACCAGTAGTTAGTGTGTTCTAGATACATCGGACATTACCGTCAATTTAATAAATCACACCACGGCTGCCTCGTCAAATGACATAACCAGCAAAATGACATAGAAATATACGTTGACCTTTCAACCTTTACATGCAATAGCCATATTTAAGTGATCATTAAGTTACAACGAAGATTACAAAGTTTTGTGGCTTTAGATAATATCTTTGTTTAAGTAACATTAAAACAGTTTATAAATAGGTTCGCAATGAATCAGAAATCTAGGCATCTGCCATCTTATAACGAATTTATTCTTTACTAGCTTTCGCTTGCGACTCTGTCCGCGTATAAATTATTAAAGTAAGTAACCTATGTGTTTTGTCAGACTATACTCTACAACTATGCCAAATTTCACGGAGATCCGTTCAGCAGTTTACGCTACAAACTCTAACAAACATCTATCCATCTAAATTGTAATATGTATCGAATAAGTTGGATGAATACATAAAAAGAGTAATACATAATTTAATTATTAACTGGCTTATATTTTCGCCCTATTGTTGAATTAAAATTAAAACTAACTGCATGTACATATAAGCAGAAATGTATTAAAATTAATAGCGAATAAACTAACACTTGAACTTTTCTTAGAATATCAAAGCATTTAATACGAGAGACTACATTGCAAGGATCAACAAGGTGACGTAACTCATCAAAAACTATCGTAATAATGTAATTTTAGCATGCAATGATGCCTATAGAGGATGTATGAAAACTCAAATATACAACTAAAGGGTTATACAAAATTAGTGATTCAAATTCTCCTTAGAATTTATTAAGAACAAAGTAAGCATTGTTTTTACGCCTTTATTAAGATAGAAAACAAAGATTGCATTATGAAAAATAACATTTACTAAAAAATACATACGGACTTCCGCTATTAAATATCAAGTGTGCTTATTTAAAATTTTATTGTCTTAATAATTGCAAAAGTATTGTAATTAATGTTTATTTCAGCACGTTTGCATCATGCCCTTGATTAAAAATATAAACCGCAAAACTCAATCACGAAATTCTAGCACAATTAATTTTAACATTGTAGAACCGTTAGCGATTTCCGATGAATGAATCATCCTGTATAAAGCGCATCGCAATCTCAGCCGTCAAACTAAAGAAATACTTTGATATCTCAATTCGTCACACATTTAGCGCTTTTGACTTAATTTGGTCGCATTATTAGGACATCAAAGAGCGCCGAAAGCGTCTGACATCAAACGCGCCGACTCTTCAAACTTTTTTTTTCATTGAGTGAATAGATTTTATTGATTTTATATCGATTGAGCGTGATCCCGATTAGTCGTGCTCTCTCCGCAACGCTTAATATCTCCGTAATTAGTTTAGGGTTTTGTTTGGTACGATCTGTTGATATGTGATTCCTTTGTTCGTGTTTGTTGTGTCAAATTAAGATGAGGTCGGCTTTCACGCCTACATCAAATTCATTCTCATTAACCCTTCTTCTAAGTATTGCACCTTTTATTGTCGTCATATCCGGTCTTAATTGTGATGCTTATAAAATTTTATTAATCATACAAACGGTTTTATTGTTTCGTGAATAGATTTGTTACAAAATACTAGAACTTAAAGGTAAAATTTATATACTAAAGTATTTAAAGGCTTTTATCTTGATTATTTAAATCTAGTCCGAGAATGCCTTAAAAGCTAGGTTACGTTTCCGTAAGAATTTTAAGCACGAGTATTTAAATTAGTTTGTAAACATGTTTAATGTTTAGACTACCTTAGCGTTAGGTTTTAGCGCTTTCGTTCGAAGTACCAAGAACCTAATATGACGATCGTATTTATCTATTATTTTGGGTGACACATTAGCCTCTAGTTAGCTGATGCGTGTGTGCTGTATCGCTCGTTGTAGCGTTGTCTTTTGGAGCCGCCACTACACTATCCAGAAACCTGTGCTATGCCGTGACTACTCTGTTAGGCAGAAAATGTTTGAATTAATTCCTTTTTGCTGTTTGCTTTTCTATACCTGACGAATTAAATCTTTAGTTATATCTCTCAAGATATGTTAGTCCTTTTACACCATCTAGGAGCACAAACTCATAATCTCCTCTACCTTATCCTACTTCTGTAGGGCCGGCGGGCTTTCGTCCTCCAAATAACTCTATCAACCGTCATCTCAGCCACCACTCGATTCTAGGAACACAAACTATAGCCATTCAATTTAGGTTAACTAACACTTTAGTGTTCATGCTAAAAGTTACATTTCGATAGAAGTGATCTCTTAAAAATGTATATCCTAGCTACAGTTTAGCATTACCAGCCGTATTTAAAGGTAAAGGCTTGGCGCTAGTGTCGCGAACACGCGCCGCTCGTGCGCGATGGTGGCGGATAGCGCTATCAGATGAGATTGTAGATAACGCCGCGCCGGCCGACATTCCCACGATAGCCAAATTGCTCACTCCGAGATGTACAGATAAAGTGCTTAATGTGAACTGGTGTATATTGAACATTTTTAGGTTACCGATACCGGCTATTGTTTGTAAAATAAATCAACAACCTCGGTTATATTAAAAGTTGGAGGTATAATTTATGTATTTGAGATCAGCTTATTTTCTTAAAACAGACAGAAAAACGGACGGATAACCATTTGTTAGGTAAATGATTGTGGTGTTTACGTAATTTTTTTTAAATATAAACTAGGTATATAATGTTGATTTTATCCGCCCTTTTTAATTGTTTTTTCAATTGACTTTTATCAAGTTATATTATTTAAAAATTGTTGTAGGCGTTCTCTTTGACATTAAAACAAAACTCACCTGCTGTTAAAATAATAATATATTATTAATAACGTTAATAAAATCATAATAAAATAATTTGGTGGATATTCAAAAAATCGGCTAAAGTTATAAATCTCTAACAAACTTTGATCGCTTCTAACTATAATAAATGTTTGAATTTATAATAGTTTAGTTGTAATTAATAATTACTGTACCTATCAACGTTTCCAATCGGCTGTATAATAGAAAACATTAACCATAATGATAGAATCTTTAATTTGATTGAATAGACGGGCAATAGTAAAAAATTCGTTTGATTATAAAAAACGACTGTTTAATACATTTCTAATAATGTTAATTATCAAGTTTAATTTTATAACGGACATTGAAATTTACAGTTATATTTTATTAATACATCTTTTATGTCGAATGAGAGCGGGCGAACACCATTGACTGAACTATCGCACTGTTATGCGATTGTCGATTGTTTCGCAGCCAAGTCGACTGTTTAATCTATACCTATACTATTATAATAAAGCATATACACACACTTCTTTGTTGCCTAAGATGTCAGCAATTACAGCATAATTTTGAATAAATCTTTTATTAATAAAAAGCCTTACACTTACGTCACGCTTTAGGCTATATATTTCCACGCTATTAAACTTAGGGGGTAAATATTTTGGATTATAACCCTAATGTGGGAAAGAGACCATAAGTTGCTGCCAACATCAAGGAAGCAAAGTTGCCATGCTTTGTCATCGTGTTGTCATTTTGACATTTGCAATTGATAATTTCATAATTTTATGCGGATGAAGTCGCACGGAAATCGAGTACACCTGCTCATAGGTATTAAATCGCGACTAAACAGTGTGCGATAGTTTAGTCAAGTGAGTGCGATCGACTGTTAGGCGATGGTGCAAGACAGGTGATTTAGCGATCTATCATGTCGGAGGACAATACCCACTTTGAGTAAGTATCGTCACCAGTTTTAATCCGAATGTTTAGATTGATTTTGGATTTTAATACATTTCCCAATACTCACAGTAACATTAGAAGTAGAACTATGAATGTGTTATGTGAAACTAACTTTCCGCCCGCGACTTTATTCGTGTGGAATGAAGACAACAGAGAGCATGAGTTATTTTAAGATTAGTAAGATAAGTAAGAATCATAGTTGCAAATGAATTAAATGAAGAATATTACAAGCTCTAGCTTCCATGATAGGGGAGTTGTATAATCAAATAATAAAAAAAGATTGTGTTAATAATCCAACTATAGCTTAAAAAAGACACTATACGCCATTTAATGTGAAAGGACTTTAAAGTAAGTTAGCATTTAAGTTACATTTAAGTTACACTGACAACGTATTTGCGTAACTAAAACAGTTGTCAGTCAGTATGTATCTGGAATAAGATCTTATAAGATGTGTATAGATTGTCCATTTCATTGTAAAGCAGCGCACGGTGGAAATTTCTAGATCACGGAAGGGAGACGGTGACATGCACCTGTCGATGCATCGATATGGATCAACGCCAAGTGATAAATTCATTTGGAGAGGTACAAGTTGGATGGCAAATGTAAACGGGTCGTGCGCTCATGAGGTACCTTTATCGATCGACATTCCTTGCGCCCGCGCATACCTGTCACACCCGCGGCACGTGCGCGATTGATTTGTCGACCGTCAGTCTGTCTGTCTCGACGTGTGCCTTAATATATGACGGTAACGGAATCATGGCCATTATTATTTGTTAGAGATTTACCCTCGAAATTAATTATTAATATAACTATGCAAGTAGTAGCTTTCGTCCGAGACTTCCGCGTAGAATTAAAAAACAAAAGTAAGTAGCCTATGTGTTCTTTCAGACTATCCTCGACATCTGTACCAAATTTCATCTACCATAAATCCGTTCAGTAATTAAGGCTTCAAAATCTAACAAACATCCATCGATCTAAACGTTCGCATTCAGAATATTAGTATAATTTTCAAATGACCACGTCAGCTACAATAATTTACGTTCCCGGAGTTCAATCATAATTTTGACAAATTCATTTTTATTTAAAGAGGATTTTTTCAGTATTTTAAGAGAAAAATGTTACCAGATCACAATGAACTCTTATTTAAGTGATGGTCATGTAAATTGCATTAAAACCTTTTTTTTTTAACTTTTAAAGTGTCAAATTACCACGTAATTTGCTTGAAAATATAATTTCCTTTATTTAGCAATTATTCAGTCTAAAGGTACATCATACGTCTTGTATATAAATGTACATTAAATATGTCGATACGTTATCTAAGATCGCTTGTAACTTGGACGCGGGTCTAATACGAAATGTGAATTTAAAGATTCTGCTCAGACTGGTGACATAGCGCTCATACCAGAGGTATTCGGGATACACTTCTCAGTTTCCTATCCATTAGGTTTGTCGATTAGAATGCGTGTTTCGTTTGTTGTCACGCGCGTGCACATTGTTATGAAACTTTGTGGTAATTTGAATAAGGGGCTGAGCTAGATTCGAATGGTTGTTGCATAACGAAAATACCAAACTTGCTACTGGGCGCGTGCTTTAATTACACAGTCCTTGTTATTTATGTAAGTTCAGAGAATAAGTTCCCATAGTCTTATAATACATTAGCTTTAGTTTGGATTATCGAAGTGTTGACGTATGTTTAAGCGCAGATTTGCTCCCACTTAACGCCTGTCGTCTGTGTAGTCGTGGTATTACACCGGGCGAGCCGTCTCATTCGTGAAGATGTTAAAGTGGGCTCTACCACTGTCCAAATTATTGATTTGCAATAGGGGTACAATGATTTTACAAATAAAGTCTGTTATTAACATAATAAGTTCTATAGTAAGTAAGGAATATTAACCAAGAGTTTGTTGCCGCTAATACGGTTAACGTCAAATACCTTCCAATCTAAGAGCGCGGTACTCCTTTGACTAAATAATCGCACAAC
Source organism: Papilio polytes (assembly GCF_000836215.1). Classification (NCBI taxonomy): domain Eukaryota; kingdom Metazoa; phylum Arthropoda; class Insecta; order Lepidoptera; family Papilionidae; genus Papilio; species Papilio polytes. The sequence goes on from NW_013525146.1 coordinate 970,811, forward strand.
AGTTGTGCGATTGTTCATTGGTTCGTCGCCAAATCAACTGTTTAGCACATCTAAAAATAAATTGTGCTCATCTCATTATAAGCACATAGGAATTAAAGCGCGACTAAACAGTTATGCGATAGTTTAGTTTCAGCTGTTAAAGCTCTAATATTTTTGAGGTAAATCTTACTAATATTATAAATGCGAAAGTTTAGATGGATGGATGTTTGTTAGAGTTTGTAGCCTAAATGGCTGAATGGATCTGGATGAAATTTGGCATAGATGTAGAGGATAGTCTGGAAGAACACATAGGCTACTTTCTTTTGTTTTGATTAATACCACGCGGACGGAGTCGCGGGCGGAAGCTAGTAATTAATAATATTTGCCACAAGCTATAGTAATTTTGTATAACACTATTACAAAGTGACATAAGGCGTTATTGTTTCAAGGTTTCATGACTAATCGCAAAATTTCGCGAAACCTTCAAAATTGAGTGCTTTAAGTTAATTCCATATTTATTACGTCTGAGTCTAAACCCACACGAATGTTGGCTAGAAATAGATGTCACCGGCAAATCGTGTATGCTGTCAGTTTGAAAGTCCGGCAAATCTTAAAGATTCACTGCATTGTATATCGTATTTGTTCATTTATAAATTGACGTGTTATATTACACGACTGTAAGAGCTTTCCCATACGTGAAACTAAACTATCGTACAACTGTTTAGTCTTGCTCTGATTCCTACGACCATATATGGAGGTGCGCACACTACTCGGTTTTTACTTGTGCAACTAAACAGTTGAATTGGCTGCGAAACAATCGACAATCGCACAAAAGTAGTGCGATAGTTTAGTCAAAGAAGTGCGCCCGCTCTAAAATTGGCATGTCATTGGTTGACATTGACTATGCGACCAATAACGATTCGTGGAAATCCGAGCAATGGCATCATTATCATCAATGAAATGTCACTTTGAAAATGAATTCTGTTTTCAATTTGCATTAACTATTAGCTTAGGCAAATTAAAAACCGCCGGAATACACAATTTGCGAGTGACATTGCAGAGTTCATTAAAGGCGAGTGGGCATATTCCTTAATAAAGATCCTTTATAGTAAGTTAGTGAGGCTTTACATAAAAGTTATTGCAAGTTATTGCACCTGTGAATGGCTTGAAAGCTTTGTATAGATTTATAACTTCACTAATGTATACATTATTGACTAAAGTTTATGTATTAATTCTAAGTTAGTAATAAATGTGACTTGAATATAACTTATTTGTTTAATTTTATACCTATTTTGGGTACTTTTTTATTTATACTAATATTATAAAGAGAAAAGATTTGTATTTTTGTATGTATTGAAATAAATCAAAAACTACTGAGCCAATTTTAAAAATTCTTTCACCGTTAGAAATGTAATTTATCTGTGAGTAACATAGGCTACATTTTTTTACTTTCACGCGGGCGAAGTCGCGAGCAACAACTTATAACGAAATAACTATGGCGATGAAAAAAAACTATTATAACATTTGTCTATATTATTTAAGCCAGCTAACGTCCAAAGTTAATGATTTTTTAATGCATATATTATTTTAATAATATGACTACAAACGCATGTAAACTTTAACCATATTTATTGATAATTCCATAACAGAAGTCAACGTTTACAAGAAGGAATTGTCCCATCAAATGCATAAATAAAAACAATAAACGGTGAGCTTTATAATGTCTTGTACAGCAAAGGAATCTTAAGTATACAAAATGAATTCGTCCATTTCATGGCAATACCGAAAACAATCCAATTCAAATTTCGAAGAGCACATAACTGTCGAAACGCGACAGTAAACTTATTAGCCACGATAACCGACGCCATATTAAATCACCCATAAAAACGTAATACAGTGCGCATAACATTATAAACCATTACAACAAAAACTGCACAGAAAATTGAACTCTATTCTTTGTGCCTCAAAGTTGATGATGTATTTGTGTGTTTTATAGTTAGTGTGTTTTGTGGTGCAGTGTACAAGTATAGTTAATCCGATTTGAATTCATATCGGTATCGGTATAGCTCGTGCGCGGCGGGCGCGGCGGGCGCGCGGTTCGACCGCAGTTGGTAGTCCCGGCACGCGCTCGCGTACATTGCTCGGCTGACCGCACTTTACAATTCTAAGGAGACGTTCACACTTACCTAAATCTCTAATAATCTTTTACATGTAATGATTGCAATAAACGAACAAACTTTATTTCCCTTTATCGACTACGATTCATGTGTTCCCAGTACAATTATTGTAGAGCGAAAAGAAATCAGATCAGTTATAAACATCTATACTTCAAGCAACGTTATGAAAGAAACATATTTTTTCTAATTTATACTCCACAATAAATTTACAATATTGACGTATCATTGATGCTAATTTTTTTCTTTATTTACCCCTACTATTATAATAAAGCGTAAACACACACTTCTTTGTTGCCTAAGATGTCAGCAACTACAGCATATTTTTGAAAAATTCCTCTTTTAATAAAAAGCCCTACAGTTACGTCACGCTTTAGGCTATATATTTTCCCGCCATCAAACTTAGGGGTAAATATTTTGGAAAAAAACCCTAATTTTGAAAAGGGACCATAAATTGCTGCCAACATTAAGGAAGCAAGGTTACCATGGTTTGTCATCGTCATGTCATTTTGACATTTGCAATTGATAATTTGACACATGTAAATAATAAAATAAAATTTTCATAATTATATGCGGATGAAGTCGCACGGGAACAGCTAGTAAGCAATAAACATCAAGATTTCGCGTATTAAAAATAGTCTAGTATAAAATATGGTGGTACTATAAACGTCGCATACCGAATATATCGGAGTCAGTTTATTGTAGATCACGTACTGTGCGACGGTTGGCCGACGATCGTCATTTATTGTTTCATTATATCTGCACACGAGAGTCAGACCTCAGTCGACACGTTAAGAAGTAACAAGAGTAACGTTATAATAACTTTATAAAAAAAAAACCATTGGTGTCGTCAGGGGAAGTAAAACAGCCCACAAGAGAATGGAGAAATGTAATTTAGACATAAGAATATTTAGAATAAGACCATATTAAAGCTAGCAGCCTCTATATCTAGCATAGATAATCACGGTCACCTATTGAGTGATTTTATTGTCATTGCGAGGACTTTTATTAACGTTAACAGACGAATTATGTTAATTTTGTATTAATCTTATAAAATATTACTTGTGTCTAAATATCTTAAAAGCAGCGCTATATAATCTCGAAATATTGTAAATACTTCATATGCAAATCATTACTAAAAATCAATGTTCAAACAAGTGTTACACAATTATAAATTCAATAGACTGAAATAACGTGCTACTTGAAATTTAAGACTGTCAAAGCAAACCAAAACAACGCCCAAAACATCCTTTACGAGCCTACTATACGCTACTTGCATACAATGCTTTCAATTTTACTTACGTTAGTCCACGACAGTAACATTGCCTTAAAATATTGAACGGAATTTTTAACTATTAATTAGTTTAAAAACGCCTAACTACTAAACCTAATTGACGCTTCAGAAAGAAAAAAAAAATGAATTTTTAATCACACATTGTATCCATAAAAAACAATAGCCGATCAACAAACAAAAGATAGTAGGAGAGAAGATCACATAAACAAGAAAACATTAAGTTTCAATGTGGCTAGAAAAGTAGAGAAAGACTGGAAGTAATCTATACTTTTCTAGCCACATGATTGTGTGGAAGAATATGCTTAATAAGGAAATTCAGATAACGGATGACAGAGATGTATGGAGGAGCAGTGCATACTTTTTAATCATAAATCAGCGCTTGGCCACGTTTCCTGCTAAACTGTACTAAGTTAAGACACGGTAAAAGGATGGTACACTCTAGGTCTGTAAGTATCGATTCAACATGCTCTTGAAAGCACCCACGTTATGGGACGGGAACACTGACGCTGGCAACTTATTCCTTTGCTTTCGCACGACAAACAAAACCTCAAAACCCTTCGTACGCCGTAGCTCAACTAAGAATGTACGGAGACCAGCCGCACGTCTCACACTCTACGTATATAGTGTCTCCTCCGTCCTCTCCGAGGAACAACGCAGGTTGATGAAAGTTAGCATAAAACTGTGTTCGTATTATTTCCAGGAGGCGTGAATATGATTTGTCAGGAACGAGAAACAAATGACTAGAAGTTTGCCATCGGGAGACAAAGGCTGCTTTTGTTTACCAAGGATTTAGAAAACTAGATGTGGTAGTTTCTAATATTTTTATTTTAATCTCTGTACACGCATTTATTACAGCGTAAAATTAAAAAAAAAATCATTTATTCATAGAAAACTATTACACAAACTTAACCTATTTTATATTTAATACAATTAACAATTACAATATAAGTATTACAAACAATTTACAATAGCAATAAAGCCGATATTGAATTATTTAGTAAAAATAACATTTTAAATTTACGAGTAGTGTTAATTTAATGGAAGAAAACCATCTTAATAACTGAGATATATAAGTTATTACAGGTGTTGTTAACTGTCTGATTGAAATCGAAAACCTCTTGCCTCTTCCATTTATCTATTGTCTGTTAACAAACACGACCCACATTTAAGTAACTGGTCCGGAATGGTAATTACCCAGTGACAAGTTCCGACAGGCGCAGGCGCACGGTAGCCGCCCTGCCCACTCTATGAATGTCATTAGCCCTCAAAACAATGAGATTCTTCTAACTTTTAAACCCAATTTCCACTTGGCTAACTCGCGACACAAGTGGTTTGTTTCCACTGGTGCAAAGTGAAGTGGAAATTAGGTCTAACACTTAAGATGTATTAAATGTTAGACCTAATTACTTCTTATTAATTAAAGGTTCTTATTAATTATTTGAAAAAAAAATGTAAGTTGATCAGTATAGCCGTCTATTTATAGGTTTCTGGATATAAATAGTCTAAAAAGTCATTAAACCTATAAAAAGCTTCTTATAAATGTTTTGATTTTTACGATAAATCATTTAAACTACCGTATAAATTGTTATCGCTGAAATACACTTATTTTAAAGCTTTACATTTAATTTTAAAAACACTTGTATTGACTATTTGTAGTCAATAAGGCAACAAGAGTCAATTCAATCAATCAATCTTTGTCTCTCTTATTTTAAACTAGCTATTCCCATACGACTTCATCCGCATAAAATTATGAAAATTTCAAATTGTCAATTGCAAATGTCAAAATGACATGACATTACGACAAACCATGGATACCTTGCTTCCTTAATGTTAGCAGCAACTTATGGTCTCTTTCTCACATTAGGGTTTTATCCAAAATATTTACCCCCTAAGTTTAATGGCGTGAAATATAAAGCCTAAAGCGTGACGTAAGTGTAGGGCTTTTCATTAAAGTAAGAATTATTCAAAAATTTGCTGTAATTGCTGACATCTTAGGCAACAAAGATTTTATAATAGTATAGAATTTATTATAATAGTATAGAAGTATAGATATAAATTTGACGACAGGGACGACAAATATATTTATGCACAAGCACAGTGCAAACTGTTTACGAAACATTGGCACAGTGCCAACTAATTCAATAAAGCACGAGTATTCCTTAAATTTGAGGCTAAATGAAAAGAATACCGCCTTATTTCTGGCTACAGACCTTAATCTTTGCCATAGATGTGTATTTTAAATAAAGTCAGTTACCAATAAGGATGGTTACAAATCGTACTAATATTGTAAACGCGAAAGTTTAGATGGATGGATGTTTGCTAGAGTTTGTAACCTAAAATTTGGTATAGATGTAGAGGATAGCCTAGAAGAACACATATGCTACTTTGATTTTTTTAATTCCACGCGGATGGAGTCGCGGGCGAAAGCTACTAGAGGAATAATGAAGAAAGAGTGAACTAAGTTCTTGAAAGAATAAATATTCTTATCTTAATTCTATTTTCAAACTTCTATAAAATGCGAAATATACGATTTTTTGTTAAAACTAGGAGTTAGAGGTCTAAAACTGTGTAACTCTAGTGACTAAACTCACGTCAACATTATTTCCTACACAGCATTTTATTGTTTTTGATAATTTTTCGAAATACCGATGGAAAATTTTACCGCATCACCGGGTCATATTATTAGTGTATTACAAACATATAGAGTGATCAGTATGCGTGACACGTGCCAGCAAAACTCAAAGATTTGTATGAGGCGAAAAAAGTGTGGTGACAGCCGCGCGTGGTTACGATGGACTTAAAACTTTGACTGTTAAATGCCAAGACATGTTAACCACGCATTTTCCATCATTCAAATAAATAAATAAGTATACTTGCTTTCTTTTGTTTTGTGTGTATATTTTTTTTTATTAATTATGCGTTATTTTAGAAATAAATGTCCACATGATTACTTTCATGTTTTTAGCTTCCCGCTAACGTTTGCGGCTCTGCCTAGTCCGTTACTCTACAGTCAAAGTCTTAAATACTTACGATTAAATTTGTTGAATACAGATATGGCAGTGTCAACGACAGGGATACGCTCGATAACGCTTATTTTAATATTAAATTGTCATATTATGCTTTGTTATTTGTTTTTTTATTGACAAAGAGATTTCGAACGATCCCAAATAAAAAGTGTTATGATTTCTCATGTCATAATACATTTATTCATAAGAATTATAAATCATATCATACTTATATTATAAATGCGAAAGTTTAGATGGATGGATGTTTATTAAAGTTTGTAGCCTAGACGGCTGAACGGATTTCGATGAAATTTGGCAAAGACGTAGAGGATAGTTTGAAAGAACACATAGGCTACTTAGTTGTGTTTTTTTTAATTCCACGCGGACGGAGTTGCGAGCGAAAGCTAGTATTAAACATTTATTTTAATGCACTTGAAAGATACACCACTAATTTCGCCATAGTTTTTGCACGCTGCATGATACATTTCAAACATGTTTTTTTTCTTGTATACTGTTCTTTTACGTAACTATGCGTAAAAGAATAGTATACAAGAAGCTCTCGTAATTATTCAATTTAATATATAACAATACGTTATTCGTGACCGTTTAATATTAATTCTCTTTGGTTTAAGACTTTGTATAAATCTTTTATCTTTGCAAACAAATCTAAATGATATTACCATGCGGATACAGATGGCAGTACCGCAGTGTTACCAACCTGGCGCCAATCACCAACCTATCAAATCTGCATATTGTGATTTCATACTATCTTTTGTATGATAAAATTCCACTTGTCTTTCACGTGATGTGACGCATAATACCAACATTACACGATTTTATGAGATTTTTTATGTCCCCAGAGTGTTTTATTTTATCTTTCTTCAGAATAAATTGATAACAGTAATAAAATATTCTTTTCTTTTATTCATAGGAACAATGGCGACTGAAAATCTATGATATATAGTTGCGAACAGCGATAGACAGAAATAAAACAAACTCTAGAAGTAGACAGAATTTCTGGTGGTAAAATATCATAAACTAGCTGTTCGCGTGCGGCTTCACCCGCATGAAATTATAAATTTATTGTTAGCATTTGTTAAATTCTCAATAGCAAATGTCAAAATACCAATTACCTTACTATGGCAATCTTGCTTCCTTAATGTTGGCAGCAACTTATGGTCTCTTTCCCACATTAGGGTTTTATCCAAAATATTTACCCCCTAAGTTTAATGGCGTGATGATATATAGCCTAAAGCGTGACGTAAGTGTAGGGCTTTTTATAAAAAAAAAAAAGAATTATTCAAAAATATGCTGCAATTGCTGAGATTTTAGACAACAAATAAGTGTGTGTTTACGCTTTATTATAATAGTACAGATAAGCACGTTTTTCATTTGTTTCTCGCAACTTTTAGCCTTCCAGAATTTTGTTCTTTTTGACTAATGATATCGTTTATAATGCACTGAGAGACTGTTACTCTATTACCACTATAAATTACCAGGACGAGTGTCAGAGTACAACGAGATGGGGCAACCGCTCAGGATATAAAATGACCACGCCATTACAACTTTTCTCGAACCTTATATTGCAGTTAGGGGGCGCTGTAGAGACCTAAGGCACAGGTTAATTATTAACTCTTGACCCAGTTATCTTACATTTGTGTGAACAGTGAGATGAGACGTAGGTATCACGAGGTCATGCTTCTAATCGAAATAAATATTAAACACTCGCCCGCGCCTCACACCGTAGGCAGATCTGCTCGATATGAGGCGATAATTCATATGTTTGCTTATAGGCGGTACTGTAGATAATAATAGCTTTTCTTAAGACGTATTTGGCGAAAATAATATAACTAATACTAGCTGTTTCTAGTGACTTCGTCCGCGTGGAAATAAAAATCAATAAAAATGTAGTATTACTCACCGATAACGTAGCTTTTATTGGTGAAAGAGTTTTTGAAATCAGTTTAGTTTTTGAGTTATTTCAATATGTACAAAAATACAAACATTTTCTCTTTATAATGTTAGTCTCAACAGTTTCCTTTGAAGCAATTACTTTTATATCAAATAATATGTACTAAAATACCCTTCGAAAACTATGTTTATTTGTTTAAACTCCGCTTGTCACCTTTAATTATTAATTTATTATTATAAAAAGCTGCGATCCACCGTCAGCTCTGGTTTTAAAAAAACCACTTATCGCCGACGTATATTTATAAATAAACAAGTGCTAATGAATGACCTTCTATATTATTTCCTCAATACAAATTCAACAACATCAATGCTGTTGAAGCAAACATTCCTTTTGCCTTACGGTGCATCTTCACCGGTACAATATTTGTTAATCCATTACCTCGTGCTCTCGAATCGATCACACAGCAAACGACTGTAACTCGATATTCGTGAATAAACTGATCTCAATATCGAGTGTGCTTCGGTGTAATTGAGGACGTTTGTCTCATTGTCTTAATTGGACTGGATCGATCACGTTTGAAATGGTCATATAAGAATAAAACTATCAAATTACGAACGAAAATATCGTATAACAAACATGGAATTGTGTTTATTGTTCTATTGACTCTTACAGTGAAATAACCCGATGTACCGCGTACAGCGTCCTTGGTACTTAGAAATTTGTCAAACATAGAAATACTTTTGTTTAATGTCGCTTTGATTTCTATGAGCTTATAAGGTGGGCACACACGATGTTTTATTTGTGCAACTAAACAGTTGAATTAGCTGCAAAACAATCGACAATCGCACAACAGTTATGCGATTGTTTACTTAAAGGTATGCGTCCACTCTAAAGTTAACCTTGCTAAGATGCTAGTATTGTATGTCAATTAATTATAATTAAATTTATTAACTGAAGCCTCAACCACGCCTTAACGTGGTAAAAGCAGACTACTTCTTGTAGATAATTAATATAATTAAATTAATAAAGAGTGTAACAATGAATGCGAGCTACAAGCACAATAACAACTCAATCCGCATGTGAACTTAACCTTTATTTGAAAACAAAAGCAAATGATTACCAGGTCATACGTTCACTAATTCATTCATTAGCAACCTTGACTCTCTGAGACGTAACAAGACAATGCGAAATCGAACCTACTCCCCCGGAATTGAACCCACGAGCCTTACGTCAATGCAACTGTAATAATTAATGTTAAAAATATGACCCCGACCCTATAAATACACTATACTATAGTCTAATTAACAGATTTAAGTAGTGCTATTATGTTTGTTAACTGATCCTTCTATACAAGTTCTATGCTTACATAGAACTTGTCTTATCTTAATAAGATCATGGAAATTATATTGGTAATTTGTTTTTTTTTTTTTTTAGTAACAAACTGTTATCTGAATTACGGCTTAAAATGACAGTTTGACTACACTTTTCGAAACCTGTTAGTATGGATTTTTTGTTTTTATTTGATCCTTGTCACAAATAGTTCAAAATGTATCTCATATTTAAGTTACAGAATTAATGAAGCTAACTTTGTGAGTCATCGTGACAACCTGGGTCGAATTTCGTAAGGTAACCTCGCGCCCACGCGCCCACGAACCCTACTTATTGTTGGCTGAATGATATTAGAGTACCAACCTCCAACAAAACTAAATTAATCAAAACTGTGACTCACGCGACTATAGACTAGACAGTACCGTCTGGTGGAATGGGATTGATTTTACGATAAACCAAAGGTTTTGTCAAACAAAATAGTTGCCAAACGACAATTGTTTACTGTTTAACACAGAATCACGTGATTTTGGATTCGAATCCGCCATTCAAATATTGTCTTACGGTCGGACTTAAAATGCAATTCTATCAATAGGGATCGAATCTTTATGCAAGGTAGCTAATGCACCCGGAAATATTACAGACGACCATATTTGTTCCGCACTAACGAGTTTTCCGGACTACAGCTCGTCTTATATAAAATACGAAGAAAAAATCCATCTTATAGTATTTCAAGTGTTAAAATATTTTTACTTATTTCAAGTCTGGTGTCAACCCCATTAGTGTAATACGGTTTATTTTTGTCTGAGGACATGAGTGTATAAGTGGTCGCAACAAGCTACCATCTGTTTGCAGAGGCTGTGGTCGCTCCACTGGCTGAGTAAACGCCGGACGCTCTCCGAAGCGCCACCACTCGACAACAGCCGACAACTAATGCACAAGTTAAACCACTAGAAGTTCATACCTGTTTTTCATTGCGTATAAGGTGATAATGGAGTGGAAGGATCGCGACATTTTTATAAGAATATAGTCAGATAATTAAATTTAAACTAATCTAACTATAGATAATAGTTAATATATAGCATTTTTTATACTAAAAGGTTGCAAACGAGCAAGAGTCCATCTGAAACCGCCAAAATGGCGAAGTGACCGCTGCCCATAGACATTCACAATTGCAGATGCGTTGCCTACTTTAATCGGCGGAAAAAGAGACGCATATAAAAAGGATATTACCCTTTCCTGTGCGTCTTCTTTATCGTCAAATCCAATTTTCCTTCCCAAGCTTTCGTCTTAATTCAGTGAAATTATCGCCATGGTATATTAATATGATGTAACTGTCACTATTCTTCTACCTGAGTAATTCAATTTGTGCCCACTAATAATTATTTTAATAAGTAATTTAAAACATTGCGAACAGCGTCTGTATCGGTTATTTGCGATGATTACGTCATAAGGAGCACTGCCTCTTCAGTTTGCAGAGTAAACATTGCCAGTATCGCGTTCCATTTTTAATATGTTTTTTTCTGTCAATAATGTGTCACCGGCCAGTGACTACTTCAAAAAGGGAACATCGATTGTTTTTTTTAATGCGGCAAGAATCAACAAATGATTCGGACAGCACGAATGATATTGAGATCTAATTAAAACAATAAAAATGGGTGATCACGTACCTTGGTACAAGTTGCCGAAAACGTTGCCCCCACCCCCTCCCCGTGTCCCCTTATCGTATTAGCATGTGACACATTGTCCTGTCAATCAAAGAAGCGCACGCGCGCCGTATCATCCACAATCTACATACAGATGGCTCCAGTGCAAAAACGGAAAACCCTACAACTCCAGCCATAAAATTACTTGACAATATCGACTTGCATGCATATGCTAAAATTATAATAAAAAGTTAAATCGTTGAGACATTCACCTGTTTAATTTATCTACTATTCACATTCCTAATAGCAAATATGATCATTTTTTGTCGTTCTTTCTTTGGTTTATAACTAGCTTTCGCCCATGACTCCGTCCGTGTGGTGTTAAAAAACAGTAAGTAGCCTATGTGTGTTTCCAGACTATGCTCTACAATGCCAAATTTCATCCAGATCCGATCAACGGTTTAGGCTACAAACTTTATTAAAACTTTCATCCATCAAATTTTTAGCATTTACAGTGATAGTAAGATAATTTGATGACATCCATTTTGATGTATTAGTCCACTTTCCCATGTTTATCTTATAAGGGAATGGTGGGTTAGATAACTGAAGGTAAACGGGAGACATAGGAAGGGGAAATATTCTACGTCCCCTCATAGAATTTATAGTTAGTTGTCGTTTCGCTATTTCGGCGATTCACTTGCTTGTTTTCCATTCTATGAAATAAAAAAAGTTTTTAAAATAATGTACAACCTTAGAAATAATGGGATAATAAACTTGCAAGACTGAATGAAATAATTTGTTAATCAACCGTGGGTAGAACAGCCGTTAAATCAACACATTGAGACCTAAAAAAATAAATTATATTTGATATTAATTACAATTGCTAACAAACGTATTGTGTGCAATCAATAAAACAATCGACCTTTTGCTATAATGGGAAAGACAATCCCGAGCGTCTTTACATCTAACGACTTGTGTACGACATAGTAACGACTTTATTGCGATACATTTTAAACAAATGATATTTCAAATAGTACTTGCAGTTAATTATTTTGAATTTATCACTATTGTTATTGGTCAACTCTCAGAATAAATACGGAAGGTACGATATTTTTTAATTTAGCAATGCTCGCTTGTAATGTGAATAATATTTTTAAAAATTAAGTAGAAACGGTTTGAATTATAAATTACACTAAGCTATGGTTAGTTTATTACATACTTATTATGTATGATAATATAATCGTGATCGTCACGTAGTCGTGAGCACTAAATGTCAGATAGAGTAGATAGTACAGTACGTTAGTGCGACCTCGAAGTATCGCCCCGACTCATCTTAGATGGGCCACGTCTCAAACGCAATCGCAACAGAATTCATTTACGACATCAATCTAAGCCTACACAGGATTATCTACCTTCAGCATTTGGATCGCGATATTATGAAATATTTAAACGGTTTAGTAAGCTTTATGAATATAGTTACTTGTTGATAATTAAGAATAAACAATTAAAAAACACTTTTGATGGCTATTATCAACAAGAACTATTACTAGAAGACATTTTTACAAATAACAAACTTTCGCCCGCGACTCCACGTGAAAAAAAATCAAAGTCAAGTAGCCTATGTGAACACATATCAGCCATTTACGCGGCAAACTCTAACAAACATCTATTTACCTAAATTTTGGCATTTATAATATTATTATGATTAATTAAACATACTAATATACTCGTAATATTATAAATGCGAAAGTTTAGATGGATGGATGTTTGTTAGAGTTTGAAGACTAAATTGCTGAAGGGATTGCTTTGAAAATTTGCATAGATATGGATGATAGTCTGGAAGAACATATGGACCTAATTTTGTTCTTTTAATTCCACACGGGCGTAGTCACAGGCGAAAGCTAGTTTACATTAGTACGATTTAAAATCCAGTAGGAGTTAGTGAGTCAAATGAATTTCGTTCTCAAGACGTATTAGTCCGTCTGTTGAATTAATTCTAAAGATATGAGTAATGAATTAACATAAGCAGGTGAAGGGCATGTCATTGTTCTATCGTGAGCGTTTGATTCAATCTTCAAATTATATGTTAATTTTATATTTCAATAAAAATTTTACGAAATTAATATAATCAGTGCAAAGTTTCTACAAACGAAACATAAAAAATACATAGTTTTTCGTTATTTAAAACAAAAAATCAATTAAAAATATGAGACCCGCCTGCAAGCATTACCTTTCGAATAAAAAAAAATTATCAAAATCGGTCCACTAGCGGCGGAGTTATGCCGTAACACACATAAAAAAAACATCAGACGAATTGAGTACCTCCTTCTTTCGGGAAGTCGGTCAAAAAATGTGTTCCATCAGTGAATTTTCCAAAAGGGGCTAATTTGAATATCAATAAAAAATAATTAAAAAGTTCAAGTAAGTTATCAAAGATGTTTTGTGTTATAAATATTTTTTTGTTTTTTATTATATCTTTGGGCCTTTTTCCTTTTTTTCGTTTTTTTTTTGTATCTATTACTCTTTAATATGACCAACAGCGTGAAGAACCACCATATCAACGATCGCACAGAACAATCGTGCCATCGCTAAGCTTAACAATGTAATCGGATGTTTTAATCGATTACAGACATAATACAGTCAGATCCGGCCAATGAAGGGCAAACTTAACAAGTAACATGTCACTAAGTACTATTTTTTTATCTTACTTCTTACTTAATATAATAAATGCGAAAGTTTAGATGGATGGATGGATGGATGGATGCTTGTTAGAGTTTGCAGCTCCAACGGCTGAACGGATCTCGATGAAATTTGGCATATATGTAGAGGACAGTCTGGAAGAACATATAGGCTACTCACTTTTGTTTTTTGTAATTCCACGGTGACGGAGTCGCGGGCGAAACCTCGTATTACTATAAACTTAAACGTAGTATTTTTTAGAAAAACGTTATCTCATTTTATTCATATAAAATAATTCAACGAAACATTTAAAATCGAACCCAATAATCGATTTAGAAAATCTTTGTATGTAATTTTAAAATTCGAACGCAGTTTAAAATATAAAGGTGCGTGCACACTTAGCGAGCGGGGACCGCACGCATCGAGCAGGTGTCGGCGCGGCGCGGCTATCGCGAGGTCATTTTTAACGGCTATCGGTGAACTCTGACCGCAACGCATCGCATCACATCGAGACTCACCTTAATGCATTATGATTTCGTTACGAGATTACATTTGTCCGAGTTCCGGGATCAATTTACGATGCAATGTACTTGTCGCTAATAGATAGAAGTTTAAAATTTTATCCCATCACTAGTTACTCTCCATTTTTAAACTAGCTGTTCTCGTGCGACTTCATCCGCATGAAAATGTAAAAAGTTTATTTTGTTGTTTACATTTGTCAAATTCTCAATCTCAACCTTGCTTCCTTAGTGTTGGCAGCTTGTAGTTTATGGTCCCTTTCTCACATTAAGGTTTATTCAAACTTATTTACCCCCTAAGTTTAAAAGCGTGAAAATATATAGCCTAAAGCGTATTATAAGTATATGGCTTTTTATTAAAGGATAAATTATTCAAAAACATGCTGTGATTGCTGACATTCTACGTCACAAAGTAGTGTGTGTTTACGCTTTATTATATTAGTTCAGTTTAAAAATAAAAGCCAATTTTGGCATATTATAATGTGAACCACAAAGCTGTCTTTAATGCTGTCGTTAATACGAATTATGTCAAATATTATCAACAACTTAATCAATCAACCACCTAGCGACTAAAATACCGCGAATCAATAAAAACAAACGAATATCACTCGATTTAAACAAACCGCAACGTAGAAATCGATTAGAGAATACATGGAATCAGTTCGGAGTGTGCCAGTGCGCTGAGGGCGTGTAGTGGTAGGCCTCAACAAATATCAGGCCCCGAATATAATGTAATAAAAATAATTTACAATGTTTGTACGAGTGTAATCTCTGGCTACGATCGCGGAGACGCCCGCGATCACGGGACCTCGAGCTTTACACAGACTAACGAACTTACAGACTGAACAGCAATATAAGTTACAAATAGAATTTTATCTTTTAAACTAATTGTTGAACTTAAATATAGCAAACGCATAAATTATATAACGGTTTTAACATATATTTTTTTATTCAAATAAATTACTGTCAGTGATTTTATTTTATTACTTACAACACATATGTAGATATTCAATAAAAATGTAATAAAATAAGCTAAGTAGATTCGGGTATCCCTACATTTAGTATGCCAATTCTATCAACATAAAAAATGATACCTCTATGTTAATATTACTCTATGCAAATTGTAAAAGAAATAAAATCGTTAGCGTTACATATGACCTGGGCAGTCCCAGTCAGGTTGTTCAAATATATCTTATCCCGTACTTAAAGAAATTAATAATTAAATGTACTAATTTATGGCCGGGGTGGGCCGCGAACTAATACATTTATTTCAATAAATATTGCGCTGGATTATGTTTCTCGGAATCGCTTCTATCATATTAATTTCTTGTATCTTCTTTTTGCGCGTTATTTCGGTTACACGATATTTGACATATGTCGTCGATTATAACGACTTCCATGTTAGACACCGGATAATAAAAATGAAGATTAAAATTGGCGTATCCAGTAATCTTACCGATATTGTATTAACAACTGATTTTTATCAAATAACGCAGCAGGAGTTTTATTAGTCATCGATATTTCGAAATTCAACATAAATAAAATCGATTTTTAATCGATTTAAGTTTGATTAAACGAATAAATTTTTAATTGTGTAGTTATTACAAAATATTTTTAAACACACATAGAGTACTTTAGTACCTAGCTAGCAACATATTTAATCTAGATGAAATTTATTTTTAAGACTATGTCTAGTTTTTCGTGCCCATGTGCATGAACTTCTACCAACATATGATAACAAAATAAATGAAGTATCACAGCGTGGGTTTCCACTACACAAACCTGCACCTCTGTCATTCGATTTGTTTCCATATAACTTTTTCAGTAATGAAAACCAAAAGATTCATGCTATGGCATAAACAAAGTTGATCAACGTTGAACAAAAGACTGCAAACAAAAGCTACGTTCGTTAGATAAATGAATGAATTTATGGATATAGTTACAGAGAGGTAGCGAGCACACTCAATGCGCGGTAGCGTGTTGTACAAATAGATTCATATTGACGTAGTAAGTAGCTCCACGGTAGCGGTGTTGACATACGAGTCGTGCGATCCGTCGTTCAACATATCAAATACAAATGAAATTAAACCTTAATAGGAAAGTAATAACGTCGAAGTAACATTGAAGTGATCCTGTAATTTGATCCCGGTGTAATGAATTATGGATGTTCATGATTTGAAATGTTTCTTAGTCTTTTATAGTGGCTGTCTCGACGGCTCTAAGCGCAAGTGGATATTGTCTTATTCATGGACAATTTTCTCGAAGCGTAAACATATTCTGTATTATGGTAATTTATATACATGAATAGACAGTGGAAAGAACTTTGTGGTTACATTATTTCAAACGAGTTTAACCCTGATTTTGACGTGAAATTACGGATAAATGTAATTAGCCTATGTATTCTTCTAGACTGTTCTAGATCTATACCTATTTTGCTGCCGTTTTGGACACAGTAACAAACATCCATCCAAAGTTATGCTTTTATACTTTTAGTACAAATAGTTAATTTACTCCAAATATGTTTGCAAATGTCACCAATACTTGGGGTAAAAAAAATTTACTGAACTAGTTAAGGAGCTTTGCTCCACTCGTCCTACTGGCAGCCAGAAGTAGATCAATGCGCGATAACCTTAATAAGCCTTAAGCCAAGCATCGAATTATTAAGACCTGTATCAACAAAAATATCTCAAAACCGTAAATGAATCTCAAATCTAAAGTAAACAATGAGCAATTCGAAAATTTGATATCGATAATTGATCTTTTTCCGAGTACCGCGGTCATGACCAGTCACGGCTTTTACCTGCGTCAAATACTCCGCGAGGCAAATAAATCGATCAAATATTTGTCGAGCGGTCGGTATGACAAATTTGTGTGTCGGAACTGTCGCCCCCAGCTCTCTCTTTGACTTAGCGTACGTGTGTGGGAACAATAGTGTTTCGGACAAATTCACTGTTTACTGAGATCTAATGACTTATATTAGATTTTGTGTGTGTTTGTAGATTTGTGTGTGGTGTTGGTTCAATGAATTGTCGTTCGGATTTGTCTGTTTTTGAATTCAATGATTTTAAATCGTGCACTTTCTGTGTTTTATTTAAATCTAGTGTGTTCTCTGATTAATTGAGACTATCTAATACATTCTGACCAATAACTAGCTGTTCCTCGTGACTTCGTCCGCGTAGAAATAAAAAAGTAGTAAAAACATGGTCTGTGTTAGTGGTAACATAGCTTTTTATTGAAATCCAGTAATTTTTGAGTTACTTCAATACATACAAATATCCAAAAATACAAATATTTCCTCTTTATTACATTATTTATAGTAATGTAGGCAATATAGGTGGTTTTGAAATCTCAGTGATTAGATAATCTATGATTTAATCGCCTAGAAGTTACAACACGGAAGTTCTAATCAAGTTGTATTGACCAGTCAAAATGCTGGCCATCAATGAACAAAACAATAGCAATATCCAGCCAGACTTAAGTCTAATATACTAACAAGTTGGGGGTCAGTTACCGTGTCCACTCTCCTCATAATTCCGCAACAGTAACTCTTCAAAGATCCAATATATCTCAGAGCGCCTGTCGCACGTAAATCTAACAATGGCGATATTTTCCAACAATGCTAGGTTTTTGCCACCATCCTATGCTTTAAACTACTTTGACTCAAATCATCGTGTCGGACACAACCAAAAGCGAAACGGGACATAGATTAAAGGAAATATAGACATGTCAATTATTATCAAATTGTCGCTGAATAATTTTTAATATGTGCAAACTACAAGTTGGATTCGTAACTTATATGAATCGATATAAAAACTGGAATTAAATTTTATTAACTACAATATAAAATTTCCCTCTCTAAATACAGTATGTAATAAAAGTAATCTATGAAAAAACTACTTCTTAATTTATTTATATTTAAGTAAGTACAACCTTAATTTTTTTAATTCAAATTTATTTTAAATGTCACTTCTGTTACTTATTCTTTGGACCGCACACGCAAGCCTGCCGTACGGTGTGCAGTAAAACCCTATTTTACATAGCCGTAATATTTTCAAAGATCGTAAAACTGGACTAGAGTGAGGACGGAGCGCGTAGTGCGGACATTACTGCGTGTACCGGCTGTACATCGTAAACTCGGCCGGTGAATAATCCTCTTTCGCCGTAAAAGTATTCCAATCTGAGATGAATACAAGGAGTTTGAACTGCTGTTAACATTCCACTGCGAGTCCCTCGTATATTTTAGTGCAGAATCTCCACTCTAAGATATATAATCTACATTTTAGACAAACATGATGTCCGCAAAATTATTGTGATGAACTTACTTTTACTACTGACTTTTTCGTTTATTTGATTGCACTTGTTAAATGAAAAGGATATAATTTTTTCCATAACTCCTTTATTTGGTAGTATTCAGTGTTAGAGAAAATTACGTGAGATTTTCATGTGTTGGTAATATGTAATAGTTTTTGTTACAATAAATCGAATTAAAGATTAATAAGAAGATGAGCGTCGGTGGCTCAGTGGTTTGAACACTTGACTTGTAATCTACAGGTTTTGGGTTCGAATCCCGCTGTACCAATGTGATTTTCGATTTTTCGAATTTTCATATGTACATAATTTACCCGACGTTCTTACGGTGAAGGAAAACATCGTGATGCAACCTGCACATATCGGCGAAGAAATTCAAAGATATATGTGAAGTCAACCAACCCGCACTTGGCCAGCGTGGTTGACTGTGGCCTAGTCACCCCTTATTAGGGTAGGCTCCGAGCCCCTCGGTGGGGACGTATAGTGAGCTGGTGATGATGAAGATGAGACTCTAGCAGCTGCAACACCAAGATAATCATGAACGCGTATGGGATATACTGGAATAACTACAGATGCCTTTCAACTTAAATGAATATCAAAATAACTTAATAATCGGTATCACAAGAGTAACAAATTACAAAGTACTTATTAATTTTCTATTAAAAGCAAAGAAACCATGCAAACTGAATTGTTGGGTGGCCTTAAGATCTCCACACTAGAAATGTCAGTTTACGAGAGCTTGGTACAAATGGTACAAGATCGTATGGAAGCAAATAACAACTGGAAAGACAGTGGATTGAGTCACGACTCTACTAACCCCAAGTACAGTCGCAGAAAATCGCAGTGTTCTAATTTCAGCAAATTCCCCTATTATTTGCATCATGACAAACTCTGCCCCTTGTCAATTAGGTAACAAGGAGTTCCGCAAACAGTATAAAAATAAAAAATAGCTACGTACCACTGGGCAATAATTTGTCGTACAGACATTTAAAAGTAGCACTTATCTATGTCTTTTAAAGCATACTAAACGTTCAAACGATTGGCTAAAGGTGAAATACCTTTAACGTGGAACACCGCCAAATTACCCGACTGTACTTACATATATGATGACATGGAGATGTATTTAGTAAAGAAGTATAGTGTTGACATAATTTATTGGCTTGGTCTTATATGGATTTTTAAATATTTACAAGGTTTAAACTATTTCTTGTAAAATACATACATTTTTATTTTGCAAAAATTATTGCAGTTCTGATAAACCTGAGTAAACTTATAATCATATGTCCATTGAAATGGGAACATGTGTCCTAATTGCAAAGAATATGTTAAAAATATAATTTTATAAAAAATAGAAAGATCTTATAAAAAAAAGTATATACGATGTCTCTTTCTCCGTCTATTTATTTGCAGTTTATTCATTGAACTGAAGATATATCGCGGAGTTACGATAATATCTAAAGTAAGTATCGAGTTCCGCAATTTTTCCTGCAATCGTCAAATTCACGCGGCTGAGGGGAAGTTATTTTATTGCAAGTCGGTTAAAGCGTGACTTAGCACCTTCGTGTTGTAGAAAAAAGAAATTCAAGTGCGAATCTTTTATTTATTATGAGTTCCGCAGATTTCAGTAATTATTTTTAAAAACTTTTCATTATTATATTTTAGCTTAAAACGCAACTATTAAATAGTAATACGTAAATACGGAATTGAATTTTCAACCCATAATATTACTAGTTTTAAAAATACGAAAGTTGGGATGGATGTTTGTTAGAGTTAGTAGCCAAAACGAGTGAAGGGTTATAGATGAAATTGGGCATAGATGTAGAGTATCGTCTAACACATAGCATATTTAGCTTTTTTTTAATTCCGCGCGAAAGAAGTCGTAGGTGAAAGCTAGTTTCCCATAAACTATTTTAACATACTTCACTTACTATATTAACTGATTATAGAATTTTACTCGACGTAGAATATGGAGAGAATATTACAAAAACCATCACGTTACACTCACATGTTGTTGCAAAAAAGTAACAAGTGATTAGAAACATATGAAACAATATTATAAAAGTAAATTAACTAAAATTTACGGGCCCCTAGAAATGCGATCCGTGGATATTTGCCGGTTGTTCGTGTTATGCTTTTGAGATAATATAAAATGCTCGCGCGCTGCGATTCGGGAGTGTAACGTGGAGTTTTTCTTTTTCCCCTTCAAATGAACACGTACCCATATTTGCATACAATGCCCGCTCGGGTGCAATATGCGCTTGCCGCTGCACCGTGCGGACCCGCGTACTCTGCCTACTTTCTTAAACACTAACTTATTTAGACTCTGAAATTTTATTAATCGTTTTTAGAGTAGTACTTAGTATTCAAATATATATACATACTTAAAGAAGGCCTTGGCATCCGACACAAGAGCACGCCAGCGTCATCTCTTGCCAGTTAACTGCTTGGAGATGTTGGTCGTACAGCTACCCGGTGTCTCTCTACAGATAACTGGGCCGGCCGTTTACGAAGATATTTAGTTCATAATTAATCGGTTTAATATTAACATACAATGGTGAGATAGATTTCAGTATTGCAGTTATTTCACGACTATATTTTGAAATTTTATAAAATCTTTTTTAGTTAGATAAGGTTCTTATATTATTTTTTAATATTAGTATATCTTTGTTAATTTACTAATATTTCCTTTAACCATTCCAACTTTGCTCTAGGCTTGTGCTAGGATATGGTTCACGACAATAGTCGAATGGGGGGATTCGAACCCTCGACCCCCTATTGGCCTGACCCTCTATTGGCGCTTCGATTAAACCGAGATTGTAAAAGAATTCGGTGTTATACTGGACTCGCAGACTGAATACACACAAACAAAAGAAAGAAATAAAAATACATTGAAAATGCCGTAACATCAAATAAAGTGTTTCACCTCTAAACACTAACACAAACACATATTGAATATTCATAGACTTATTCGATAACTTGACTTAAGATTTCACACAAACAGTCTTTTTTTGTGTCACCTGACGCCCTTTTTTCATTACACGGACGCTCCGAACGAATGCATTTGCTTAACTATGCTTTGCTTAACTATGAATAATTTAAAAACGTTTCGCGCCAAAGCTGTCAAATATACCATGACATGGGTTTCTATGTCGAGTTACTATAATGTTTTGGAGGTTATAGTGACAGAGGTCGCGGGTTCAAGTCCCAAGAAGAACAATATTTGCTCGTTTCTATTGTTTGCACTAAAATTTAATATGCATATCGTGCTTTGTAACGCAATAAAAACTAACCAAAAACGAACTGACGCAAATCATTTACATGAGAATTGTTAAATATTACGACTTCTACAAACGGTTTAAAACATAGTCATACAGTTTTCATTTGAATTCTTTATGCAATGAAATTTTAATTTTAATATACTTAGGGCCTGTCCCACCAATGGCTGATAGAGGCTCAGATAGCATAAAAGTGACGTCGCTGTCAGATAAGGTAACAAAATCCGATATTTCCATTACACATTTTGCCAGTTAAATTGTTATTAACTTATAATTTGGGGTTTTAATCAAATTTTAAAAATAAATTAACCTTAAACTCAATATTTTATGAATCTTTTTAAATAAGCGCGAATTAACTTAATTTTTTCGATTATTTTAACTAATAGTACAAAGGAGAATTCGTAGTTTTGTATGTAACGAATCTCAAATTTACTGGACCGATGACAAAAATTCTTTTATCTAAAAGCTAATTGTAGCTGTTAATATTGATTTACGAGTGACATATCTCTATTATAATTTTTTAATAGCACGGACGATGTCGCAAGCAAGAGCTAGTTTAGCAAATCTTGCGCTGAATGACTTTGTGTCCGTTAAAAGATCTATCATCCACAAATTGACATAAATACAACATCTATTAGATGTTGAATTTGGTTTGATCGATCGATTGCAGATTTATTTTCTTTTTACATTTCTATTGTAAACATATTTGGTGACAGGCGTTATTAAATTAAGGTTACTTTACGCCTAAGGATCAAATATTTGTTTTGTATAAAAGATACAGACTTAAAATAGATATATAGTATACTATTATATAATCTATACTGATATTATAAAGAGAAAAGATTTCTTTATTTGGATTTTTGTATGTTTTGTAATAACTCAAAAACTACTGGACCGATTTCAAAAATTTTGGCACCATTAAAAAGCTACGTTATCAGTGAGTAATATATGCTGTTTTTATTTTTATCGTCACTTGAGTAAAGTCGGGAGCAACAGCTACAGATAATACGGTTGAAACGTTTTAGTTTCTCTTTAATTTTTGTAATATATTCATAATATTGCATATAATATAGGTTAACTATAACTTAAGTCAACTTTCTTTGTTATAACATTGAATATGCATAAGTGAGTACTTTTATTACAGTCCATACGCGCACAATGGCGAAGGAGGCCAATATTTAGAACAATACAAGTTCACATATGTTACACCATAACATTAGCTATGGTGACCCATTGTCTGTGCGTATGCGCGTATTCGGCGTGGGTCGACGCCTTATGTCGTAATCAATCGTGACGCGAATTAATAAATACTTTACTATAATTACTTAATGTAGATGTTAGTAAGCGTCAAAATCCTAATAGTCCTCTTCCATACACATTAGTAGTAGTAGTATGTAGGGGCTACAGTTTCCGCAACCGAGGAACAGGACGTGGATTACTCCAGCCAACCCAGCTCTCCGAAGAACCCTAGCAAACCCTTTATGTTGCTGATCTCCGGGAGCGATCTCAGCGAACCGAGATACCTAACCCTGTATTCAGTCACTGCTGGGTAGTCTTGTATGACGTGTGATGCGGTTTCTTCCTCCACCATACAAGCTCTGCATAATGGACTCTGTAACACATATGTTGTACAGATGTTTCTTGAAGTGGCCATGGCTAGTATGTGCTGTTACAACACATTAACAAGGAGAAGAAAGGGTAAATGGATTTGGCGGAGAAAGGGTCACATAGAGTACATATCCACTTTCAGTGCGTCTCCTCTGCCGATTAAGACTGGGCAAACTAACGCACAAGTGTTGTGCGATTGTCGATTGTTTCGCAGTCAATTCCACTATTTAGTTGCACGTCTAAAAATCTAGTAGTCCATAGGTAAGGGAGAATAAACAGTTGTGCGATAGTTTAGTTTCAGCTGTATACGCTCTAAGGGTATAACGCGTCTACAAATACAGATGGGCCGGATTACTTTCAAATTTGTCGACTTTATAAAATGACTATTGCTGAATTAACAAATCTTTTGTAAACGAATAAAATAATCGATACCAAACTGGGAAGTTTAACGTCCGACATCTATATTCCTCGAATATTTCTGTGGTGTGTCCACTAGTGTAACGCTACGGACTTTTAAAAGGAAGATGAATCAAGGTTCCGGAGGAGATCTTATGTCTTCTCTCAACTAAAAACATTAATTATTATACTTATGGTCTTGTAATCGAAAGCGGAAACTATAATGACAAACTTAAGACAGTGTCCATTTAAAAGATTTCTCGTGTATTCGGATTATATCGTAAAACGCATTAAATGCTAATTAAAAATTGAATAGGTTTTAAACGTCATTGACACAGATTTAACATTCAGATCACATCCTAATACTTAAATATATTACAAGCAGTTAAATAAAAACGTATATCAATTTATAGTGAAGCTAGTAAATTTTCCTCTTTATATCTCGCTTTTTTATTAAATGTTCCCCGTTTAATAACGATCTGGTAGAGACGGAATGCCACACGCGTCGCCCTCTAGCGGCCAAGATGAGATACTATCTGCTTGATAAACAATGAATCAAGCGACAACACTCGACAATACGTGACAATACAACGACTATTTATTGATTGAGGCGCGAGCATTAGAAAATAGAGTCGCCATGAAATAAGAGAAATTAGGACTGTCTTAAAGATACATATTGAAATAATACATTTAATTAACATCATTAAAATTCTTATACAGTTTTAACCAATTAGTATAAGTATATGGCTGATCATCAAATTTACTAAAAGCTATTAATTTGTTTTTATTTGTTTGTGACAATATTATATTGACTAGGTTGAAATTCTTGCACATCTAAAATATACCAAGTAAACCAGTTGGTTTAAATTCAAAATAAACAAAAGTCCGACCGAAAATTTTGGTCACCGTGTCATCTGTCATTTAAGTTTAAGCACCAGTGTGAGCACGCGGGTTTGCTTGCTCATTTACATTTTAAATCCATTACATTTGTAATTATTTAAAGCGATTGAACATAGCCTCACTTGATATATATCTCACTCAATGATGTTAGGCCATTAACTTAACAAATACGATCATGTTCCTTTTGTGGAAAGCAAGACATGAAATAACGCAAAGATTTATACGTGGTACAATTTTAATAGATAACTGTAAATAAAAAAAAAGACAGTGTTTACCAAGGTGAACATTTACCAAATAAAACATAGGCGCCTGCCATTTTTTTAATAAATTAAAATAATACAAACGAACTAACAAACAGTTATCATATTGTATATTCAGAAATTTTACGACACCCATATACTTACCGTTCGTAAAAATTGTTTAAAGTTTATGTCGCAGTAATAGTTCAAAATAGGTGCGCATTAAAAATGTCCAGATAATTTACGGCTTGGATTGGAATGAATCAAATTTTATTGTCTAAGCAACGAGCCAGAACGACTGAATGACTTTGATCGCTGACCGGATAATTTACGATCGCCTCTTGATCCCATTTTTTAATTATTTTTATTTATTCTGTTATTAGGTTTGTTAAGCAGTTTAGGAAATAGTTAAAATGTCAATTGGAGTATATTTATCTAGTTCAAAATTTTACACAAAAACAAATTTAATTTCTGCTGGAGTTTATTTTGTATTGAAAAAAATTAACTTCAAACTTTGAAACTACATCCAACCTTTGCCCATTAGGCTATCACCGCTTATCCTACAATGTCTAATAAATAACGTTGAGACGTTAAAATTGATTTAACTATACCTTGCCACCCGCCAATTTGTACTTATTAGCGTACATCGCTGGAACATTTGTGAATTAAAGCGCTGGAAGTGCATAGGTTATCTGGGAGTCAAGGCGCTGTTACTACGGGCTCGTAAATCGACAGGCTACGTGTCGCGACCCGGGTGGTCTGCTTGCTTTAATTCAGCGTGATGATACGAAGGTAATGGACGTAATGATAGAGATAGGGTTCCCGATATTATGGTGGGTTTTAATTTTTGCAGTACTAGTCGAATAAACAAGAGCTAGCATAGAAAATATCGAACGTTTTGGGTACAATGCATTTGTTATCAACTAGCTGTTCCCGTGCGGCATCATCCGCATGAAATTATGAAAATGTTATTTCACTGTTTACATTTGTCAATTTATCACTAGCAAATGTCAAACTGACATGACATGACAATCCTTGGCAATCTTGTTTTCTTAATGTTGGCAGCAACTTATGGTATCTTTCCCACATTAAGGATTTTATCCAAAATATTTACCCCCTAAGTTTATTGTCGTGAAAACGTATAGCCTAAAGTGTGACGTAAGTGTAGGGCTTTTTATTAAAATAAAAATTATTCAAAAATTTGCTGTAATTGCTGACATCTTAGGCAACAAAGAAGTGTGTGTTTACGCTTCATTATAATAAGTATAGATAATGTGTTTTAATTCAGATGGTAATTAAAAAATCGCCACCTACGTTCATTTGTTTACAACCCGAACGATAATCGAAAGTTAAACTTGGAGTAGAATATCACATTTCAGGTCGTTCATCAAAGGTATAAATAAAAGGACTTATTATATCTTAAGATCGATATCCGCGAGGTATCCGATGGGAGTTACGAGCGCGCGGTATCCGCACATCGGCCGCCATATTGCCCGCCATATTGCACCGGCCGAATACCGCGCCCCGACATCGCCACTATCGTTAATCTTTGACATTTTTGTAGCGGGAACGCGGAATCCTTAAATACCTGGATTAAATACTTCGTGATGTATACTTGCGTAATATTGTTAACATGGAAATGTACAGAAAAAGGTAGACATAAATTGTTTCTGTGTTAAAAAATAACAATTCGATCGTTTAATTATTTTTTATTGCTTAGGGAATTTTTGTTAATACGTCACAAGGAATTGGCAAAAATAAAACCAATGCTGTTCTCTGAGATGGAAAAAAAACTAAGATTTAGAGCGCACAAGTGTTATGCGATTGTCGATTGTTTCGCAGTCAATTCAACTGTTTAGTTGCACAAATTAAAATCGAGTAGTGTGCACATCCATACAAGCTCATACGAATCAAGGCGCGACTATACAGTTTTGCTATAGTTTAGTCAAAGTTGTGCGCTCTAGATAATTCTGCCAATAATAATATTAATTCTGCTACATGTTACATCCTCATATGTCAAAAAGGTTGCTGATAGACATTTAAATGGTTTCACTAACCGAGACTTGTCATCTTTCAACGGAATATATTAGTTTAAAATTAATAACGCGTTTGCATTGATAATGTTGAATTAAATACCCGTTGACATCAGACCCGGCTGCACTTCTATAGATTAATAACCACTTAACGACGATTAATTTGTTGACTACTTTATTTACATGTCCTGTTTTTTGTTTTGCAAGATTACACAATTACTCCGTTGAGTTTCATGGTAATTATAAATTACTGTCATGTGTGTTGATATCTTTTTGTATGAAGATTCCTTTAACAAACTTATTCTAAACTGTAAAAGGTGTATCTTGAATTTTTTTCCAATATGCGTACGGAACTAAACTTTTAAACTATACGTTTTCTTTCAAATTTAATCAACAATAATTAAAGCATTTCTCCATAAAGTAATACAAGGAACAGATTTCGTTTCCTTTAAAATAGATATAAAGAAAAGTACGAATAGAGGTATACTAGATTTAATAGCGCTCAAAGTACAGTACAAAGAAACGTAAAGAAATATAGGAACAGATATTAATTGGTATTAACCGTACAATATATAATCGATATCTCGTCGAATCGGTGAGAAAATAGTGCGGTGCATCGTTGCGTAGTTAACCCGGGGTCGAGCGCAGCACTAAATTTATTTTAGTGATGTCACGTTAGATACCTTATCCCGCGCTACCGGGCCCCGGAGAGATCCCGCGATAACGCCCGGGACTGCGATAATTTGTTCTCCATCGGGAATTCATTTTTTATCGTTTTCACTTCCAATTAACGCAAATAAATATCAACGGTCACGTAAATTGCGTTCTTAAACGCGATTAACAAATAAATATACGGCTCTGTTTTACAACTTGTACTAAATTTCATACATAAATTGAACATAATTGAATTAGTTTCTTCATAAATATTGAAATAACGTATCAATCATGACGCACTTTGATTCGTTCTATCGTATTACTGACTATCTTTTGCCTTCGTCTTCGTCCGCGTGGAGTTACAAAAAAGTGAATTACAAGCCTACGTGTAGTTACGGACTTCTTTCTCCATTTGTACCAAATTTCATCAAAATACGTTTAGCTATTTTGGATATACGATAACAAACATCCATCTAAACTTTCGTATTTATAATATTAGTACATGTGATTCATCTAAATATTACTTCTATCGTTTGACAGTTGATGTTTTCCTTGCATGAATCAAATCTATTTAATTACCGCCATAAATCAATTTCTATTCATAAATACAGATGCTCTAAACATTTGAAATTCTATTTCATTAAACTGAGTAAATTATAATTAATTTATAATAATGATGAATAAATAGAAATAATTTATATTAATAGTTTTCTATAC
This sequence comes from Papilio polytes, assembly GCF_000836215.1. Lineage (NCBI taxonomy): Eukaryota > Metazoa > Arthropoda > Insecta > Lepidoptera > Papilionidae > Papilio > Papilio polytes. The sequence goes on from NW_013525146.1 coordinate 999,474, forward strand.
TTTGGAATAGTTATATACAAAATTTATTTTTAAAACAATCTTACGAAAATGTTTTTTTAATGATGTCGCAAAGCACCCGTCTCATTTCATTTACTTTTACAAATTACGAGAGTGTTTTGTTTCCTTTATTCAAGTCACTGACGATCCTCAGACATTTGACATATTTCCCAAGGTTATTTGTGACGTTTCAAACTGTGAGGTTTCACTGCCGATTATATCTAGGAAACGTCTCAGTTGTTTCAAGCAGAATGAAAGGGATAGGTATATGCTTTTGTATAACTGTTAAGGCAATGAAAATCGACGTTATATATAATTCTTGGCCTTTGCAACTCATATGTCTATGTTCTAAACGATAACCCTATCACCTGAAATTGGACATTTTTATTATTTAGCTAAATCACTCACAATCTATTGTTAATTAAAAAGGCCTTTACAAAATCGAGTTATAAATGTTCTCGTAGATTATGTCTGACATTTAAATGTGAAACGAATGTGGCCATTTTAATTGAAAATACGTATCGAAAACACAATGAGAATTAGTATTAAATGACATACTTTAAAGGATTACGTAATGACTTATTATTTATGCAAACACTATTAAGCTGTCAACTTTTTAATCATTCTTTAATAGTTATCAAATATTTGATAAATCGACTTTAATTAAACAAACATAATTGATTAAAGAGTAACAAAACCTTGAAGTCAAACGAAATAGAATTATTAAACATAAGACTAGACAAATGTTAAATCAATAAAAAAGCAAAAATGATACACGACATCAAATAATTTGCAAATTTAGATTGACTACAATAAATAAAGTTTTATCATGCAAAATCCGACTATAAACAATAAATTTGTTTCTTTTTCTGATGGCAGGCGTTTGTTTTTTAAGTCGAGCTAAGTTGCATAGATAAAATCAATTAGTATGGCACCCTCGTGATGCGGTCGGGCTCGAGATGTCCGCGCCGACGACAGCCCGGTGTGACCCGGTGTGCCTATCGTCCCAATCGAACCTGGCGCTTCACACTACGACCGCTAAATTTAGCTGCGAGTTTTTTTAAAGCTTTCGCCCGCATCTCTGATTGCGTGGAATCAAAAAATAAAACTATATTAAAAAAACCGCATTTAAAATATTACCAATATAATGACTAACTCGTGCCCGCGATTTCTTCTCCGCGGAATTAAAAAAAAAAAAGCTAATTAGATAATTCTTTAATATATTTCTACATTATGTTCTACATCTATGCTGAATTTTATCGCAATATTTTTGGAGGCACATAATAACAAATATCAATCTAAACTTTCACGTTTATAATATTAGTATGATTCTTTGAAAGCTAATATGGAGTGAAAAAAATCAAAACATAAAAATAAAATAACATTTTAAAGTAATGTATATCGTGCAGATTCAATTTATTTCAAGCGAACAAATTGTTTTAAAATAAAACACCTTTCACCTATCAAAATTGTATAGTAGTTATAAATGTACTAATAAATTTTATTTTAGACAACTAACAATAAATAAACCGCGGAAACTGTTTCGTTGATGTTCGCGTTTGATTTGAGAATTGCCGATAAAAATTAATTCGAGCATCGCATTTGTATGTGAGAACGACTATTTAGATACACACAATAAATATTAAAACATATCTACGAATTCTTTGCATTTGTACGCACTATATTTTCTTGTTTCGACAACTTGTCTGTCCGAATAAAAGAAAACACTTCAAGAAAACATTATCACCAATTTCATCACCATTATCACCCAATAATTCCTTGCTTAATTATATCATTATCAATATTTTCCAATTAATAAAAATCGTAATAATATTCAAATTTTAATCATTAGGTGGCAAACGAGCAAGCGACCACCAGAATCCGCCAAAATGGTGAAGCGACCGCTGCCCATAGACATCCCAAATTGCAGATGCGCTGCCTACACTTAATTGACGGAGGAGGAGACGCACATGAAGACGATATATTCCCTACCTATGCGTCTCTTCCACCGTCAAATCCACGTTTCCTTCCCATCCTTCTTTTTTAGGAAAAAGGCCTTTAGCCTCAATGTTCTGTACTTAAAATACTATGGGCTTTTTATTACTTTTTAACATTAGGGCTTGTTTATTTCTATTCTATCATAGTGCGTACAAAATTTATATCGTTACAAATGTCTAATCAACCTTGTACGTTGCTTCTATTACCAACCTCTAACCAAAGTATAGGCTGTTCAAATTTAAAGTGATTTTAACTAGCATCTATAGTAGCGTATACAATCGTAATGTGCAACGAAACAATCGAGAAATCGGAATCGTGTTCCGTTATTAACAGAACATCGATTGATAACGATTATGAATATGTGTATCGATTATTTGTAACACATAATCGTAAGATTTGAATACGAATTTCGAGTGAAAATGCAAAAAATGGAGGAATTTAATCTAAAAGCAACGCTATTAAAATTTATTTGTGAACCTAACAGTAGATAAAAATCGATTTGAAGCAAAAAATTAACTTTAAGTCTTCTATTTTTATGTATCCTATATTCTGTTTCTAGCTTTTATATTCTTGCTTATTTTTTGAGAAGCAAAGGTTAGCATGGTATGGACATGTTATGTGACGAGACTATGGGGACATAAACCAGAAATTGTTAAGAATGAATGTGGATGGCTACAAAGGAAGAGGAAGACCGAAGAAAGTATGGATGGATTGTGTAAAAGAGGATATGCTTAAGAAAAAAGTGGACTCAGATATGACGGCTGATAGAGATGTATGGAAGAGCAGCACATACTGTGCCGACTCTCCATAAGGGATAAGGGCAAGTTGATGATGATGATATTCTTGCTTATCTGTCGTACTTGTAATAAAAAGAAACAATACACAAGTACTAATAAAAAAATTAGTAACATAAGTTTTTGCTAAGGTAAAGTTATTTCAAAAATTATTAATGATCCTTATATAATACGTGTTTGATTTATAAATAAAATTGTAGTTACATTAAATTCTTTAATAAATTAAAATATTTCTTGCACTTGTTAATAGCGAACGCGTTGTAATTACACGCGCGTTTTCGTGATTTAGAGGCGGTCGCGCCGATCGGCGATATCACCTTACTTATTGTAGCGAAGTTTTGATCTGCAGCGAAATGATACGCCATATCGTATTTATGCCCCTTCAACGACGTTTATTGCTATTAATATGAGCGCCTTAGTTCTCTCATTGCCTTACCCTACACCTGTTACAAGTTCCTTGGAGCCCGAGAACATAACCTTGTATCGGAATTTGAACTCTATTTATATAAAGCTACGGTGTATTATTCAATGAATGTTATTAAAATGTTCTTTCATTAATAGTTTACAGTTAAAATTGTCTTGTAGAATTTCAAAGATCTTTTTATTTTAGGACTGGCCGTTGAAATATCAAAGTTACGGATTCTTAACTTGAATTTATAAACACGAAGTAACTAAGTGTATTAAAAATGTTGTTTGTATAATTGTAGATAGTTAAAGCCTCACCTGCTAGTACTACGTTTTAAATTATAGTATAGCTACATAATGGTAATAATTTTGGACCACAGCTATTATTGAAGTATAGAGTTAAAAAATATAAATCGTAGCACAAATAAGCCAAGGCTTCATTTACTGCATTTAAAGAAAATCTTAAAAAAAAAAAAAACAAACAGCGTATTAACATTTTTAAAAACAATCGACAATTGAATTAAAAGAAAAAGTTTCAACAATCTATTTTAAAAATGGCCATTCAAATTGAAACTGGCCATCGACAATTAACCGCAATTAAAAACATCGCGGCGTTCTATTTTTAAACAGCACCCGATCGGAAGCGGCGGCTAAAGTCCCAAGGCGAAGGAGCGCGGCCTCGCTTGCTGGCAACAAAGATGCATTGTCCCGGTGCACCGCTCATTGGAACAAATCCAATATTGTTGGGCGAATCCGACTAGTCGTGACCTCCAAATTCCTCATTTGAATACTATCATACATCTAAAAGAACACGAGTACCATAAAGAAGCGTATTTCAAATTGAACTCTATCTTATTCCTATTAGATTCAGTTTTGTTTGAATGTGTTCGTATAGAGTGTAAACGACGATTAGTCTTAAAAGGCCAGGATGGGCAGATCGGTGGCTATTGTCTTGTTGACCTCAACAAAGAAAGGATGGCGATGACAAACCCCATGGCTAAGCGGCTGTCAAGGTTACGCCGGGGTGTGTGAGGCCGCATTTGGTGTTCTGTAGTAAATTAAGTCGTTTGCTAAACAATTAATCTTTAGCGAACAATGCGAAGGGATATTGAAATTAAGTCTTGCGGTTGCTATTGGCTTCGAAAGAAAATTTTAATTAACCTATTCAGTCCGCTTCCTTAAGTGTTTATGATTCTTAGATGATACAAGTATTTTGAACTTGGAGTGGAACTAAGGGTTTGAACTTCTTGTACTAAATTTGATTTAAACGATGTGACACGAAATAACTGACTCTTTTGTCGACATATTAATGCCTTACGTAACACTGTTAAAGTAAAATAAAATGAAGATTCGATACTAAAATTTGCAGTGCAAAAATATATTTCAAAGTATTGTTGACTACTTAACATACACATTTACAAAACCACAAATCTTTATTGATTGTATGAGTACAGTCTTCTTTAGACGCTTTGTCAAAGCATACTTTTCATTTTATCGTTTTCCTTTGTTTTAATCGGTGGGAGTGACAAACGATATTTTATTGTTTGTCAATCCATAAGTAACACGGCGGTTTATACATGTTCATGTCAATTTAAACCTTTTGTCGTACTAAGTAAAGATCAATTTTAAATGTACGAGTGACTTAAGGGGTGTTAGGTAGTGTATTGACATTTTTGGCAAGTGACACATGTAAGCCAATAACTCATTGTCCGATCACTCAAGCACTTAAATTGGTCGCATGATTCATACCAGTATGCACCTTGCACTTTTAATGCTTTTATGAATTCTTTTATTATTGTCGATCATTCAACATACATGTTTTTTTCTCCGTAATAAAATCTTGTTATTAAAAAAATATCAAATAGCAAATCAGCAGATAGCTGCCCGCGACTTCGTCCACGCAATATTAAGATAAAAAGTAGCCTATAATATGCCAGTCTATGTCAGCTACCCTCCAGTGAAAGTTCGGTCGAAATCGTCCCAGCCGTTTCGGAGACTTAACGGAACAAACGTGGCTTGCGGACAGACAGACAGACAAAAATTAAATGCGTTTTCGTTATCGGCAACGCAAATACATTATCTTCCAGAAATTTGGAATTTTTCTTGTGATATCAAACAACAAACAGACACTACAATTTTATTACATGTATGTAGAAGATTCCAAATGGTGTTACCATATTTTCTTAATAGTCTGCAGCGTTAACATCAACCTTGTAAATTGAACGGTCTTGGTTAACACTGCTAGGTTTTACTTCTTTGGTTTCCGTTGTCATTTCAGTTGATAGATTTAGAGCGGGCGGACACGTTCGACTAAACTGTCTCACAACTTTTGTGCGATTGTCGATTGTATTGCTGTCCATTCAACTGTTTAGTTTCACAACTATAAGTCGTCAAAGGGGGTCATAGTAGGCTTCTTAATGTTAACTGTCTTTAGTGTGTAGTTCAAATTAGACGCCATAGAGGATCCAGTTGTATTGCTCTGTGGATCACACACAACCCCATTATCGCAACAATTAGGGCTGTGCGCATGTCGCGGTATCGAGCGATACGCATCGCGTGATTTACGCGCCGGCGCCGCACGATGCTATCTGCGACACGCCAACAGATCCTAGGCTTTTAGGTAATGAGCCTTATTTAAGGCCACTGTACACGGACAACTAGCGGTCAGTAGATGCAGCTAGGAGTGGATCTACTGCTGACGACTGTAATCTGTGTACGACTAACTATACTATAGACGTCTTAAAGCTGTAAGTGTATGACGGCCTTTATCGAAGTGAAAATATTCAGTTCTTGCACTAGCAGTTGGTCTACATAAATAAAAAAACACTATTGACTTTCATAGCTGGTTGAAGGCATTTCTATTTCTTAGATAATTTAAAATTTAATATTTCTTTCGTATTCTCAAGCAGATTTATAAAATCTTCTATCTAATCCATTTAAGACTAATATAACGTAAGAGCGCGCACATCTTTGACTAAACTATCGCAGAACTGTTTAGTCGCTTCCTATGAGCTTATATGTAGGTGCGTACACTACGATTTATAATTGTGCAACTAAAGAGTTGAATTGACTGAGAAACAATTGACAATCGCACAATAGTGGTTCGATAGTTTAGTCAAAGTTGTGCGCACGCTCTAATAATTTACAACGACCACATTACGTTCGAATTCTAGATAATTTTGCCTGCGCAAGTTATCAATATAACATACGAAAATATATAATGTATAACTTTGTATCACTTCGTATATTCGCCGCGTATTATATTAACCTCTAATGATAGAAATAATGGATAAAGAGTATTGTACAGTCAGCTTCATAAATAACAAAACTTTAGACACTTATACAGGCTATCGTTTCAAAAATACGTACGCATGTGTTATTAGCATATTTCTATAGTCGGAAGCATTCGGATGCATACTTGCATACTTTGAAACTGAAGGCGTAAGTTTTAAACCTTTGTAATCTATATCTATACTATTAATCTATACTAGTATAATAAAACGTAAACACACACTGATTTGTTATATAGGATGTCAGCAATCACGAGATATTTTTGAATAATTATCTTTTGTAATAAAAAGTCTTACAATCATGACATGCTATATATTTTCATGCTATTTAGAAGGTTAATAAGTTATTAAAAAATGTAATAAAAGGATAAAACTTATAAGCAAAGAAACAAAATTGCTATGGTAACGGTGATCGTCATCCAATGGAAAGTATTTGAATTCGATATTTGACAATAAATTTTGTACAAATGTAAACAAAAAAAAAACACGGGCACAGCTAGTTGTATACATATTTATGCAGCTGACTGTACAAACGCACAAAGATTTCCGCATTACTGAAGCAATCTGTCACCGAGTCGACGTTGAATTGAAATTACGAAATCTGAAAGTCGAATCAACATAAGAATTCGCTTAAGAAAGCTCGGAATGCGACAAATCGACGTTATTAGTGAAAATATATCTCACGATTGCGTCGTACAAGAGAAAAAATTAACGGGCCCCAAGATAACCTTCTTTATTTCAAAATTGTTAAAAATGTACATTTGACATTTTTAAATGGACACGTATTAACCCCAAAACTTTCTACGTTCGATTACAGAAAGGCATCTCTTATCTGCCCCACAATAATTCCATAGAAAGAAAAAAAATACATGTTACAAAAGGTTTGATTTCACTTAACCTTATAAAACATCTTGTGGCATAAAGAAAACTCGTAAATTGATTAACAAATCCATAAATAATAGCGACATGCGATATGACATAAAAAATGATTTACGTTCACGGGATTATAAGCTGTATTAGTAAAGAGTTTTATGAAGAAACGATATTATTTTGCGTGGACTTAAACGTCATTGGAGTATTGATAATTTAGTAATATACAATACCGGTGTGAAATTAGAAAGGCGTTGGTATTGTTTGACAATATTAGTATTGGACCTCTCCTAGGTCTATTTGGATAAATTTGTTAGTTGTTTTAAATCTAAGTTACAGCTTGTTAATCATTATAATGATGGGTATTAAGAGCGGGCGCACATATTTGACTAAATATTGCCCAACTGATATGCGATTGTCCATTGTTTCGTAGCCAATTCAACTGTTTTGTACAACTGAAAATCGAATTGTGTGCGCACATGTAAGCTTATAGGAATCAAAGCGCGATTAAACAGTTTTACGATAATTTTATTTCAGATTTGAGATCATTTACTAAAAGTTTTTTTGTTTTTTTTTTACAAAATAAACTATTGAATATTAAAACTTTTAAAAGGTGTGCTGTCGATGAACAGTCGAATTGTTCAGTTAATACTGTTTCCATTGTTCGGGGAATCCGACTCTTCATTTAAGTGTTATAACTTAGAATCAGGTCTTTAAAAAACGCAGTAGATAAAACCATCTAGATCAATGATTCTTAACCACTGTGCCGCGGCACTTTTGTGTGCCCCCAAATTTTTTTTATTAGCTTTTAATTAATCCCTTAATAAATGTTTATTTATTGTAATATATATTAGTTTATTTCGTATATTTAAATTTTTGTCACAAACTATATACTCTCTCTTCTATTCCTATGTCCCCAAAGTGGGGCAGAGGGCGTCCACAGTACGCCGCCAGCTCGCTCTGTCTTGGGCTCTGCGTTGTATCTCGGACCATGACAGCCCGATTACCTTCAAGTCGGCCGCCACTGAACGCCGCCAGGTTTGTTTAGGGCGGCCACGCTTTCGTGTTCCTTGTGGGATCCACTCCAGGGCCTCCCTGGGAATGTGGCTGGGTTCCCGGCGAAGCGTATGGCCAATCCATAACCACTTGCGTCGTTTTATCTGCTGGCCGATCGGCTGCTCTCTACAACGTGTCAGGAGTTCTTCGTTGCGTATCGTTTCTGGCCAGAAGATTCCTAGAATTTGTCGGAGGCAGCGATTGATGAAGACTTGGATCCGCTGCGTTGTAGCTTTCGTCACCTTCCATGTTTCGCACCCATATAGCAGGACAGACTATATACTGTGTTGTAGTAAATAAATCGTTTTTAACTTTTTTTTATGTGCAGCCAAATTTTTGAAATTGTCAAAAAAAAAAGTTTGAGAATCACTGATCTAGATACTTTAATAGTATTATTTGCGTTTTATCAATACTTTATTGTGTTCAATAGCGTAGCGTGTGTTAGCTTGGACACATCTTGTATGGTACATCCATGTGGTATATCGCGTTGGGATGTCGGAAAAAAAAACAAAAACTACACGATCGATTTAAATCCAATATGCTGTTAGTCATTTGTCAGCTCACCTCTCTGTGTCCGACGATTAATCCAGACCGATTTCATAAACTATTACAAAATTTATATTACATCCATATCAAAGGAACCGGAACTCTAATGTAATAACATAAGGTTGATAATCGATTGTATTTTAATTTGAAGGATGTACTGTGCGTGACGTAGACTTTGTCTCGGTTGTATTTTTCATCGGACGTATGTATTTGGGTTTTATAACGCCCATGTCTCGACAAGAGCGCTAATGGTTGTAATCAATTAGACAATGTTTGTACCGTTGCCTGCTACGGGCCTCTTGGCGGTTTAACGCGACAATGTGATACTGCATTAGATAACGACAATTGCTTTTTATTCTATTTTTAAAGAACACTTAGGGTAGTTATAGGTCAGTGCTGTAGGTAACATGATAAATAGTCAATTATAAATTTGAATTCTAAAGTCAATCTTGAATACGAGTGAAAATTTTCTTCAATTGGTTTAAGATTATTCTTACACTACACAAAATGGATCATCATCATCATCATCATCATCACCACCACCAGCTAACTAATCATAGCTATAGTCAACCACGCTGGCTCACTGCGGATTGGTTGACATCACACTTATTGAATTTCTTCTATGTGCAGGCTTCACGATGTTTTCAATCACCATAAGAACGTCGGGTAAATCATGTACATATGAAATACGAAAAATCGAAAATTACATTGGAAGCGGAATTCGAACCGAAGACCTGTATATTACAAGTCAAGTGCTCAAACCACTGAGCCACCGACGCTCCAAAAAGGATAACTATCGCTGTTTAGAAAATTTACGAATTTTTAGTGGCTTAGTTTTATTTTATAATAGCTTACTAGCTTCCGCCCGCGACTCCGTCCTCGTTGAATTAAAAAAAACTAAAGCAAGTAGCCTATGTGTTCTTCCAGACTACCCTCTACACCCATGCCAAATTTCATCCAGATAAGTTCCTCCGCTTAGGCTACAAACTCTAACAAACATTCATCTAAACTTTCGCATACAATACGAGTATTAGTATGAAAAAGTTATTAAGTTAAAATTACTTTAAACGCTCTACATATAAAATGTCTCACAAAATCGTGTTAATCAGAAATAAATGAAACTTGACACGCTCCAAAATCGAATATTACATCACCTATCCGTTACTATACCGTTACAGTTATTATTTATAAGTTGTAAACTAACACTACAAAGGACCACACACAAATCGATATCTACCGCTTCGTAAAATGGCCGTAAACTACATTATATTAAAACTGCCTCATTATCATACTATAGAATGGCTCTCAAATTACAATGAACATTACAATTTGTTATATGAAATATGGGCCTCGGAGTAAACGTACAAGGAAAGGGCCGATACGGACCCGAAACCGATAGCTCGATACGCAATCTTATTAGTGATTTGTAATAAAATATTGAAATGATTACTAGATATGACGTAAGATGTAACGCATACTCAAAATGGAAATTCAAAGCGGTGATGCGACCGTTTAAGCAATACTAAGCTTTTATATGTTTATGAGCTTTTTACAGTCATATTATGACTAAACACCCATTGAGAGAATTTTCGTCAGTCAAGTTAGCTAAGATAACACATGGAAATGGTATTTAGATGAGATTTAAGAATGAAGACAGGATCACATCTTTTTGACGTCATCAGAGACTTGTAAGTAAAATACTCGTCGATATAAAACTACAACAAATAAGACCATGACTATCATATCCCCCCTCTACGTGACCCCCTCTAGGACATCAGTTAGTGAAGTCTATGTCCTTTAGCATATTTGTGATGACACAATAATAAAAACATACGGATTCATAATTCAGTTTTAATTTTTAATATCTATTGTATATCTAGTAACTTTTATTATCTTACTAATATTATAAGTGCGAAAGTTTAGATGGATGTTTGTAACCTAAATGGCTGAACGGATCTCAATGAAATTTGGCATAGATTTAGAGCATAGTCTGGAAGAACACATAGGATACTTTTCTTTTTCCACGCGGACGGACTCGTGAGAAAGCTAGTATAAAAATAAATAAACCCTCATTAATAAATAACAACCTTCAATATGACATCTATGTATGAAAAATTGAAAGATTTAAGACGAATTTTTAGGTTATCTCTAAAACATTTTCCAATTTTATTATTAATGAACACGTTCGTAATTAACAAAATCTAAACACAATCCAATACAAAAGACTTAAACGACCTTTCCGTTCGTATCTTTTCGCGATTTCTAAAACACACAAACAAAACGAGATTCGCCGTTTTATCTCCGCTGTCTATGGTTAATAAATTATATATAAACAAATTAGCGGTTATCTGAACTGTTAGAAATTTTAGCCCGCAGCTAAATTTGACTAATTTGTCATTTAAGAAAAACACTGTATTATTAATTCTTTTATTTAAAACTTATACAAGTTCTCGTTATTTTAGATATAATGATATGTTTGTTATAATATTTCAGGCAGATAACACAATAACAGATGGAATGGATGTTGCTGGATTTGGCCGCGGGGCGGCGCCACTTTGAGCGCTACGGAATCGGTGCTAAATGCTAATTAAGCCACTCATTGGACGCTAAGCAAGTGGAGAGATCGCACGCGATCGACAATACTTTTTCTCGTATCCATTGTCATACGTCAAATTTATATACGTGAACACATATATTCGATGTTAAAAAAATAGTATTTTATCGCACTTTCTAGTACAAAATATAAATATGTCTAATTTTAAATCTTCTTTCCATTAAATATGATGCAATAATTCAAATCAATTATGTGAATTTCTTACACTTGAATGAGAAATTTAAATAAAACACTGATGTCCTGAAATCGACTTAGGGTCCTTCAAGACGCATCTGTAGTTCCTCTGGTGTTGCGGATGTCCATGGGCGTCGTTGACCTACTTCGTGTTCACACAGCTGGTTTGCCCCCTTTTACTGTTTTTGAAATTAGCTTCTTTACATTATTATTTCTAAACTCGATAGCAATTTGATTTGGAATAATGGGAACGCAGTCGTCACGCCTACGTATTTATTTTTGTATTAATTCTGTATAATTGTAGTGTCGGATAAATGTTACAGCTTTCATTAATTGTTTTGAAATTTAAAATGTTGTGGGAACTTCAATATTGTGCAGTTATTTCATAGTTATTTATAACCTCTTTTCAAACATGCACAATTGTAAATGCTAAAACCATTTTTAAAAACGTCTTTTAACTATTTTTTTTAGTCTTAGTAAATTACGCAAAATACAAAACGTAATTGAATGAAATTTCCTTCAGCCATCACACAAATGATGTTATATAAATAATGTTTATTATTTATTTACATTTAAATTAATATTACAACATGTGTTAAAAAAATAAGATATTTTTTTTTACTCAACATACGATTGTTCTTTATATTTCGAACAACTGAATTTTAATGTCAAATATATGTCATATAAATTATTCTAAACAGCCAGTCTTACAATGCAACCTCTGTTACACAAAGCAGGTCTCATTTACAGCATTAATCTTATAAATATCTCTATTTAAAAAAAAAATCTAATCTTATTATCAAAAGTAACCGCACAGAAGACAGTCTGACCCGCAACACAATCAACAATGATATAACAGACACGATAGTACATCTGACATTCAAAACAACCTTGATTCAACCTTGCACTAAATATAAATTAAACCTCATTACGATGGTTCTGTGGATTATGTCACATTAGCCAACAATAGGGTTCCCACGAATGTACTAGAAACATTGTCTTGAACAGCTTTTGTCTTCGGACCTTGAATGTAGAATGTTATTTGAACATGACCATATAACTACTTAATGATTTGGTTATTATTTTTGAGCTATGTCAAAAGTCAACTATCATTAGAAAAAACTTTACTCTAGACACTTCATAAATGTGTGTAATATACACTATTATAATAAAGCGTAAACACACACTTCTTTGTTGACTAAGATGTCGGCAATTACAGCATATTTTTGAATAATTATTTTTTCAATAAAAAGCCCTACACTTACGTTACGCTTTAGGCTATATATTTTCACGCTATTAAACTTAGGGGGTAAAAATTTTGGATAAAAACCTTAATGATTGAAAGAGACTTAAGTTGCTGCCAACGTCAAGAAAGCAAGATTACCAAGGTTTTTCATGTCATGTCATTTTGACATTTGCTATTGATAATTTGACAAGTGTAAACAATAAAATAAAATTTTTATAATTTCATACGGATGAAGCCGCACGGGAAAAGCTAGTCTACACTAAAATTTTAAGCATGGAAGAATTGTAATTTTGTATGTATTGAAATAACTCAAGAACTACTGGGCCGATTTCAAAAAATATTTCACCATTATGAAGCTACATTGTCAATGAGTAACATAGGCTATATTTTTTTAAATTTTTCACGCGGTGAAGTCGTAAGAAACATCTTGTCATTTATATAAACAGTACAATTATTATCTACCGTACCCTATATGGAATTTAAGAGCTACATTTTCTGTTTATTGTGTAATTAACTGAGCGTAAAATTTCCTGTCATATATAAACTATAATTTTATTAAAAAGAAGTTAAGCAAAAAATTAACAGCACATTTTATTCGCTGCGTAAAAACTATAAATATGCATTGAGTTAATTATTATTTTTTTTATTACAACAATTTTCCGTTTCGCTTCAAATATTACGAAGTTAATCTCGGCTGCACTCAATGTGACTCGGCGGTCGACCAGTGCAAAAACGTTTCCGAACGTAATCCACCAAATTAAGCTGCGGTAATTAGTTAATTCGTAAAGGTTATTCTACATTAATTAATCTAATAAATTAACATGCTACATGTCTGGATCGGCAACAACAAAAGAACATCTTCAGTCCTTAAAGACCTTGTATTTCGATTGGAAAAGACACCATACACGGACATTAAAACAATCAATTGCAAATACCACGTTAAAGACAGTAATGCTGGTAATTAACTCGGTTTTTTAAAGCCGTTCGTGTACAGCAGGGCAATTTTTTACACGGTACATAATTTTGTAAATTTCGCACACATTTTAACGACATTTGGGTAAGAATGCAAGTGCGCGGGTAATTTTTAAACGCTCTACTGACTTTAGATTACTGCTAATTGCCTGCTCTTGATTTTAAATTACTTAATTGAATGATCTTAGAATAATCCAGTATATACTTTTTTACCACTATATTACTATAGAGTGCTTATTACGATAGAGTACTTTGAAGGACGAAAACCCTGTGCGCCGACACTACGGGAGTAGGATAAGGCAGGTGAGATGCTGATAAGAAATATAATACCTTCAGAACTAATAAGCGGTGAGTAATCTACATGTACAAAAAAGATCCGTCAATTAAGAAACACCCTGTATATCGTAATTTAAGGTTTCTATAATATTGAATTCAGTACATTATTTGAAGAAAACTACACAATACATAAACGAATTATTTCCTACATAAGTTAGTAGCAACAACTGTAAGTTTACGTGTTTTTAAATCTGATTTATTACGTTGTAAATCATACAATAGCAAAACTAATTACAGGCTGATGTCTGAGAATAATTATGACATGCACAGTGTGCTCATGTTAATATTCCGATGACCTTGCACTAAATCTACGCGTCGTTAGATCGTCATATCCTTAGTGTTTTTTTAATCAAAGCTTATCTTCATACATCTGTGTACACTTGTTTACAAAATACGTTAACTAGTCTTTTAATATTTAGAACAAATTTGAAGATATTTTTTCCCTTTGATTTCTTTCTACTGAACATTTTTCTCTATTTGTAAACTCAGAATGAAAACTAATTTGCCAGTAAATAAAAAAAAATATTTCAAGCAAATAAATCATTTTTTGTCAATATTATAAGTAAAGCTGTTCTTAAAATTTTAATGACAAGGTGCATTGGTAGTTAAAAAGTAATTGTTTCCACATGTCTTTGCGAGTGTGCCCGCTACTGCGCACAGCGTGACGGACGACACGCCGCGAGCGGTACAGTCGAGTCGACTTCGTTACAATGTATGAAAACAATAATATTCTTAAGTGAAAAAGTATTTAATATCTTATTATAAAAAAATATGTCACGATCACGTAGTTAGTAGATAACAAATTACTAGAACTACATTTGCTTGTGCAAAAGTATTTCACACATTACTTCGTGGCGTAGGATGTCAGCAATCACACCATATTTTTGGATAACTCTCTTTTTAATAAAATGCCCTACAGCTACGACACGCTTTAGGCTATATATTTTCACGATATTAAACTTAGGGGGTAAATCAATTGGAAAAAACCTTCATGTAGGAAAGGGACTATAAATTACATGCTGCCAACATTAAGGAAGCAAGGTTATAGTAACGGTAATTTTGACATTTGCAATTAAGAATTTGACAATAGTAAACAATAAAATAAAGTTTTCATAATTTCATGCGAATGAAACCACACAGGAACTGCCAGTATAATGCAAAGTTTAAAAAAAAAACGCTAGAATTTCGCCACACGCTATCTGTACCGCATCAACTTTCCCATATATCTTTCTCACGTGAATCAATTTAAAATTCGCAATACTAAACAACACTATGTCAAATTGATAAACCAACAAAACGGTCCCGGCGTAATCCTATTAACCAATTTGTGTGATCGATCGCCTGAGCGGTCGCGGCACTAAACAGATTTCAACTGATCCTGACTGTTCCTTGTTAATTGTTGTTAGGATTTAAATCAGTTTGCTGGATTATATTGGTAAATTAGACAAGGTTAAATGGGAAATTTAAAAAATAAATTAAATTTTCAAAAATTGCTTATAAAAAGTTGTTATGAGTAAGAAAAATGATTTCAAATTAATCTATGGATATAGAATACAGAAGTGCATGTAAGAACATTATCTACCACAGAACATAACCCTAGAACTGCTTTTAATAGTAACAATATTTTTAATACGGCAGTCGGATTCTACGTTAAATGTCGGTTAAAGCCTGCAACACACGTTAAGTTTTAGAACAGATTTTAGTGTACTCAATTCAACATATTTTAATTGTACAGAAGATGTGTAACGGGCCTTATAATAAACAAAACACGGTCGAAACACATAAGACTATACCAATCCATGTAACAAATGGACAATATCAAAATAATGAATCAATTTTCTTCTTTACAATTTATATCAATAGAATTTTTAAAGATGGGTTTAGATCAAGAGTTAAGTGATTGGTTCAAACGTCTCTATTTTGTGTTCAGTACATACAGTTAATTTAAAAAATAATATTGTATGCCCAAAGGAATGAATTATTATTAGTCATATTTTTTGTTTAGGGTTTTCTGATTTATTTAAACATAAGTTCACTACTAATTGTATCCATTAAATTTTAACAAGTAAATTGTAATGATTCGATACCAATTTTCTATACGTATTTTTTTTAAATCTGTTCACATCTATTCCATAACGCAAGCTTCGCGTGTAAGCATCACTAATTGGTTTAAATCAAATACAAATTATCACAGCATACGTCACCGTGACGACCAGTTCTGCCAGACCCACATACAGCCTAATTCTATTGAAAATATCCTAATTCATAAAAGCTTACTCCAGAATGATGGCTCTATATTAACTGGTTGAACAATACTTGCTTTTTTTCCCGCCCTCTGCTGTCAGAATTGAAACGTCATAGATATTGAAGGGCAAAAAAGGCGTATAGCGGCGGATAAAAGGTTATAATCTCGTTCGTTATGAATGCTGCGTGTGCATACAGTAGCGTAGGTCAGGGGTAACAAACCTTTAATCAACAAAGTGTCATTTTTTTAAATGTTTAATGTCTTAGACGTGCCATCAAAAACAAATCCGATTATTACGTGAATGCCATGATGCATTGTAATGAAATCGCGTTGTTTTATGTAATACCTACTTCGTACTTTTTCGTAGTGTTTTTTTTCGACGTGCCCAAAATATTGTGTCGTGTGCCAAATATGGCATGCGTGCCAGTAGTTCGTCATTCCTGGCGTAGGATATTGTATCTTTAGAATACAATCTTACTAATATTATAAATGCGAAAGTTTAGATGGATGGATGGATGGATAGATGGATGGATGGATGGATGGATGTTTGTTAGCGTTTGTAGCCTAAACGCCTGAACGGATCTCCATGAAATTTGGCACAGGTTTATAGCAGAGTCTGGAAGAACACATAGGCTACTTTTTATCTCAGGAATAGTTACGGTTCCCGTGGGATTCATTAATTTAGTTTTTTAATGTTCACTCGATTATTCTGCAACGGTTCAACATATCTTATTGAAATTTGGCACAGATATAAAACAAAGTCTGGAGTACACATGAGATAAGCTTCATCCCAGAGAAATGTCCGGTTCCCGAGGGATACGTAGCTTTTTGTAATTTATATAGTTCGTATGTTTTCTAATACCACGCGAAAGAAGTCGCGGGCAACAGCTCGTAACAATATAAATTAAGCTATATTTCGTAATGTACAAAATTTAATGAAACATCTCAACGATAGTAATAAAAATAACTACTGTCTATAAAAATACTATAGTAAACTCATAAATACTTAATAGATTTTACGACAGCATTTAGTTCTGTTTAATTTAATGTGGTAACGATGTGTACACGCACTTCATTTCAATACAGTAGCCGCTACTGGTGTGTGTACAATGGGTTTATTCGCTATCATTATAGCTAACTACGTAACTAGCTTACAGATAAAAAAAGAACTAAAGAGGCACAGAAAGAACTAAACATCTATAGTCACATTCAATTATAACTTATCTAAACAATTATAAATTTTTAAGTACAAGGACAGGGTTATAAAACCATAGACCAATGACTCGTTATGTATCCATCGATTTCTACTATGATTTTGGTACAAAGGGAAAAGTATTTTATTAATTAACAGGCCGATATCGACCTGATGCGGTACTTAAGCTGGTGCGGACGAAGAAAACTATGTCCGTCTCATTAGTGCGAAACGATTATCTCAAGTGTATACATTACATTAAATAAAATTACATATGTTTCCACAAAGTTATAGCAACTTATCTATTATAATGCTGGTGGGTCTAGAAAGAGCCCGTAATATTCATAAGATTTGGTAATAAAATAGTTAGGTATACAGCTAGAAGTACAACATTGGTAAAGGCCGCTTTAACATCGCACAAATGTGCTGGCTCGCTCTGTGCAATACTACGACTACACAGAAGACAGGCGTGAAGTGGAAACAATTCCGCGTTTCGTCTGATGAGTGTGGTGCAGGAGGCCTATCTTTAGTCCCTTTCCCTATCCACTCTTTTCGTCAGAGGAAAGTATTAAACAGAAAAGTAGATTTGACGATGGAGGAGACGCATAGGAATGGGAAATGTCCTCTTTACGTGCGTCTCCTCCGTCAATTAAGGGTAACGCATTTGCAATTGCGGATATCGCTTGCATTTTTGGTGGATTCAGGTAGCCGCTTGCTCGTTTGCTACCTTATAATATAAATAACATCAGTATTTATAAGGTGTGAAGTATCTTTGTTTAACAAAACACTGTCGGACCCCAGTCACGCTTGACCACTCAATCACCAGCTCACACAATAAACCTATAAATTCATAATCACGTGTTACAAGTTTGATCACGGCCGGTGTCGATCTGTATTTCATTGTTCATTCTAACACAGAAAATGCTTGGATTTCTGCCAGCGCGGGAAACCCGATGTTTGCGCGCCGCTATTAAACACGCAGTTATAAAGCCTTTGTTCAAACCTGAAAGGTACTTTATTCCAAGGAACTATATTCCACCCTATAAGAAAGCTTACTGGGTAATTCAAGGTTAGGTTTCTTGTTGCTTTTATGTTTGACATTAAAATTTAGACAAACTTTTACATACCTAAATGATATAATTAATATTGACTATTTTAAGTCTATACCTTCTATCTAGTAGTTATTAGATTTAAATTAATCTCCCAAAAGACGCTTATACTTCTATTGATTTAAGATAAGTTACTAAATTCTAAAGAATTTGGTCACATTTGTGAGTTTCCTAATGTTATAAAAATTTCTGTTTTTGTTTATGTTGAGATAACTTAAAAACTACAGTACTGATTTCAAAAACTCTTGCAGTATTAATAAGCTACGGTATCAGTGAATAACCTAGACTATATTATAGTTTATAGTTTTATTTTACGCGGGTGAAGTCGCAAGCAACAGCTAGTGTACTCTAAACGTATTGTTTTATCAATATAGTGAACAAACGGCTTAAGCTTTCACATTAACACAAACAAAACAAAATCCGTTAGTACGAAAGTTGCATTATTCAATAACACCCCAAGCCTGGCTAAACGGGGATCAAACCCGCATCCGATTGTATCACATCTCCCTCCACATGGCTCGTGACATCGCATACTCCGCAACTTAAAGATCTGTCAAATCGAGATTTCGATAAGCGTCTATTCTTAAAGCATTCGAAATAAAAGATTCTTTCGAATTCAGTTTGATGAATGCAGAAACGTTAGAGACGTTAGATTGTTTCCGTTTTAAATAAATTGACGATAATAAATATTATCTTTCGTTTAAATTTCTTTTCCTTCTATTTATGGAAACTATAGAATAAAGAAAACTTTGATTTCTCTCAATTTTTAAGGATGTTGAGGCCCGAAAATTGTAGGCTTTATAGTGTGGATTTTTAATGGAATATGTTACCTAATTTTATGTTACGTTAGTTATGTGTGGAGGTACACCGGGAGAGGTAGATTGCGTGAAAGGTCACATGAACAAGAAGGGATGACTGAGATGACGTATGATAGAGTTATGTGGAGGACAAAAACCTGTCACGCCGACCCCACGGGAGTAGGATAAGAAGGAAGATGATGATACCTAGTTTTATTTTAATAAATTTTCTCAGAAATATATGAAACAAAAGCGATCATTAACTACAATATTGTTACCCATTTAGTATGCACCTTAGTTTATTTTTTCCAATCCACTAAACGTTAAAGAATAATCCCCAAAAAGGTGCGAAACTTCAGCCAAAAAAGGCGACAGACTGACAGTTACAGATTAGAGGCAACCCTATTTATTATAAACATATTAAGATATTATCTGTGAATACAAAAAGTCACCTTTTATTACATTTAATCCTTTCATTCAGTTATATTCAATGTAAATCGATACGGTTGCCAGCCGACTATCGGCTTTGAATCAACGCATTAATAACTGTTTTATTAACAGATGTAAAACGGCAAACGTATCAACAAAATGAAGACATTTGTTAAAGGGTTGCGTTCAACCGGACAATGGAAAAACGATCTTATGAATATTGTATTAGAGTAAGAAATATAGTTTAACGATGTTATTGCAGGGATTTAAAAGTCAGACGCTTTAAAAATGTACATATTCAAGTTTAGAACAATAGGGACCATTTAGCGAAGGGAAGTGTCTTGTTGAATACGAGTGTGAACGACCACTAAAACTTGGGACATAAAGGAACAAAAAGACTTCAACAAATATTATTAAAAATCGTTAGATACCTAAATTCTCTAATTTTCTATGTCTATGCAATGTTTAAGTTTAAAATGGCATCTATTCCGTTTCTTCTAATTAGTAAGTTTAGTGACTTTTTGAATATACAAAATTTTCCTTGAGTTGAAATGGTCTATTTTAAAAAAACAATCAAGTCCCTAGCATCAGTAGTCGCCATTATCCGTTATAAATAATAATTAATCCGGCGCGATAATTGTTCGCAAAGAAACAAAGGGTTTTTTTCCAAAAGGTGCAGATTATATCAACCGGCTTCCAGTTCAGGATACGGTACGTAAAGTTCGTAAAATATGTATATGTTAAAACATTACGTATGGAACGTAATAAAAACATTAACCGCTTTGGTGCAATTAACGCTACCTAGTTTTCATTTAAAAGTATTTTTTTTAACTAGTGGATTTTTGTTTATTTAGTAATATTTCCTTTAACCATTCCAACTAAGCTGTAGGTTTGTGTCAGGATATGGTTCACGAAAAATAGTCGAATGGTGGGATTCGAACCCTCGACCGCAAACTTTGATCTGAGGCAGTTGTAAATACAAAACATTATTACCAATTTCAAAGCCTTTATGTGTAATTTTTAGGAATTGAAAGATGCATTTATTAAATCGGACCTTAATGTTGTATCTAATAGAAAAGAACAAACACAGTTAAAGCACCAAAATGTAATCATTAATTTATACATTATTTTTACCCAGGAGCTGAAAACGGTAGCGTCACAGCACACAATGGTAGCAACGCTCACACGTCGACGGCCGAGCGCGACGGTCGACGGTCGCGCAGCCTTGTGCCCCTTACTCGAACAATGCGCTGATAAGCCGCAATTACCCGCGCGGCTCCGGCGATTTGGCGTAAAATTCTTTGCGCACGCGTCTTCAGCCAAGAAACCCAGAATGGAGACGGCATCTGAAGTAAAATGCATGAGACAAATCTGCATAAAGTAGATTTCTTATACAAGACTTGAGAAGATAATTGAAATCTTTAATAAATCAACATAAATAAACCCCAAATTCCTATTAATTATATCACTTTTTAAATGTCCTCAACAATTCAGTAAAACCTTTTAAACTGTCATAAGCTGTTTAAGGAAATTTCGGCATATATGCGGTTAAAAAATAGAGAGCTCTTTTAACTTGATAAGTCAGAAAGTAAATATGTAACTCAGGTCCTAAGCAAGATCCTTGTGGCACTCCACACTAGAGTACTGTATTCGTAGCTCCAGTACGAGGTCTAGGTGTTAGAGATACGATCAGCGGCAGCGGAACCCGCGCTCATCTCAGATCCCAGGATTCCATTCACGCAGAATTTTAGAACCATGTTTGATTTAAAACCAATTATGGACTTCCTCGTTCTGACGTTATGTGGAGATTTGTTTTTTGAAATTATACTTGATCATTGACATCATAAAATATTAAAAAAACTTAAACTTTTAATAAATTATCTAGTAATTACTGCCGAATACAAAAACGACATATAAATATATAATATCGTTTTATGTGTGTACTCACTTGACAGTCCAGTTAGTGTGTACTGGCTAAGTGTAAACCGGGCATTAAAATATAAGGCCACGCACAAACTTTAATTTAAAGCGAAGTAGTATTCGTTTCAGTATTGGGCCGTCATTTTTATCACATGTCCATGTAACAATTAGAGAGAAGAATAAAAGAAGCCGCGAGCTAAGTCTTGCCCAATTCAATTTACTGTTGACAATAATCAATAAAATGCATACGAACAATTATAATCGATTGTCTTGTCCAAAGACACGCATGAGGGCCGAGCTATTGTCATGTTTTTTCCACATTTCCACAGTGAAGGGACTGTGTGAACTATGGCGCGTCAAGGTCAACGTTGTCAAAGCCTGATATATCTCTACCAAGATAGCTTTGCTTGCTAACAAACGCTTTAGTTTCTAATCCAAAAGTGATAGAGTTCAAATTCCTGTTTGTTTCAATTATACGATTGGTTAGTCTTTTCTTGTACAGTTAGGTTAAGTTCCGAGTGATTGTGTCGTTTACAATTTTTTACCGTTACTCGTATTGTTTTACGTTTTTTGATTTTAACCTCTTTATTGAAATTTATTTGGACTCGTGTTCGCTTCGCTTGTTTGTTGGATGATTGCAGATGATGAGAAATTGATTGAAAATAAAATAAGCAGGCGGTTTATAATTACTTAAACGAGACTTCACGTTAACATATTTTAATGTAATTTAAAAACCTAGGATCGTTTCTTTGTCAATTTAAACAAAATATTATAATACCAATATTCTCCACAATCTTCTTACGGAAAACATTAAGTTGTCAAATTGTTCATATTATAATTCTGATAACTTATAACCAAGACTATCGATTTAAGTTCAAGCCATCTTAACTTAAAGTTTAACTTAATAAAAGCCAAATAAAATCGATTTATAAATAGAATCCGTAGAAGTCAAAGGGATGAGGCGATCGACTCTAATATCGAATAGAGTGGGCGTAATGCGGCCTGTGCGCATCGATTGCTATTCGGAATAAATAATCGATTTAAAGATCGTCATAATAAATAATCGATTTAAACATCATCAGAGGTAAGCGTGTAACCTGACACGGGGTTAGCGGCGGCCGGACTCGTTGGCGTTATGAGCATGCGAAATGATGAGCAGGTACTGTCGCGTACAAAACATTTGACAAAAAAATTGTTACGCAGATATAGATATTATACATATTTTTTAAATGTTGTCGTAAAAACATGTTTAATTTTATTACATTATAAATAAAGATCATTTACCTAAAATGGATTAATGATTCCACAGTAAAATTAAACTTTATTTCTTATATAATTAGATGTCATAATAGATCAGCTTCTAACTATTAGTATGTGATAAATTCGATAAAACTTATTTAATCTGCATAGTTTAAGGACCTTAAAATAATAATCATTTTACCATCATCATCATCAGCTCACTATATGTCCCCACCGAGGGGCTCGAAGCCTACCCTAAAGTAGGGTGCTTAGGCCATAGTCAACCACGGTGGCCCACTGCGGGTTGGTCGACTTCACACATATCTTTGAATTTCTCTGCCGATATGTGCAGGCATCACGATGTTATCCTTCACCGTAAGAACGTCGGGTAAATTATGTACGTATGAAAATTCGAAAAATCGATAATCACATTGGTACAGCGGGATTCGAACCCAAGACCTTTAGATTACAAGTCGAGTGCTTAAACCACTGAGCCACCGACGCTCTTTCATCCTACACTAAAGTACAAACTAGAAGATTGTAATAAAAGGCAATAGTTTTTATTCAAAGATTTTATTTAGCGACAGTACATACGGTGCGCTACGGTTAATATTTTACAAAGTTGGTACACGTATTCCAGGAAACCAGTGCGCAGATGATATCGAGATGCCCTCAGATCTGCCCCCACAAGCCTAGAGGTTCTATTACTTTATTAATTAAACTAGTGAGGGGACATCTAATGTTATTTGTGTAACTTTACTGCAAGAGGAAAACTGTCCGTGTCACACGGCCGGTGAAATCGACGGTATCTCACTGACTTGTGGCGCATGCCAGTCATATTTTTGTTGTTTATTTGATAGACCAGCTTTCATATCTCGAATGAAAGCTCGTATCGTTAAAGCTTTTATATGTTTAAAGCTTTGAAGATAGTGTGACGACTCTATCTGTCTTTGTAGAGGTGAAAATTTGCCTCACAGCAATACATTGAATGGACTTTCGTAAGATAATCTATTTTTAGATAGTAAAATCTTTCTCATATTGTTCGTTATCGTAATCTTTTTATTTCGATAAACATTACTAGTGAGTATTTTTATTAAAATCAATTTAAAAATAGGAATCATATTAAATTCAAATGACACACTTCTTTCATTGATCGTAAAACCGAGTAATGCAACTTTATTTGTCGCTCAGAACGGAATCGATTAAGATGTGTCACAACATATATAAATTATAATTTTAATATACCAGTTTAACAAGACCTATGAAATGTCGACTGAATCATCCGAGCTCTCACGATAAACTGTATGACGGGCTGTAATGTCATATACAGCTGGCACTCGCCGCATATTTGGCTGACATAGAGAATTAAAACGTACCGGATAAGGCGAATAAAGTCCACGTCACATCACTAGAATAAAAGCGGTTACATAAAGGCGAGGACCTTATGGCGATGTCGCAAAATCCACACATATAAATAATGTTGCAAATTGGTTTGTTTGTAAAGATCCCCGCCGAGATAGAGTTGGGATCTAAATATAGTCTAGTTAGCATAGCATGAGGTTTCTAGACTGTATAACTGCGAGTTAATTATGTTCGTTTTGATGTGCAAATGTCATTTATTGCAAAACTCCGGTTCGATTCGACATCTCTAACATCCGCAGGATAAACACGACATATGTTTCGATCGTAATAATCAATGTTTCTGTTGAATTGAAGGCAGCTCTATAAATGTGTTCGAGTTTTATTAAAACCCGTTCTCTTATCTGAATAACAAAATTATAAAACGGTTTAACCATCGATATGATTGCAAATTGCTTAGATCTGAATAAAATGTCAGTAAAGGTGGTAATACATTTGTACTGTTTACACAAAAAACAAACACAATTAGCATACACCTTACGAGATGTTCAAAGATAACGTCCTACTAGTGCAGTAGATATACGAGTAGTATGGAATTGAAACACCTTTGGACGTAGATTCGAATCTCATACAATTATAAAACAAATGAATGTAATTGACCTTCTGTTACATTAAGTCTTAAGAAGGCTTATTTAACTGACTTCTTGTCTTTTTGAACGAGGGGAATGCATCTTACGCATACTACGCGTCCAGGGGGACGTGGTAGTTATGTGGGACTCTCCCTCATAATGAGGAGCATACCCACTAAACCCCTCGGTTCCTCCAACGCTTTAAGCCGGGGTCACGGGCATGCTTACGCTTACGTCCGCGACATTATTTTACTGACCTATCACAATTGAACAATTCCTATCAAAATTCATATAAAACTGACAAAGTTATATGGTTTAGTAGATTTACATTTAGGTTTACTTGACCAATAACTAAGACGTATCTTAAACACTTCTCTTCGTAAGCGTTGCTTATTATTTGACAGTCGTCAAATTTCTAATTAAAATTGAAGACTGTTACAAAATTAAATATCCTTTCAGTATTCGGTATCGTTTCAGATCTGTTATCAGTTTTAAATATACTGTAACTATTTGATCTCAGAATCAAAAATAAAAATGAGATCGCTAATTATCTATTTTAATAATCACAAGACCACCAGTGTCTAATGTATGAGCCACACGCAGTACAAGCTTGCGGGTGACAGCGACAAAGCGGAATAATTCCGTATGATATATACCAAGTGTGGGGTTACACCGGCCCGACCAGTCTACACAGACCCTCGCTTACATCACAAATAATTGTGTACTAACCAACACAAATCAAATGGGATTAACATTTGTCAACCTTTGTTATTATCTTAGTGGTCAGTTTCATAAAGTTACAAGTATTGTAAGGTTTAAGACGATCAAGGGAAACATGGGCGTCTTAATTACCTGCAGATATTATTGCAAAGAAAATGTTATGACTGCATATTTGTGAATAAATTCAAGGATGGAGTCAACTGAGCCCTACTGGATTAGCGTTTATTCTTTATTCTTTCTCATCGTTTATTAATAGAGAGCTCGAGATACACAACAAACTTTAACTACTGTCGAAGACGCTGCTTCCAACTGCTTGAAGCCGTGTATATAACTTTCAAAGTTTATTCTTATTTACTAAGTGATGATATATTCTTATCACGTTATATCCATATGTACATCGAAAATAATTAATAAAAGGAAACATTTTAACAATATATAAATCCCTTTTCATATTGTAAAGGGCAACTAAACAACTTCCTCGTGTTAACATGAATTTAACATTACGTATATCAATAATATGATTAAAAGATTATTTTCCCGATATAAGTAATCTACACACTTCTTTGTTGCCTAAGATGTCAGCAATTACAGCATTTTTTTGAATAAATCTTTTTTTAATAAAAAGCCCTACACTTACGTCACGCTTTAGGCTATATATTTTCACGCCATTAAACTTAGGGTATAAATATTTTGAATAAAAACCCTAATGTAGGAAAGAGACCATAAGTTGCTACCAACATGAAGGAAACAAAATTTCCAAGGTTTGATATGTCATGTCAGTTTGACATTTGCTATTGATAATTTGAAATTTTCATAATTTTATGCGGATGAAGTCGTACGGGAATAGCTATGCTATTGATAATTTGCCAAATGTGAACAATCAAATAAAATATTCATAATTTAGTGCGGATAAAGCCGCACGGGAACAGCTAGTAATCTATAAAAACATCATATCAAAAAATATATATTTAAACAGCAAAACCAAAGTCATATAGATTAAATATTAATTTTAGCGAAACGGAACAAAAGTGTTCCTAACACCGGGGTCGAGTTCGCGGAGGGTGCAGGGTGCGGGACAGCGGGAAGGGGAGGTGCATTGTACCGCGCGGTCAAGGCGCGACACAATTCGCACGCGACAATCGCGTATGCTATGCTTATGTCTTTTTGTCGGAACGGATACTCTGTTACTAGTTATTACGTATTTACGTTCATAATAGTAGAATCTTACTAACAAATACGAAAGTTTAGATGGATGTTTGTTAAAGTTTGTAGCCTAACCGGCTTAACGAGCCTTGATGAAATTTCACATATGTAGAGTACAATCAGAAAGAACACATACGTTGCTCTCTTTTAATTCCATGCAGACGGCGTCGCGGGTGAAAGTTAGTCTTATGTTTTAACACAATTGACGGTAAAGTATGTTTCAAATGATCATATATCCCATTTAATACGAATGTCAAGACAAAAAAATACTTCGCTATTTTTTTCAATCTGTACTTTCCGTGCAATTATTACGGCATAGATATCATTCATTAAAATATGCATAACGCAATGTAACCGAAAAGCTAAGACGACTTCAAGTTCACTAATCTATACAAATATAAAGAGAAAAGATTTGTATTTTTGTATGTATTGAAATAACTCAAAAACTACTCTGCCGATTTCAAAAAACCTTACACCATTAGAAAGCTACGTTATCGCTGAATAACATAGGCTATATTTTTAAATTTGATGCGGACGAAGGCACGGACAACGGCTAGTTTATAATAAAATGCTATAAAAAGTTATCATAACCCATTAGGATAGCGCACAATCATAGCGGATAGCTAAGTGCCGGCATAAATCAAGTTTACGATAGCGAGGCAATAAAAATATATAGAGCGAATTAAATATCAAGCGATACAAGTGTTAATGAATCATTTAATTAATATTCATTTGAAAATCGATTAAAATTATACGTATATCGAGATGATGGTAACGTATTTTGCACTACAAGTAAAACAACTGACTAGTTCAATAATTTATTTGAAAGATTATAACGGATTCTAAACCTGAGCACAAAAACTATACTAATATTATAAATGCGAAAGTATAGATGGATGTTTGTAGGAGTTTGTAGCAGGAAGTCATTGGCTCCTTTAATACAGGGAATCAACCTAGTAAAGGTGCCAAGGATATACATATAATTGAACAAAAAAAACACATAGGATCACTTTTGTTTTTAATTCTACATGCACTGAGTTGCGGACGAAACTTAGTATAAAATATAACATATAACCTCTCAAATAAGTTACTGTTATTTTAACGCGAATTCCTCTGCAAGAAAATCAAAAAATATATCGAAGAGAAAATAAAACACAAGGAATAACAAACTAGACATTTACATCCTATCATGTAACTCGTAAACACGGTTCCAAAAATTCTGTACCCCGTAAAATATTTCGTTATAACTTCTTTTAAAAAAACTTTTTCCACTGCACACAATAGACCTGATTAATCGGCGGACTTTATACGTCAAAAGAGAGCATCAAACTAGTCATATTAAAAGGAATAAAGATGTCGGTAATCTAGAGATAAATAGTGGCAAACGGGAATTATCGTGCCGTGATCGTTCGGTAGCCGGCGCTGCATTTATAAGGACTTGTGATAAATTGATGACATTAATCTGAAAGCGATTGTATCAAAATATTTTAGTAGATGTTCAGGATAAGTGTCAAGACTGTAATGGAGGCTTACAGTCGCTCCCTGAGGAACGCTAGCAAACGGTCACATCGTTTACGTTTAACGTAATATTGAATGAATGAATCATCATCATCACCAGCTCACTATACATCCCCACCGAGGGGCTCGGAGCCTACCCTAATAAGGGGTGACCAGACCATAGTCAACCACGCTGGCCCACTGCGGGTTGGTTGACTTCACACATATCTTTGAATTTCTTCGTCGATATGTGCAGGCATCACGATGTTTTCCTTCACTGTAAGAACGTCGGGTAAATTATGTATATATGAAAATTCGAAAAATCGAAAATCACTTTGGTACACGGCGGCAGGATTCGAAACCAAGACCTGTAGATTACAAGTCAAGTGTTCAAACCACTGAGCCACCGACGCTCCCGACGCTGAATGAATGAATATGTCTAAAAAAACATATAGAATGGTAAAAGGTAACCAGTTTAGCATATTAACAGTCGGTATTTCATATTGAACTATCGCATGACTAGTGTCGTCTTGATTCCTGTGAGCCTATATGGAGGTGCGCACACTACTCGATTGTTAGTTGTACAACTAAACAGTTGGATTGCCTGCGAAACAATCGACAATCGCACATTTGTGCGATTGTATAGTCGAAGATGTACAACATAAACACTAAATATAAAAGATAATTTGAAAGTTATTAAATTATGAGAAATGTTTCGATTAATAAAACATAATAATCTAGTAATAAAAGTAATATTTTACTGAAGAACATAACCTATAAATGTAGATTAAATTTATCTTATTTGATTGAATGGAAATTCCTGGAAATGTTACAAAAATCAATTTTAATAGCTTTAGTATTAAAATTTTAATAATTCGACGATAATTTAAAAATTAAGAGCAATAAATGTTCCACTAACAAAGGTTAAACTTCTCAATAAATCAATTATTATTGACATAATTAACGTCAGTGACAGTATAGACAAACTAAGGTTTTTGGCCCGGTAAGATAAGCACTGCATTCGCAGTATCAGAAAGTATGTATAACCTAAGCATAGACTATAACAAAAAAACATTAGAATGTTGTAGTTAACAGTATTAGTATACCTATGGTAATAATATTTGTGCATAAAGTATTAAATAAATAAATATATGACAGCTAACATAGATGTTGACATTGAGGGCGCTAGTGAACTACATCATTTTAAATACCCACCGGGCCAGATGACTTCATCTGTCTATAATCGAAAGTTAAATCTAAAACAAAGTTGTACTGATTTATAAAAAAAATCAAAATGGAAAAAGGATTTGTTGAAGTAGAGGATAGATAGGAAAGGGACATATACTTTTTCTGTTCATCCATTCTCCATTAAAGGTAGCCAACAATAATCTTCAACCTTATTTATGTCTATGGGTAAAAGTCACTTTAATTTAAATGCTCCCAAATCAGCTTCTTCGATTGCTACTTTACAAAATCATTAATTAATTTATTCAGATTTTCAAATTGGTTTAATATGGTGAATCATCAACTCAAATAGCACTAGACCTAACCAGTTGAACAAGTTAGATGCTCTCATATGTTATTTGTGTTTCCGAAAAAGGGAATTTTAATTTACAAGATATATATGTCGCAATCAGAAGAAGAAATCAATTTAAATTTAAGTCATAATTAAAACACGAGCGCCGCCGACTTTCGTGAGAACTTAGATTATTCTGAAAATAGGGATCGTTGCGAGAACATTGTTTGAACGATATAAGCTTGGTAGATCGATGATATCCTGACTGAGGAGTATTGTAAATGTAATCCTGGCATCCGACTTAACAATGACCCCACATGTGATCTCGAGTAGTAGTAATTCTGATATCGTGCTAGCTCAAGCCGACATATATATTATGTTATACTAAATAGATTTGTAGACTGTTATAGTATTAGAAAAAACGGAGATATTTTTTTTATGTATTCTTTTTTATCTTTTATTTTATGCATCAGTATGAAACATGTTATGTAAAATAACACATTAATATCGTATACATTATTTTTTTAATTAAAAAATTTACGATACACTAATTCACAAACTTTGAACTTTCATTTTCACTAGTGATATTTGTAATTTGATATCTAGTCTATTTATTAAAATTATATTCAGATCATTACTAAAATTAACTTATTTTGATTTCCAAAATATCGAGATCTCAAAAACTACAATCTTGATATAAAATCTCTGATAAAATATATTAAAACTTATGTTAGAATTTTCAATAAAGTAATCATTTGCTCAACTCTACGATAATCCTGTATTAGGGTTTTTAACATCAGGGTCCTTTCTTAATTTTAGCTACTTAATAAGTCCTAATTAACGATAGCTGCCTTCCTTCCTCCCTCTAGATCTAGGATAGGTCCAGGCCCTGTACAATACTTGGGGCTGCTACAATCATCAAATTACCCATGTCTTTACGGATGGTCGGCATAGTATATACATTTCTATAAGCCGTCATATCGGAATTCACTCACTGTCACAAGCCATCCATACTTTCTTTGGTCTTCCTTTACCTTTGTAGACATCCACATTCTGTCCTCATCGTCTACTTAAAATCCCTCGCTATCTTTTCCTTCTTCCTAAACAAGTAATAACATCAGCGGGAGGATGACTACTCAGCCATCTTAATGAACAGGTTTATTCAATAAAGCAATAAGCAATAGAGTAATAATGTAACTCATCCACAGCAGCATTCCCTCGGGTCGACTGTATGCTAAATTCAATAAAACTAACGGTAACCATTATCTAAATGAATAATTTAGCAGTAACGGGTGTGAGATTTGCACGTTTAATCATAATGGTGCAATAACTTTGGATTCAGCTATGCAGATGAGAATGGTCGGGAGTAATGCCGGGTCAAAGGTGCGCAGCGGCACAGCAATTAGTTTGTGGCATTGTCGTGTAACATCGTCCCGGTCAAGGGATGCGTTCGAAATTTGAATTATAGGACTGAATTATGTTCATATGAAACAAAGGGGAGTTCATTATATGTGTGGCTTTCAATATTAAGGTTTATTAATTTATCTGAAAATTATAACACTTCTTACTAATAGTAAAACGAAAGTTTATATAGATAGTTGGATGTTTTTATATACCTGCTACCGATCTCGACAATTGATACTTAATTTGACACAGATATAGAACATAGTCTAGATAAAAATAAGAAACAATTTTTAACTAATTAAGCATTTTAATAAAAATATAACTTTTGACGAATATTTTTTAAATATTGCACAAAATTAAAGCCTTAATGATATAGTAATAAAACAATAAAACATATATCTGAATTTTTTTTTATTATTTTTTAAGCTAGCGCTTGACCACGATCTCACCTGAAGGAGGTGACGATGCAATCGAAAGATGGTACGAGCTAGCTTAATAGGTAGCTATTCACTCTCCGTTTGAAGGCCCCCACGTCATATTTGGACGGGAAAACTAAATCAAAAAATAAAATCAAAAGAATTTCTGTTCGTAAAAATATACACGCAAATATTTATGTTTGGAATAACTTAAACTACTTACATCCCTCTTTTCCTCCTTAAGGAAATAGAGACAACTATATATTGTAAACACGGTAAATTCATCAATGAATCTATACCCGTTATCACTGGTATTCTAAACCGACTTTTGTCACGAAAAGATTATGCATCCATTTTAAAGATTAACTATACAAAAGAAACAACAATAGACTAAACAAAAATACTTGTTTGTCAATATTGAGTATTTTAAATACAAATCTATTTAAAATTCGATTAACATATCTTTATCCTTTCGTTTGAAATAAATAAGTCGTTTCTATTTTAAAAACCGTTTCTACACTATACTCGAGGTATTTCAGATCTAAATAATTAACACATTAAGATTGTATTATTAATGAATAGTTCTAAAATAAAAGAATTTAACCATCGAAATGTTTCTAAACCTAATACTGGCAATAAGAAAAAATAATAAAAAAACAACAGTTTATTGCTCGCAAATACTTAACGAATATAGTAATCAATATTATTTTTGATTAAGTATCCAATAATTCAATGAAAAGCTACTCAATTACGTATAATAATTTCACTACAATTTGCTTTCATACCGCAATACAAAACCCACCAATCACGACGATAGTCTAGCCACCGGCTGCGTCTAGGAATTACGTGCATCGCCTTTTGATATTATCAAATAACCAACACTCCATTGCCACTTTTAATTACAATTACCAAAACATATCACGTACACAGGAAGCAATGTGTTTTAACCACTAACATGGTGACATATCGATTTAAATGGCGACAATTTTTATATTACCATAGTAAAGGTCACTAAACCCGCTTCCATTCAGGCGCCGCGTCTAGAAGGGCGTAAATCAAACGCTCCGTTCCACATAAATTGCGGTGAGCTCCCTAAAGTACCACGATATCGGATTAACAGACCCTAAACGTAGTATGTACAAACGATATCTGACTCGGAACGTGTTAATTCAATGCAAGATAATTTAGGGTCCCCTAACATCGTCCTGATTCAAATAATACTTCGAGTATATTATTTATGTTGTAAACATGGTTAATAATTAAGATAATAATAGATTTTAGGGCAAAAATTAGAAGTTATCTATTTTCATTACACTTTTTATTTATTATTTACAAAACATTTGTTTAAATTTAGTTAGTTTCTTCATTCCACTAGCTATGGTACCTAGAATTAGTCAAAAAATAACCCAGACGGATTAAACAGAGTTACATCCCCAAATGGATTAATAATAAGTAAGGGTTTAACTTGGCCGCATATTTAAACGTGCTTAAACATTTAAAATAACAAACCTAATACAGATAAAAGAAAAACAATAATTTAAGCTGAAGCAGATGTCTTATTCTTCAAACATGGTTTTTATTTTAAAAACATTTTTCTAGAAACTAATTGAATCGCCGCTTAAAAAAATCTAGCACCGACTCGACATGAAACACTATTTTCAAAAAGAAAATTAATTAGAAGAAACCTTTTTAATTAAACTTTGTCGACTGAACTACTCAGTGGTTTAAGCACTTGACTTGAAATCTACAGGTCTTGGGTTCGAATCCCGCCATGTACCAATGTTGTTTTCGATTTTTCGAATTTTCATATGTACATAATTTACCCGACGTTCTTACGGTGAAGGAAAATATCGTGATGCAACCTGCACATATCGGCGAAGAAATTCAAAGATATGTGTGTAGTCAACCAACCCGCATTGGGCCAGCGTGGTTGACTAAGGCCTAGTCACCCTTACTTTAAGGTAGGCTCCGAGTCCCTCAGTGGGGACGTATAGTGAGCTGGTGATGATGATGATGATGACTGAACTCGATGAAATTTGGCATAGATGTAAAGCATGTAAGAACACATAGGCTACTTACTTTTGTTTTATTTCCACGCGGACAGAATCACGGGCGAAAGCTTGTTAGAACAAAATGAAATGAAATCATTTTTATTACGATAAAAGTTGAAATAAACGATTCTGCTGATATACATGCAAAACAATGTACGTACAATTAAATGGATGTTAGTGGGCACGCGGAGGGACCGTTGTCCTCAGTTTCCTGGAAGACTCGTGTCAAAACTATGGACACGTGCTCTGCCTCGCAATCGTCACATAACGTTTATGACGTGATCAGTATCGCGATAATTTTGGCACTATACTGGTCTAGGTTACCGTTGAAGGAATAAAAATGTTATTCCAATGCGTTCTATGAAATTATTTAATCCAAAAGTTACAATCGTGTAATCTTAAAATTATAAATGCGAAAGTTTAGATGGATGGATTTTTGTTAGAGTTTGTAGCCTAAACAGATCAATAGATATTGATTAAATTTGGTACAGATGTAGATGAAAATCTGGAAGAACACATAGGCTACTTTTTTAATTCCACGCGGACGGTGTCGCGGGCAAAAGCTAGTTTTTAATATTAAGTTAATTATGTCTATACCCACGCAAGTATCATATCTTTCTTTATTCCTGCTCTTATATTATTTCTATTTCTAACATAGCTTGTGATATTTTATTTAAATTGAACGAAATTTAATTATCTAAGTAAACATAACGAGAACCCACTAATTAAATCCCATCACACGCTTAACAAACAAACAATAGTAATAAATATTATAAAAACCCCGTTACTCAATACATACGGTAACTATTATCTCGTATAACGATGTATTTAGGTACAGTCAGCTCAATAAATATGGCCCGAGACACGTACACCCGGACTAATAAATTTACTGTAAAATTGAGATGTACGAACGAGATCTAATCTGGCCGCGGAGATTTATGGTCCAAATAGATTTATTTTTTTGAATAAAAAAAGTATAGAATGTCGCCTCTATTAGATGTATAGGCTCGGACGTCTCTATTTACGTTTATCTTTGTACCAGTCTATAACCGCCTTGTTATATCCAATCGAAGGCAATTAGGTACTGATACAAGATTTTTAAATGTAACAAATTTCTTATATGCATTTATTTTTATAAAGAATATTATTGTATTTATAATTCGTGTTAGCAATTCAAATTTCTATGTTATGGTCTATAAATCTTTAGCACGTTTTCTGGGAAATCATTATCAAGCAAGAGAAATAAAATCAATCCATATTAACCTACTTCGATATTATCAAGACTGACCTTTACTCTACAAAAGTCAGCGCATTAATTTAATTATAATTTCATCAAATATACAATCATTAGTAAATTAATTCATAGTGTTGTAATGTATGGTCAAATTCAATAAAATAAAAAAAATATTTACGCACTAAATGTTGCCCGCGACTTTGTCCACGCAATTTTAAAATAAAAAGTAGCCTATAATATGCCCGTCTATGTCAGCTATCCTTCAGTGCGTCGTCGGTCCAGCCTTTTCGGAGATTACCAGAAACAAACACGGATTGGAGACAAACGGACAGACAGACAAAAATTTTTCAATACAATTTTTGTTATCAGCAAATCTGGAATTTGCGAACACTACTCGATTTTTAGTTGTGCAGCTAAACAGTTGAATGAGCTGCGAAACAATCGACAATCGCACAACCGTTGTGCGAGAGTTTAGTCAAAAGTGTGCGCCCGTTATAATATTTCTACATCACCATTATCTTACTAGTTATACTAGTATTATTGTTTAGATAGATAGATGTTAGAGTTTTCCAATTAAGCGACTAACGTATTATGATCAAATTTGGAATAGATGTAGAGCATAGTTTGGAAGAACACATAGACTACATACTGTTATTTTTTTATTCCACACGGAAGGAATCACGTGCGAAAGCTAGTATTTAAAAAAAGTAGATAGTGTGATAATAAAAAAATTGTAAAGAACCTTCTTTAGAGGCTGCAGTGAATCAGGGGATGATCGCCTAACGGTTAGTTAACTACCTAGATAACGGGCGTGACGTCACACTCGCCGCGTCGGCCCCAAACCGGCCGGCGAGCCTTAAAAAACATCAATTCCCGTTGAAACAGTATAGTATAACTCCGTCATAAAACAATTTAAATCAACTTTTTTTCTAACTTTTACCTTAACAAATGGGTTTGCGCAAATTTCTTTTCTGCGAAAATATTTTTTTGCATGTCGGTGCGTTTGCAAACTTTTTTAGATTTCTATTGAGGATACGCAAATGCTTTTTATTTGTTACAATTGTGAAATGTAACGGTTCAATAATTGGTTATACTTTTAATTGTTTAATAGACGTTTAGTAAGAACTTTAAAATACAAATATGCAAAATTTTAGCCAGTATGAGTATAAGAAATATCACAACTCATAGAACATTAAAGTGGATTATTCTTAACCGTCACCACGCTCTGTCCCCACCTGGAGACAGACAAGAATAAATAGTTTCATCCGTCCCACCTTTTACGACGAGGGGACGGTTGGAACTTATTTTATTTCATAACGGTTCCATCTGTCACCTTATTGGTGATAATGGGACTGAAAGGTGGGACGGATAAAACTTTTAATTCTCACGTGGGGACAGAGCGAGGTGACGGTTGGGAATAATCCATTAAAGTAAACTACATGGGACAAAATGTTTCTTTAACAAGATGTTATTATTCTGTTTTAATAACAAAAGCTCTATATATAATTCTAAAAATTTACATAGCGTAACTCCCTTATTTTAATTAATTATTTGAAATATGTTATCCGTTACCAAAATTACTATGTGATTTTCCATTCAATTTTACCTTACTAGTTACGTGTCGATCAAAACAAAACACGACTTTACAAATATTTTTTTAGCTTCCTTGCAAATTGTAACTGTAGAAAATAAACAGACAATAAATATTTTACAATGCTGCAAACTGGGCTGTTACTGTTAACAGTTAAAAGTTACGTAATAATTGCCGCTGTTAAAATTGCAAGTTATAAAACTATCCCTAAGAAGGGTAAGAAAGAGTCTTTTAAAATTACATCTTAATTGTTTTGTTACACTGTTTATTTGCTGCTGAATTAGACTTCTTAATAGAAATGTGAAACGTAAAGAAAATGATTTGTTTAAATTTGTTATTATTATTTTAGAAAGTAAGTAAAACTAGCTTTAGCCCGCGATTCCATCCGCGTGTAAAAAGAAAAGCCGATTATGTGTTCTTCAAGACTATCCTCCGCATATATGTCAAATTTCATCGAGATCTATTCAGCGGTTTAAGCTGCAAACGGTTTAAGCTGCAAACTCTAACAAACATCCATCCATATAAACTTACGCATATTGTAGACGTAATTAGTTATTCTTTGTAGAAACAAATGAGTTTATACAATTAAAACGATGTTTTTCGCTAATTATCTATTCCACTTATTATCGAAGTGTCTATTCCATCATTTCATTCACAGTTTAAAAATAACACAACCGTTTGTAGAAAACGATATAAAAAGCATCAACGAAATTGTAACTCGTTTTATTCGAACTAATTAAATCGTGGGATAATTTTTTCGTATTATGTATTCAATAAAAATAGATTTATTAATGAAAATATTTTGTTACTCAAGGTTTCACGATACTTGGGAATAAATGTAGTGTTTGCATGTCTCATCTCTTCGGGTTTTTTCAGTTTTAAGATCAGCGATTTCGTAAAATCCCATAGATAGTATCTCATAGTTATAAAATTATGTTGAATTCAAATATTCTCTTGTTAATATGTTAATTTAAAGCATCGCTTGTAATGTTAACTAGATTGAATTTCCGTTTCCGCTATTCAAGTTTTAAACTTAAAGAATTGTAAGGTTGTTAAAACATTAACTTATGTATACACATTTTTTTAATAGTTAGAAAAATGTATACTCTTTGTACAAACACTACGTCAATACATATTTGTAGTTAAGAAATTGCAATTTTTATTTCCAATTTATTCATATATAAATTAATTTGTACATTTAGTATGAAATTAAACAAAAATAATTAATAAAAAAATCTAATAATGATATTTTTTCACTTTTCTTAATATTCATGATCAACTCAAACCAATAAAGTTTATTTAATTGGTTTTGTATTTAATTGTAAAGGAATTCTAAATATCTAACAAAAATATTGAAGCAAAAAAATTGTTTGACTTAAAATTGTACAAGACCAATAACTTGTAACAAAATCCTTTGCTATCACAACGTACACAATCACGTCGCAATCTGTAACGTCTGTAACGTACAGTCTTATTAATCGACAGCGGAGCTGCGCGCGCGCAGTGGCAAAGTTCACGCTGTCCCACCACCGACCATACCTATACCATAGTGCACGGCGTTAGAGAGCGAGACAGCTAGATGAACTTCACTTATAGAGCGACCGAGACAATGGTATAGACACAAGTTGCGTTAGAATTTGACCACGCCTCCCTACCGGCCGCAATCGAACATCCTCCTGAACAAGCATTCGTGCGCGCGCGCCGCCGTAGCAACACGTCGCTTGCGTTCGATCCTCACGAAAATGGAATCGATCGCACGACCCAAAGTAAACCAAATGGGACTCGCAAACTAGTCCGGGGCATTCCGCAACCGAAAGTCCGCTAAACTATGTGTCAACAGAACAAATAGAGACAATAAACGTAACAGAGTGCGCGGTTTCAGTTTGAGTTTTCAGTTAGAACCTCCCTGTAAATGAAGCGTACTGACACATCTGTTTGTTCGCATGAAAGTGATTGTATTGTGACATTTTGAAATCGATAGTACTGTTAATTGAGGCGCGGAGTGTGCCCGCCGTTAGCACTGTGCATGTCGAATATTGACTTTGTAAAATTGCCGAAAATACTCAGTGTTGTGTTTGTGGGATTTTAAACGGAAGCTGTTATTTTTTTTCGTTTTCGACGAAATTATACAAAGGAGTAAAGGTATGTTGTTTGACATTTAGCATGTTTATATCGCACCCTAAATTTGGTTCTTATTTGCTCGAGACTGACGCAAATCGAACGTCCGAAAACCGCACGATATCAAAACCTGTAAAATCTTTCAACAAAAGAAAAACTCGTACCATATTTAATTTGCGACGGTAAAATATTTGACGTATACATGTTAATGAATAAGGAGAAAATGTAAACATATCTTACATTTTTGTTTACAATAATATTTCTTAATTATTTTTTATTAATCACTAACTTCGGAAACATTATTCTACCAACAAATCTAATGAAAACTGAAAGAAAACGTATTAAACTTTCTCCTTACAAAAGATTTCAACGAGCGATCGGCGTTTTCTGCGAACGACGCGATTATAAAATAAACATTTCACAGCATTAAGTTTTTATCAATTTAAATCATTCCAGAATTTAAAACTCTTAAAACCTAAGTTGTAAGAAAAATAATATAACAAATAACGGCACACACCGTTCAATAATCCTTATTACGTATTAAGTAATACTAAGCTTTTAAACCGAAAAAGTTGTTTTAAAATAAGCTTATTTCACGAAATCTTAGAGTACTGAGATACTTGTTAGTTTTAGAGAGCTTTATGTTTAATTTAATAAGCTTACTGTAATCCTTTTTTGTAATTACAAGTAAATATTTCTATCAAATAGCAAACAGATCATGTTTTAATATTACTGTAGATTTAAGTACTAAATGTTAACGATTTTTAGAATTATCATAATACGATTAATTAATACAAGACGAATATAAGTAAGTAAGTAGATTTAAATGTGTACAGAAATTATTGTGATTAGAAATTATTAGTTATATGTATGCGTCTCATACGCACTGAAAGATTTGTTTGCAAAATATAAATATTGTTCGACTTGTTCAAAACCCTAAAAATATCATTTGGTTGGTTTCCGCGAAAGATACTCAGCGCAAAAAGACACTACATACGCCTTTCACATGAAATATGTTCTTTACTCACAATAATAGAATTACTCTACGATATAAAATATTCTGTTTCTTACACGTAAATATATAGATATAAAGTATCCCGAATTTTTTGAGGTTACAATCTTAAGAATTAAAAAATTCCGACGGCTAAAAAAAGCTATGTTACATTACGTGTCTGAATAATACGTTCAAAGTTAACCTAGAGACATAACAGGTTTAAATATTATATGTAAATGAAGCCCTATAAATATATTTACGTAAAACAAAGAAATAGAAAAAAAAACAACTTGAAAATCAATGAATGACAAATGCGGTATCGTGTCGCACTGACCCCATTTAAAAATCGAAATTCAATTGAACAATTGTCCATTATGTTCGTAATAGTTGACGTTGATATTAAAAACAACGATAAAAACGAGATATTATAGTAGAAACAATAACGCGTGGGAATCGTTCTCACATATTTATCTTTGAAAAGGACAAAAAGTGCGCACATACTCGTATAGGCTCTCCGCAAAGAACAATAGCAATAATCAATGACGAAAAGCATTAATTTAGTCATATCTGAAGTTGATTGTACGCATTTAAGTGATCACTTGTCGCTAATGAGGTTGTGTTTCCTGGACATCAAACGTCAAATAAGGTAATAGATTAATATTACCAGAGTTTTAAATATAACAGCTTTCGCTTGCGACTCAATCCGCGTGGAATAAAAAAAACAAAAGCAAGAGG
Organism: Papilio polytes; assembly: GCF_000836215.1. NCBI lineage: Eukaryota > Metazoa > Arthropoda > Insecta > Lepidoptera > Papilionidae > Papilio > Papilio polytes. Next base: position 1,040,170 of record NW_013525146.1, read on the forward strand.
CTATATGCTCTTCCAGACTATCCTCTACATCTATGCCAAATTTCATCGAGATTATCCCAGTAGTTTATGCTACAAACTCTAAAAAACATCCATCTATGTAAACGTTCGCATTTATAATAGTAAGTTTTCCTTCCACTTTGTCCACGTAGACTGAATTAAGAATATTTTTAAATAGATTTAGCGTGTATAAGTTAATTCGTTACGTATAAACACATGTTTCCACTTTATATTAGTGGACATTTGAGAAAGAGAGTTCATAAAAGCTTAACAAAAAAAAACGAGTATTGTATGACAGGTCAGTAAAAAAATTTCGTCCTGTGTAGTTAATTTATTTAATCTGTGTACATCTCGTGGTGAAGATTTCGTGCGGAAAATCATGTAACATAAATATGCAAAACTGTAATTCAAAATCCACTCTAAACTAGTATACTATGATTTTTTTAAATTATAGTAGTTCTACAGTTAGAATAGGCACAGCTGTGATTAAACTATCGCACAACTGTTGTACGATTGTCGATTGTTTCGCAGCCAATGCGACTGATACGTTACACAACTAAAAATCGACTAATTTGCGCAGCTCATAGGAATCAAAGCGGGACAAAACAATTGTGCGACACTTGAGTCAAAGGTGTACGCGCTTAACGTAGATGTTTTTGACGATGTCAAAATTCTGCTTTTCAGCCACTAATTGCGTACAAATTATCGTCTTGCGACAGCTCGTCTTTGCGCGGTTTCACTTTAAACTGCCGAAATTCAATCGTTACGTTGTTTTAGTCAATAGTAAAAAGATCAAAAAAATTACATACGCGGGTTACTTACGGCCGAATACTGAAACTATATTTAAATATGTAACAGCGTCTTAAATGACGATTAGATTCCAAATTTAAATAATAAGCGTTATCAACGAATGACAGTGAAAGATTCTGTTCAGTATACTGCCGTTAGTTTACAAGATTATTTAATCCTTAGTTATGTACAGGCAATAATATAGATAAACAATGTTACCACAAACTGACAAATATTTTACGTACTCATATGGAAAATTAAATTCAACGCTTCGGTATAAAATCCATCTTATATATTATCGAGAATAAACATTTAAAATATATAAAGGTGTAACTTTATCAGTACTCGTTAAGAGAATGTTTGCGGAATGTTGATTGACCAACCTGGACTAGTAAATGCAACTTAAAGCTCTTAAATCAATACACACTTAAGTGACGTTAAGTAAATTATCCCGTCACAAGTTTCGCATCTGTTAACTTAAATGAAACCTGGATAGTTGAGCCGACTGGATTCAAAGACATTTTTCCGTCGCCACTTAATAAAAGACCAACGACATTAATCTGCATTTAAAAGAAGTATTAAATTAGATATCATGATTATTTTTTAAAATATTTTAACCAACATTTGTATAAAAAAATTTAAATTTTATTAAAAATTTCCTTTACTAAATGTACGTATTTTAATGTACAGTATATAGTAATCTAGTACGTAAAGTAATGCTAGCATAACCTAGGCTAACCCCGCGACCGCCGCACTAGTTCTCACGCGTACACTGTCTAATGGTGGCCGCTATCATCATTTGTAAGGCTGTGAACACAATAACTACAGGCTAAAGAAAATATATGAAACCGATCTAGTTTTTACTCAGAAACTAAAAAAGTATTATATATTTTCATCTGAATCTATATCTATATCCATACTAATGTTATAAAGAGGAAAGATTTGTAGTTTTTTGTGTGTATTGAAATAACTCAAAAACTACTAGACCTATTTCAAAAATTCTTTCCTCAATAAAAAGCTATGTTATCATTGAGAAACTAAGGCTATTTTTTTTAATTCCACGCGGGCGAAGTCGCGAGCAAATCTAGTAAAATATAAACAAATAGCTTATAATACACTACTGTGACGACGATGATTTTTTTACTCTACTTTTAAACCAATTAGAACGTAGCGTTTTAAAGATATTTCTTAGATAATAATAAAAACTTCTTACTATATAAAACCTAGTTGGAACTGCCTTCGCAAACTTTATTACAACGTATGGCGAAACATCAGCGAAAACCAAATTCCAAGTGAAAACATCGAATTCGTCCCATTGGATTATAAACATCCGCTGTACTTCCTTGTACGAAAGTGTTTAACATGAAAACTGTTACAAGTCCATTCGTGGTCGTGAGCGCGGTGCAATCCCGTAGACAGGGCGACACTCTTGTTTACGACGCGACTGTACTTTACGTTTTATTGGTACTCCTATGTTCCCACAATGTTTGTCAAAATTCCAATAGAATGTTTTCGATTATTTGCACGATTTAACAAAATAAAAAAGATTAAATTAAATTTACGGTTGACAGGAATATAGTTATCTCTTTTTATCACATTAGGGTAAGAGAAAGACAACTAACCGCATATCGGAGCTCTTTAAATGTTTCTTTAAAAGTATACTGATTAATACACAATTGAATGCTTGTTTTTGTAACAGTTTTGAAACATTTTGCTATCTATTTTATGAGCTTAGGTAGGATGTAATTTTAATATACAATAACACTAAAGCATGTATAGAAATTATTGAAAAATATTCGCGCTTAAATGCTTTCATCCTTTATCTATGAAACAGGATTTTAAAAAAATATTTTAAGTACTTAACTAATTATCTTATTAAGCACTTTTTAATACATTTAAAGTCTGTTAAAACTACACTACGATTTTAAACCGAAACATAAGGAGTTTTGTCTCACACCTAATTAGATATTATAATTATTTCTTTATATCTATTAGTGATACGCCGCTTGTTTCTTCAACCTGTTCACCCCAAGTAGCGAGAGACTCACGCATCATTAATTACAATAGCCCCAGTCAGGTGAAAACGATTAATTTTAATTAAGATCAGACGAAATGCCTTAGTGTGTGGTACAAAATAAACGCGCAATTCATGTACATATTGTGTTAAACTGAAAAATATTGTTCTTCAATTATTAATCTTAAAGTAAAATTTATTAAAAATTACTGTTTGTATAAATTTGTCTATTTTTGCGGATGGTCTAGGGTCTAGGGTGTTGTTTTTGGCTTCAATTCAACTATTAAAGATAAAAAGAACTCACTGTGAACTTTCTGTTTCAGTCATACTTTAAAGTATGCCACAAATAAATTGCAAATGTTAAAAACGCATTTATAAAGTAAGTAGTAATTTTAGCTGTAAATGAAAGTGGTCATATTTATCGCATATCGTCAATGACTTGTACCAATCGCGGTATCATCACGCTGATTTCTATGAGTGTGTTCGCATGACCTCTTGCATCACTCAGCGATCTCTAATTACACTGCAGCCGAAACCCGACATCGCCCACACGCACCACCAACTTTATTTTACCGTTTAAACATCGAAAAGAAGTCTTTACAATCAATTGAATGCGTCGCACGGGTCAGCGGATTAACGGTAAATGTTAATTTTGCAATGGGTGTTGATTTTTAATCTGTCAATGTTAGCGATGACAGGCTCGTTATTATGTTTCACATGTGTTTTTTATGAAATCGTGATTCGATAAGTGGAGTGGTGAAAGAAGGTTTTTATTTTAAATGTCACGAATTCGGCAGCGCAATACACGGTAATAATTTGATTAATATATCAAGCTAGATTAAGGAGTAAAAAGTTAACGGCATGGGCATGTTATGGAGGGATGAATCGTTACAAGGAGAACGTTAGTTATGAGTGTAGAGGTAGACCTAGAAAGAGATGGATGGATTGCTTGAAAGGTGACATGATCAAGTAGGGAGTGATGACTGAGATGATAGAGTTATTTGGAGAACGAAAACCCGGTGCGCCGACACTACGGGAGTAGGATAAGGCAGGGGAGATGATAATTTTAACCTAGATTGAATTGTAGCGTTCAAAGAGTTACACGTGAAACGGATTCTTTGTTAATCGAATTGCATTATAAAATTATCCACTTATGTAGAAGCAGATTGATATCTCAATTAACGATTTCTTTGACAATTGGCTGACGCCGCTGACACGCGTCAAATGTTACCGGATTTAAGTCACATTAAGTGAAACTATTTGCGGGTACGCAACAATAGTGTTTAGTGAGGCAGTAAATTTTCAGCTTTATTAACCGTTTTCCGGTAAATCTCCGGAATGGTGTAACGGTGACGACCGTAGGCGCCGTAATGTCTACAATCAGTGCGTCTATTTACACTCGACGACTTTTTTCGATCGTGTCGTAACCGTTGGTAAAATTATTGGTATATTTTTGACAACAGTTTTCACAAAAAGGACGAATAGGTTATAATGATATAGCTAAATAAACATAAAAATACTGACATTTATCTAAGTAATAATTTCCAATTGTAAGTTTCAATTTAACCTGAAGGTTATTAACTTTATTATAGTCTTTTAAACTAATATGACTTAAATTAACTAGAATTATTTAGCACACCTATGCAATTCAACGATGCATAACTAATCAAATATAATTCAAACACAAATGACGTTTTATAAAAAACATCCAGACGTTTCTCATGTACTGATTTAAATAAGTAGTAACAAGCGCGTTAACAATTGGATCGCAGACTAATTCTAAAGCAAATAAAGGAATAAAACAATACAATTTATGGTAATGTGCAACTTTGAAAAAGTAAACGAGTGCATAGGAGCGTGACGTCGCTCCATATCTAATATATTTGACGGATAACATCGAATTTGGGCAAAACCGTGCAAAATAATTTAATTAGCAGCCGCTATTTAACATAATATAGAGACAAGATTATTTTAAATGTTCTGTTTGTCTGGTCGTTTACTTTAAAATGCCAAAATTATTTACTTTAAACATATAATTACTTTGAATAAATAACGGAATTAATTAAAATCAGACAAAGGAATGAGATGTTTGAATTAAATTAAAACTATATCTTTAGGTAATTCCTTTAAATCTCTTAAAGTATCACCCTCAGAATTGATACGACAAATTGTCGTATCGTCCCCGTCCCGTGCGGTGTAAGAGCACGTCAACGTAATAAGTAGCAATAACGTGAATGACATTTACTATTGAATTTCAATTTTATGACCGCGCCGTGTCGCCCGCGCCATGATTGATTTTCACAAATAACACCTGAACGTATTGTGCTGTCAGTTTGTGCAGATTGCGATGCGCGCCAGCCGCTAGCCGCCAGCCGCCAGCGCCACTTTATTCATGATTTCCTATTTGTTGTCTATTAGTAAATTAATTGGGAAAGTCGCCGAAACTAAATGACTTATGTTTCCCAGCTACTTTTAACGTTGTTGATTCGATAAATTCATGGAATGCGTTTCCGAACTATGTAACTTGAGTTTTACACGGTTGAATTAATATTATGACAAAATTGAAAACTTCAGAAACTCAGAATTTGACTTTTATTTGACGCACTTAAAGTGATTTGAAATCTATCGTTTAGTTACAAATTATCAACTTCAATTGACTTAATTACTGATTCAATCAGTTTCATAGATAAGTAAGAGTTTACGTTTCATAATCCAATCACAAATTAATACAAAATTATATAATTGCTTATCTAATTAAAGATGTATCAATTTTATTTCCTCTAATACTTTAGTAAAGTTCGATATTCCATTGGTTAATGTTACAAGGGAATTCGCAACGTATTCCGACTGTCTGACGTATTGTGACGTCACAGAGCGGCACACGTCACGCGAGTAATTAACCCCCACGCAAGATCAAGTCCACGTGCTACCCCTGGTTTAAAACACAGGAGGCAGCGTGCATTATATTCAAATTAAAATACACGTAAGGAGATGCTCTTTAGTATATATTTAAATACAAAACACTGCCAACATGTCTATTTTTGACAAACTCAAAGATCTTAGAAAGTCCTGAAGCAATTTTTTAGACGTTTTTATTGATAGTTCAACTTAAATTACCTACACTAACGCTGTTAGCTTGATAGCAGAGTTTAAAATTTTGAACATAACACCGTCTCTTTTAACCGCAATTAAAACTTGGTAGCACATTTTAAAATAGTATCACCAAAAAACTTTTGATTTTAAGAAAATCAAATTTAAGCATTAACCGCTTTAATATCATAACTTGTGCCGACGAGCTCGTTCCCTGGGAACTAGAGCGCAACACTGACGGCTGCGACCATTGTTATATAAACAAACGCAATAATTGCAGGAAATATGCACTTTTTGCACCTTTTTATTAGATAATTAATTCGGTGGTAGTAAATGTTACGCTTATGGATGCTAGAGACAATATTTTCTTTTCAGTATTCGGCTGTAAAGGCTTCAAAAACTAAGCAATATCAGTTTTAAAGACTATTTTAAACAACTGAAATAAATACCGTGGATGTCATTGTAATCGGCTTTGATTGTATTTATCTGTAGTTCGAAGTCGTGTGTTATGCTAGGACCAACGTTACGCGGTGTAATGTTACACGAGGAGCATTTATGCAATCAGTTACGTAGAAACCAAGCAAGCAACGGGCCGTTACAAATGCTAACATTACACCGCGTAACATCAGTACCGTCTAGTTTTCTATATGCCATTACTGTTGACAAACGCTGGCCTGGATTGCTTTTAGTTACAGTTGCCAATTAGTGTCTATATCATTCCAGTTCTATGCCAGCGCTGTTTGAACACTGTCCAACTTTTTCTACAGAGTAACGATGTTTTATTGATTTGCATGAATGTTTTGCGTCGGCGATTTCCTCAAACACCGATCTGTTTGTTCAGTACCTACGAGTTTAAATATCCGTCTCTAACTCAAGTACTGGAGAAACACGCTTAGTGTATGAATAATTAATTTTCTATACACACAAATGTCTTGTGCATAAGTCGTTTACAATCGGAAGTCGACTTATGGAATTGCTTTTCATATACTTTGTTCAGATTTTAATAGTTCAGATAAATTAAAAGTCCATTCGAGGAGCAAAATACTTTTTTTTAATTTAATTTATTTAATTTAATTTAATTTATCTTAAAATTAAAAATTATAAAAATAATTATCATTTACAAAATTTCAATTAATTATACATTTCAACCTTATTTTTGTAAAACGTATTTATAAAAGCATACAAACTAAAACATACGGAAAATTTTCTGATGATTATGAAGATTCGGACATTTTTAACGTAAATTGTAATACAAATTCTTCGCCATACATTTGTCTTTCGAACACTTTAGCATATAGTTTGACTTGAAACTACTGTGTATTTATCGTAATGAGGTAATCAACAGAACGACGGTCGTACTAACGTATCGTTCAAACAATGCCACGGAACCCAAAACGCTTAACATACCTTTGACTATAAAGAAACGGACTAGGCAACGGCCATTGAACAAATGAAGTAAAGGTTACACATTTATTTAAATGTCATAATAACGCTTACGTAAATTTGACACTTCTATGTTTACTGACATTAAAATGTACACACAAACCGAGTAGAAAAATAATGAAATTTAAAACTTATTGTTAATTGTATTTAGAAGAATGCACACTCTTGTCAGGTCCTGTCTCTTAAAAGTCAAAGCAACTAACTATCTAACGTGTCGAAACCAACGCGGATCGAAACACATTATCACTTTGCTTAAACAGCACCGATCGGGTGACCAAACACAAATGCAAATATCAAACGGTTCACGCTTACGACACGCGTTAAGGTCGCGAATCGCTTGAGATCATTAACAACTTTTTATCATCGATCGTACCGAGCGACAACGTAACATACGAACAACTTTGGCCTTTATTGACCGATTTCGATATTATGTGCTTAATAGATTACATCCGATAAAACAACAGATAATCCTTAATACGATAGACGTAAGGTTTTGTTTTGTTTAAATTTCAATTATCATGTTAATGTTGCGTTTTCGGGTGTATTGATTTGTTACTTACGGGATGCCTCAATACACTAATGACCACAAACCAAATGATCGCTTAGTTAACAGAAGCTTTTCTTAATGTAACTAAAGGCGAGAACATATAATTCATAACTAAAAATACTCTGTGATGTTAATAGCATTACTGTACATGTAAATTGTCAAAAAGTTTCGTAGCAAATAAATTTTGTATGAATGTTGGTATATCTTATGGGTTCGGAGGGTTGCCCAAATCTACTACAAATAAAATTACGAAAACATTCTCACAAATATTCGGGATAGATCCTCTCTATGAATAATGTATACGATTGAATATAACACAATAAAGTTACTATATAAAGTACATTAAAAATATTGTGTAAGTAAAACTTTAGAAGGCATTTGTTACGCTAAGTAGTCGCTAATGTCGTGTGATCTACCACTAAGTTATAAGTGCGTGTTGTTTGATCTGATACAGGAAGTAAGCTATGGGTTAAAGTGTTTAACCAATTAACAACCAATGGACACATATGTGAAATAATCTTACAGAGAACTATAGGAATGTTTTAATTCTCTTTGCTGTCAATTAAATTTACCGTTTCATATCTTAAACAAAGTCAGAAATAACAACTAAATTAAAATCTGCAATTGAATTGCAATCACAATTATTCTTTTGATAATCAACAGCATATAAAAAATACAAAGAGCAATAAAAAGCGAAGAAAAGATTGAGAAATTATTGCATTAATTCGACTCCGATCCATCATTAATAGTCCGAAGACATGCGAAGTAAAAAGTCAAAACATTTATCTAAAACAATTTGACCCTTCATGAAGATGTCGCTGGTATCGCATCGCGTGTACAGACAGCATAAGACGCGTGAAATACGAATTTAAATCATAATCAAATTAAATGAAATTTATCTCGTATGTGGCGTAACTTGTGTGTTTTGTTGATTGGTGTACGATTGGAAACAATGTTTTAATCGTTAGGCGTTTGTTTAAAAATGTCACGGTTTATACGGTCTTTTTTTCGATTTTAATAACAAGTTTACGATCCCACAGATTTAACGGTACACGAATACTTTAAAAAGTCCTATTTTAGTTTGTTCTTGTTAAAACATTCCATTGTGAATTTAAAATTTTCAATTGCCTTCTTATTTCACGTTGCAATACATTTTAATGAGTTATATAAGATTGAATATAATCTCTACTTCATAATTACCAATTACGAAGCTCGATCACTTAACATTTGAACATGTAATTACTCAAAACTGAGACAATATCTGTTGACCTTACTTGTAGTCAAGATCACAGATGACCTTTCCATTTAATATTGAAACCTAAACATTATATAATAAAACACATATTTACATAACCATAAACGATCTCCGAATTACCGAGCGCCTTATCATCGCGCATTTATCTTTAAAACAATAACCTTTTTTAGTCTGTGTGAAATCCGAGCTCACTATCGCACTTGTCCATCGAACTATACTTTTATTGCTTTTGTTTCTAACTCTGACCTACTGACTATCGTTTTGATCCACGCAGCCATCTCTGTCACTCCCTTAACGTTAGACAGAGTTTGATGTAAGAAATAAAAACGTTGATATCGTATTTAAAATTAAATGAGCAGTTTAATGGGCATTAGGATATTTAAAGTAAATTAATTGTTATTAAATATTCATCAAGCTGGTAACATTTAGTTAAAAATATTTTTATATCAGAACAAAGATCTAAGATCAGATTGTTATTAAATAATAAATTAACAGTATAAAGCAGTGTAATAAAAACTATAAGTTGTAAAATTTGGAATTACTTTTGTCGTACCGACCCTTAAACTCTTTAGATCACTTTAAAATTGTATAATGTCAAAATGTACGTGCAAATATGAATGTTAGGTCACATCGTTCACTTTCGTGGATCGGCCGCGGAAAGTGGGTGTTAATGCAATCGATCCGGAAACGCCGAGCGGGCAATGTGTAGCGCTAAATGCTGTACTAATATAGGGTGACCAAAAATTGTACACAACTCGGATAGTCTGGACTTTATAGTGAGAATTTGACATTTATCAGTATAAGTTTAATTACACCGTTTGTGATAATTTTTTTAGTTTATATCACATTTTTTCCACTGACTAATTTATTTGCTACAATAAAATAATTTTGTATCATATTATCTTTTGATATCCAATTACCATATTTCATCAAAGCTCATATTTATATCATTTTTAATTAAATAATAATGATCAATATAAATTTTATTCAAATAAGATAACATCAGCGTTATTGTAATCAAAATATTGTAAAGATTCAAACTACTGATTAAACCCATTTGAATTATATGAATTATAATAGATAATAAAATCAAATCTTCTTTTGGAAGCAACTCTGATTAAATTATTTTCTCATTAAAAAACCAATCTATTCTTTGTATGACGTCAGCTTACTAAAACATCTTTGACCTATTTAGTATTTAATATTTTATTATCTACGTTTACATCGATAACAATTAAGTAAAAATAAAAACCAAAACAGCTGAAAAATGTTTTGTTGATTTTATTTCTCAATTTCTACCACAATATGTATGTGCTTTTAAATTTAAATCAATTTTTTTGTCAATGTCAACACCAATTAGTACTGATTCTTGGATACAATAATCAAAAAATACTACGTTCGGTTTCTGTAACATTTTAAATTAAATCCTAAAACAGGTTTTCAACATTGTCACCGTAGTGACGCGGTGTGGCGTGTGGCGACCAACAAAAGCCGCTAATTCGTCCACTATCAATCGCGCGCCTCATCTGGACCCGCTAATTTAGAAACTCACCGACTTTCGCCGAGTTGTTTGTGTGATCGTTATCGTTCGTTTTGTACCGCGACCCGTGTTTGCCCAAACACCACTTCTTAATTCGATAGCTGTTAACATCTCTTGATGTGCACAAATCGATTATAACTAACGGTTAAGCTTGCTCATTGCTCAACAGCGCACACGTTTAATGTCTTTAGATTTATTCCTTTTGATTCTTATACATATATACTATTTTAAGTCCCTTTCTCTTTACCACCCTTTTCTTATAAGGAGACGATGGGAAGGGGAAGTGGATTTGACCGCGGAGGAGATGCATAGGAAGGGACAATATCCTCTTTATGTGCGTCTCCTCCTCCGTCGGATAAGGGTAGGTTATCTGTGATCGCGGATATCTATGGGCAGAGGTCGCTTCTCCATTTTGGCGGATTCAGGTGGCCGCTTGCTCGTTTGCCACCTTTTGTTATAAAAAAAAAAAATTTAATTTTTAACGTGAATCCAAAATAATCTACACAGTTTTACTCACAAAATTATCTTGTACAATTCTTATGTTTATGAAAACGAATCTAGTCGTTTTAAATAAATGAATTTGTTATTAAACCTTCATTCATAGCTCTTCAATAAATCGATGTTAAATATTAAAAAAAAAAAAGTTGTTCTGTACCACCCATTACCACGGCAACATGCCACCGCACGTCCGGCCTTTTAACGGGGCAATAACTCAAAAACGTCCTTTGTGCGATGATTTTTGTGCTAACCGTACACAATGCGCCGGCGCATTGTGGACCAGTATTAACACAGCACTTAACCTGTTAGAGCCTCGGTAATAGACGCGTGTGGGTGTTCGGCCAATGTTTGAGCCAATGTTTGCCGTCTGTCCGGGATAAGATATTCCTGTTTTAAGATAAACAGATCCGATCATGAAGCTATCATTGATTTATTGCTTATAAAAAAATTTACGAATTATTTATAATTAATTATTAATATAAAAGTGTTTTAACACTAGCTTTCGCCCGCGACTCCGTCCTCGTGGAATTAAAAAAAAAACAAAAGTGAGTAGCCTATGTGTTCTTTCAGACTATCCTCCACATCTATACCAAATTTCATCGAAATCCGTTCAGCCGTTTAGACTACAAACTCTAACAAACATTCATCCATCCATCCATCTAAACTTTCGCATTTATAATATTAGTAAGATTACCTAAATTATAAATAAAATGACTTAAATGTTTAAATACAAATCGGAGGCAAAATGACTGGTGATTTTTCCGTAATTAAAAATGTAAAAACTTACGAAGGTGACCTTTTTCTTCATTTATTTATAAAAATAACCACGGTGAATGAGTTCTTGAAACAATTAAATCTATTTATTTTTATCGAGATCAAAATGGTTATTTAAAAAAATATGTAATCAGAACAAATTTCAATCCGGTTCATAATTGATTTCAATTATCACGAACAATTATTTGTAATTATAAAAATCGTTATCGATTGAATTATAAAAAGACAAAGAATTAAAACAACACAAACGGTTCACAGATAATATATAAAAATTAACAATGACCGTACAAACCTTTTTGGTCGAATCCTCTCTTTGTGTTTTATTATTTGCTTTAGTTTTGTTTGTCGCCTACTTATTACAAGCCTTTAAAATCATTAGGGACATAGCTTTGAAGGGCCATAAATTAATCGAATACCACAATAACAAAGACGGTTTAAGATTTAAAAATGGAACAATTGTTTTTAATAATAAGACAGAAGATAACATATCCCGTATCTAAAATTGACAGAAACCGTTAAAACCGTATTATCTTTTAAGCTACATAAATAGATAAATGTAAGAAAATAGGCACTAGTATTTAAAAGAATTTAACTGTGTCTTATGTATTATTATCTGCAAAAAAAGCTATTTTAAGCAGCTACTCTTGTCACTTTTGAAATATATAAAATTATCACGATTTACATCGGTTTTAATTTTTCCAAATACTAAAATTAAATTCCAGAATAATTTTTAAAAATCACTTTTTTATTCTGTTACAGGTATGGTTTCACAATAGTCTGCATATAATGGCTTGCATATAAAGGTATTTAACTGTTTAAATTCTCAAATATTTGTAAATAGTTATAAAAATTCCAATCCATGTGTAATAATTTATTCTTTTTTTGTACCGTGGGTGTTTGAACCGGCCGAGATTGACCCGGGGTCACATGCCAGCACTCAAACACCTCAGCTTAAATTATAACACAATTGTTTTCCATTCGGAACGCGCTCGAGATCTTTTCATACATTCCTTGCTATGCGATAGTCTTTTTTTATTGTCTCATAACGTTCGGAATCGACATCGGTTAATTGCTATCGAACGAGGTGTGAAGCGTCTCGGACACGTTTCAAAACGTTTCCCGTTACGTCATCGATTGCTCAAACTGACTAGTGTTCAATAAAATTGTCTATCTACCAATTAATGTAATACCGTAGTGCAGTTTATATGGCGGTAAATCTTTCAACACCATTTAGAGGTTATGTACACTAAAACACTTTGAAGATTGTAAAACGATATAAAATAATCGAATGCTTAATTTTATAAATCTTTGATGAACTGTTTTGGCGCGTAAATTCAAATATCGTAAAAAAACGAATTGATGACTTAAATCAAACGTAAGAGCGTTCCCGTAATTAAATAATAATTAAAGTGAGATCAAGACATAATTGTACAATTGCTAAACCCGAGGCTAATCATAATTTAATATCTGTATCACAAATACCAAAGATGTATACTTAGATCAAGATGGATGTGGCTCGAGCGTGGTATTATGCTAATTAAAACGTGGTTCTCTTTTTAAGTGACGTAGCTGATTTATTTGTTTGTGAGGCAACACACGATAGTGTGATGTCCATACAAATCGTCAAAGGCAACAAACAATACCGTAGTCTATTAAGAAATCGGCTATTTCAAAAGACTGTATTAAGGTCGTCGATCCTGTGCAAATTTAATGCAACAATTGTGTGCATATGTTAAAGTAATGTACTGAGTACTTGGAGTAAAATAAAATGATTATTGAATGAAATAATTCAGTCTTTCTTTGATTTGATTAGCTACAATACTGCGTGAATACTTTTATTTCTTAAGTTAATTGTTTAACTGACACTAAATAATTAATTACTATAGTATTTATGTTAAATCATACTTCATACTTATATAATAAATGCGAAAGTTTAGATGTATGGATGTTTGTTAGAGTTTGTAGCCTAAACGGCTTAGATTTCGATGCAATTTGGTATAGATGTAGAGAGTTCCAGATAGTCTGGAAGAACACATAGGCTCTTCACATTTTTTTTACACAACGCGGACGGAGTCGCGGGCGAAAGTTAGTAATTTGTAATAATGTATATTTTGACTCGAACATTTTTTATAATTTGGTTTGTTAGATTTTTTTTTAAAATCTGTTAATTCATTATATAATTCTATATATCCGTGTAACAAGACCAAAGCGCGGCGTAATGTCACTGTTTGTTCTCGATTACCGGCGATTAAAATATTTTAATTACAAGTTAGACTACACCCGCCTTGCGGCCATCTTACACTTTGACTATAGAGAGAAGGACTAAGCTAAGCGCTAAACTTACTAAAGAAATTCTGCCGTATTCACAGGAGAGAGGTATAAAATATAACCACAAATATGTATATAATATTGACATAAAAAAATCTAATTTTACAAAATTGTTATCATTAAAATATATACACGCATACAGAGTAATATATGATAACAAATGATTATACGCTTTTAATTGAAAGATTGGAATGCGTTTGACAGGTCCCGTCTCTTAATATTCAAAAATACTTCAGTGGTCCGACTTTTTATTAGTCTCTTATCTTAATAAAGGAGGATTAAGAATCATTAATACTCGATACTGGATCGAGAACTGCTCTCGTGTCGCCATCGCTGTTTGTTTATAACCAATTACATAATTAGTGAGCTTTTAAATTTTATACCGACCGTTAAATTTATTTTTGTTTTTATTTAATGTTTGTTAAGGATAATGCGTATCGAAATGTCAATTTATTTTACATCTCTGTTACAAAAAAAATAGTTTATTCATTTGTTTTCAATTATTTAAGTAAAGCATTTCCAAATATGTAGATAAATTTATTTTTTAGGAATACATTCCAATAGCTTGCATAATAGTTAATTTTATGACAACAACCATCATGTTTGCAAACTAATTTTACTAACATACTGGCATGTGTTCCCGCCCTTATCTCTTCAGATCTACAAGAGGGATGACTACACTGTTATGTAGATGTGAACAGTGTACACACAGCTTTACAATACTTATACAATGTAATACAGTTACTTTGACACGTGTGCTATTAATGAAGACAGCTCGAAAGATTCTCACCCAGCGATTAATTCGCAACACAATCTCTACATTTCAGGTTCATAGGTCAATTTACAAAAATGACAACGCAAACCTATAAAACAGACCGGCAATATACAACTGCACACGAGTGCGAAAGAGACAGAACACGTAACGTGCAGATAGCCCGAGGCTGCAAAATATCTCACCTCATGTAGCTTAATTCGTATGAATGTTATATTATTAATGATAACCCTTATTGTTATTAGCACAAGATCGAATTTACAATCGACATAAACAAGGATCTAAAATCAGTTATGCTCGAAATTATTGCGAGAGAAATGTAATATTTCATAACGTGTGTAGTTAATGCGCAGTCAATAATACTGAAAAAAATCGCTTCGAATGTGTCTCCTTTCAAATTTTATATGCTTTATTATAAAAATAAATAGTCAAAACGAAAATTGAACAGAGGTTCTATCACGAATGTGTTCGACAGCGAGAACGTATTCAGAATTCCTTGAAATTTGTGCAGGGTTCGTATAAATTTTATCAATGACGTTACGAAAACATTCTCACGGATTATCATGATAAGCACTCAGAACTAAATACAAACGGCAGATTATAAGATCGGCAATATTCCAACTCATCTAAAAACGTTAAACGTTTAAATACGATGTATGTGATATTTTTAATTTACTATGAATACGTAATTAATTATCTTCTGACCTGACACTCGCTAGATGTCGCTGATAAAGATTTATTACGGTATTTTATAGTTTTCGATCGACTGTTAAGAACAAACTGTTGATTAAAATAGTTTTACTTCTTTAAAGTTGAATTAAAAACTAAAAGATTTAAGAGCAGATAAAATTATAACCTAAAAATAATTGAAATATTTTTTCAAAGTTCACACACAGGTGAAGACTATAGAGTAGTTAAAATATAATTAATTGCTATTAATATATTCATACGCATATAAATTGACAAAAATATTATTAATCTGTACATGGTATCACATAATCTGTTTAACTTATCAAAACGCGACCACCCAAGTTTTAATTTACTTGTTTATCACGGTCAAGCGACCAGAAGGGGCATCTAAAATAGACTTTACATTTTTCCTCCGATTACACCTTTCAAATAAAGAACACATTTCCAAACTATAGTTTGATGTATCATACTAGGTTTCGCCCGCGACTCCGTCCGTGTGGAATTAAAAAAAGTGAGTAACCTATGTGTTCTTCCAGTCTGTTTTCTACATTTATGCCAAATTTCAACTAACAACTAACAAACATCCATCCATCTTTCGCATTTATAATATTAGTAAGATATAGTATATAGCATGATTCTCTAAAATAAAGCGTAAAAACCACTACCATTCATCTTAAGCATAACTCCTTGTTTACAACATTCTAACAATTTATTACATACCAATAAAAGAAAATAATCCAACAATAATAAGAGAGTTTACTTAATTGAAACGATATCTTGAGTTTATATGAGTAGTGGGCTTAGGCCACGCGTGGGCGTGAGAACACCGCATTGCCCACTCTCGATATTATCCGTTGCATTCTATTGTAAGTGTTTTGTTAGTATTAAGTCCTTTTACTCGAAGGCGTGGCGCAACGCTTCAGGACAGGTCTAGAATGTTCTGCTTTTCATTTTAGGTTACACTATTGTCTTACAATATGAAAATTATTAATTTCTCATTCATTTTAGAACTCAAATGTTCATTTTTATTACTGTCATTCTCGCAATAGTTTTCGCAAATTAATAATTTTTGAAGCGAAGAAATCATAGAAAATATTAGACTAAATACTATTATAATAAAGCGTAAACACACTTCTTTGTTACCTAAGATGTCAGCAATTACAACATATTTTTGAATAATTCTCTTTTCAATAAAAAGCCCTACACTTACATCACGCTTTAGGCTATATATTTTCGCGCTATTAAACTTAGGGGGTAAATAAATTGGACAAAAACCCTAATGTGGGAAAGAGATCATAAGTTGCTGCCAACATCAAGGAAGCAAGACTGTCATCATGTCATGTCATTTAGACATTTGCTATTGATAATTTGACAAATGTAAATAAAATAAAATTTTCACAATTTTATGCGGATGAAACCGCAAGGAAACAGCTAGTCTAAAGATAAAACTATTGACATAATTGTGTACAGATAGAATAACATAAAAATGTATCGTAGCAAATAAAAATACCTTAGCCAATACACCACATATTATATGACAGTAAATGTCACTTGCTAGGAGGTCATGTGTTAAGAAAGTCGTAAAACTATATCTATCATCAAGTCGTGAATTAAAACATTAGATGTTCCGAGATTACACGAAATGTAGTAAAAAGTACATAAAACTAAATGGCATTATTTCAATTAATTCTGTTGGTTTTCATTAAAAATTGTAGAGTAAATAACATTTGAAAGAAACAATTAGATACTTAATATATCTTACTTCAAAATTTGATAATAATAATCAGCTATTCTTTTTAGAATTTATTAGAATCAATAAAACAATAATTATATATTTAAACAAAGTTACGATAAAAAAGTATTAGGGCCCATCCCACCACTGGCTGATAAAGTCTCAGATAGCTTAAAAATAACGTCACTATTACAAGGTCCAATCCGATATTTTGCACGTTGGATTATCAAGCAATTTACAGTTTGGTGGGACAGGCCCATAATCTATTAAACTACGTCATACTAAAGCTTCAAAGTTAAACTATAAACGCCGACAATGTCGCGTTAACATATTTTAATTGAAAACATCAAAAACATAATTTTACTATCGCAATAATCAGTAATTGGACGATTAAACATGTAATTGAATAGTTATAGCTTTGTTTGAAGTAATAAAACTGCTCTGGTATGCAAATCAGGAGCCGATGTGGGTTCATCAGAGGGACGTTTTATGTTATGTTTGAAACTCTCTGGTTGAAGATCACGATGTATAGACAGCAGAACATGATAATTGTAAAACAGCAAATTAATAAATAAACGGTGTGAACGACTTCTTAGTTCTTCGTTCAGACAGATTCATGTTCTTAAATATATTTAAGACGAGCTGTTGCTAGACTGCGTTCGCGTGAAATCTAAAAAAAATAAATAAAAAATACAGCCTATGTTACTCATTAATAACAGAGCTTTTTAATGGAATAAGATTTTT
Source organism: Papilio polytes (assembly GCF_000836215.1). Lineage (NCBI taxonomy): Eukaryota > Metazoa > Arthropoda > Insecta > Lepidoptera > Papilionidae > Papilio > Papilio polytes. Next base: position 1,058,383 of record NW_013525146.1, read on the forward strand.
TAAAATCGGCCCAGTAGTTTTTGAGTTATTCTAATACACACAAAAATACAAATTTTCCTCTTTTAGTTCAGATTAGTATTGAAGTAAAAAAAATAATACGTGTAAATTATATTGTTTAAGTTGAAATCGTAAGTTTTCATTAAATTAGAAGCGTTTTTAACGGAACGTTTAAGTCTAAAGTTTTAAAGCATAATGTATACTTTTTGCGAACAGTACAACAAAACAGTTATCTAAATCAACAATAACGGCTAAGTAGTCAGAAATCTCAATTACATTAGTTTCCCATACTGCGCAATAGACGTGTGTTCCCGGCCCATTACTGGGCCACGAAGCGCTCGGAGCGGCTTTCCCAGCCTGCCCTACCCTGTCTGCAAAATGCTGTTTCATTATCTGTACCGCTCGGAGTTATGCTTACATTGTGTAGAAGACAGAAGAAGAACATTCCATGAGAGATCCTAAGGTATAAAAACAAATGAAGGCTGAACAATTGACTAACAATTCTAACGTTTGGTAATAATGTTGCTTCCTGTTTTAAATGTTACTTTAGGGTCTACTTTTATTTGCAGAAATATTTTCCATATGTCTGTGATTCTCAAAGGTTACACAGGGTAGTTAAACAAATCTGGGTGTGTAATATTGTTTGGAAAAAACGTCCTTTACGCTCATTCGATGTATAAAGCGATGGACTTAAAATCTGAATGTCCCGGGTTCGAATCCCTGATGTTTGTTAGAGTTTGTAGCCCAAACTGCTGAGCGGATCTCGATGAAATTCGGCATAGATGTAGAGGATAGTCTGGAAGAACACTTGGCTACTTTTTTTAATCCACGCGAACGGAGTCGCGTTCGAAACCTAGTATCTTATAAATATATCGACACTTGGTCGCTTAAAAGTCGTCGCTCGTTTTGTAACGGTAATACAAGTAGGTATATTAATAGGATGCGCAGACGCAGGGCAGCGCATAGGGCACCGCACTAAAGATCGGATCGCACTATAAACACAGTATATTATTTGATGACCGCGCAGATCGCCGGACGATGTCGAGATAGCCTGTACCGCTCGACTTCGGTTACTAATCCATGTTATTTATGTTTAATTATTAAATAAAACTAATTTTATTTGTTTTAACATCAATATACAAGTAGTAAAATTAACTAAACATCAACTTACGTTTGTCCCTTACGGACGCACAGTGTTACTCTTCCATTCATTTCTATCAGACATATCTGAATCCACTTCCTTATCCTCTTTCACACAATCCATCCATACTTTCTTTGGTTTGATATAAAAATTAACCTAACCATGTCTGTCAATTTTTATGTCATTTTATACATTTTTTTTCTTGCTTATTTAGTTCAAAACGCTTAAATAAATCAATGCTTTTAATGTGACTTTTTTATGTTTTACAACACTGAACTATTTTAAAGGTTGGTTCTCAATATAAAATTGTAATTCATTACTAAGCTTTGATAAAAACAATAATACAATATAGAATAATATTCCACATTTATATGCAACATAACTGTATTTAAAATTATAAAATTAAAACCGGTAAAACAATAACTATAAACTTCTTTCTTTTTTATGTCACCAAATATATATGAAATAATTCATTAATAAACGATTCTCGAGACGATTATAAAAAAATCAAAACAACCAAAAAGATTACACGATTCTTTGAAGCCCTTCGTTTGGAATTTCTGAAAAAGCAAAAATAAATTCTAATTCTAGGAACTAAGGCCTAGTTTATATTGTCAGAGTATAGCCACCCGCTGCGCGCGTTAGCAGACCCATACCGAAAATAAAATATCAATTTTTAAAATAATAAAATCTTAGAACGGTCACACGGCGTCACCACAACAAACTTAACGCATGTAGCTTTAAAAATAACAAACAAACAAATTTAAACTCTATTGCTAATGAAATAAACTTGATGTATAAATTAACCAGCAGCAAAGATATCGCGGCAACACCGCATGGAATCACATAAATTCGAATAAAAATGTCAAAAATGAATTCTCTAGATTGTAATCGCAATAAAGTTAATAATATCGCGATGAAATTTGAAATAAATATGAAATAAATGCGACTGACATTAAGAATTAGTGCAGAGACTTTTGCCCTTTTTAGTGACACGAGTTTATGAACGTTTCCGAGTTTGAGCTTCATCTTATAGACAACAAGGTCATGAAGTAAAAATAATCGATTTATTTATCCCTAGCTGTTGCTCGCGACTTCGATCACGTGACATTTTAAAATATAGCCTATTTTACTCAACGGTAACCATGCTTTCTATTGATGAAAGAATTTTTGAAATTGATTCAGTAGTTTTTGAGTTATTTCAATACATACAAAAATACAAATCTTTCTTCTTAGTATTAGTAAAGATATACGCGTAAACTCTAGCTATTAGCAAGATTGTTTGAAATTTATTTAAAATAGGTAATGTTTTGAACTACTCATGTTTGTATGAACGTCTTACAGAACATTAGGGATTCAATTACTTAGACAATTACTTAACTACTAGGTCGGGTGATGTTTCAAGTTAACACTAGTTCACCAACTAAAGTTTGGTGGTATAAGTAAGATAATGTAACGATAAGTAGATAATAAAAAGTAACGATAAGTAACCTAGTATTTTTTATTCACCAATTACGAAAACTTTAGTATAAATAGAAAATAAATCCTACAAACTCTATGACAAATCAACTTTTTATTATAAAAAAAAAAACCAAACCTCAAGTTCAAAACGCGTTGAAATCTTTTACTTTATTTATTCTATTATCAGACCGCTGTCGCTTATGTTTTAAAGTGCGCGGTAGCTATAAAATAGCAATACATGTAACTAAGTTAAAATCACCTAAGTTAAGTTAGCCATTACTCTCAAAAGGCACCGCGTCTACAAGCCCTCTACAGCCTGACAGTAAAACCTCTTCATTTCTAACTTTAAGACTCTGTAATGTTTCCAATTGAATTAAACATGTTCCAATTTATTTAAATGGTTTTTAAAACGCTTTACTTAATTAAGAAAGATTTTATTCATTAATTTCTCAATTAATTGTCTTCTTAAATCTTAAAGAAAATCATTAACAGAGGAAAAAAATATTCAATGTTGATATTCTTGCTAGGAACTTGTAATGCTGCTAAGTGTACCACTAAATTTAAGATAAGAACCATAAGTTTACTATGAAATTATTTATAAACCATTAGTTACAAGTTTATAAAATACTTAATCTACAGGATGTTATATTTTTCCCATGACAAGCCCAATTAACTTTAAACCGGTTAAGTTTAAAGTTCGCGATGAAATAGAAACTTATTTGCATGCAGGCCGAGGGTAGTTATAATAAATCTTATGACCAATTATTTCAAGACTTACGCTCTGTAAAATATGAATATACCACACATTTTCTCTACTTATTAAAGGGAGAGAATTTATTGTACAATATATAAGATTATTCCGTACAAATATCTCTGTTTCGAGAATTATTTTTTACTTTTATGTTGCTTTAGTATATACTAGCTGTTTCTCGCGACGTCGCCTGCGTGAAATTAAAATAATAAAAAAACATAACCTTTGTTACTTAGTGATAACATATCTTTTTAATGGTGCAAAAATTTTTGATTTCGGTCCAGTAGTTTTTGAGTTATTACAATACAAACAAAAATCTTAAAATGCAAATCTTTGCTCTTTATAATATTAAGTGTAGATGTTAACAGCAATACTTAAACCTCTATGAGTGGACGCTGATAATCTTTAAGGCTTAACAAAAGCAATAAAACTTCAAAATCATGTGTAAATGTTAACAAATAGGTTCGAAGCGCTAGAAGTATGTCACCTTTAGCTCGGTGCATCCTCCAGGGGTCGCTGTATATTACCATACAATCAGTTGTACGTCGACAGTCCTCAGTACGAAAGTAAACTTAATACTGGTACCACTAGGCCCGGAGATGAGGAGAAATCCGCAAAATACTAGCCTCCGGGCTGTTCTCTAATGACTCCACATATTCATTATGTTTTTTAAGAAACTCTGTGATGTAGAATGTAAAATACTTTTCTTACAGTGTGCTATCTTATAGTAAAATTTATTTATGTTTTCTAAATTTTTCTTATATTGTTACAAACTTTTATATCGTATTGAGTACTGATTTTTGTTTACTAAAGTGGTAAATTATGATTATCTAATCAGCTTCACTACATTTTCAGTATAATAACGGAACGATAAAAGCTAACTTCTAACCTGTAACGATTTTGTACATGAACCATGTTCGCAATCTATTAAATTATCTAAACATCGACGATCTCACATTTCCCAGATACAATGAAACAGTAAAGCATGGCGAAAGCCGCGCCCATTCTGGAACGAACCACGCGTGAAAGGTTGAGCTCATCCCGTGACCCGCGCGGAAAGTGCACCTAAAACCATTTAGAAGCTACCTCCGTATCATTCACGCCATTCTCTACCTAAATCCTTCACGACAAAATTGAATTTCCTATGAGATAAATTGAATATTTATGAAGGTCCCGATCGAGAGTGTGGATGCAATTTGAATCTTATGACTTACGAAATAAAGGCGAGATGTTAGATGATAGAGATGCACTAGAAACTAGAAAGTCTGACTTGTATAACCCTAACCTGTTTGAATAAGTAATAGTAATTTTTGATATGGAATTAAGAGACTGATTAAGATATGAACGGCACTATCAAAACAAATGTCTTACAAACATATAATTTAAAGTTTAATTATCTATATCTATACAATCTACATTTCTATATATCTACATATATACTAAAATTATAAAAAGGAAAGATTTGTTATTTTGTATGTAAATATATGTGATTGACTCAAAAACTATTAGGCTGATTTTAAAAACTCTTTCAACATTATAACACCATCGAAAGTAACAATACAGTTACGTTGAATTCATAATAACAAAGTATACATAATAGTAGTATTTTATAGATGACCTGACTATCGCAAAGCCTTAAGGTCGTATTGGCACAGTTTCGTAGCTCATCCTCGAGGACGGCCGGTGGTGACCGTCCGCTTACCACACTTCCGTGACCACCGACCATAACAACAGTCACCATACAGTATGTTTGCATACACATTACAACCTAACTTAGTCTAGAACTAAAATACAAAAGTATATTGAGTTTTTTTAAACTGAAATTATTGTTGTTCAATAAGGACCGATCCTTCCCAAGATCCTTTCCGATCCTCCGATCCAAGGCTTTAAGTCCCAATATTGAAAACAATTTAAAAACAATCCTATGTTAATTCAATGCGCGATTAATATTTTACAGTCAAAAGTTCTAAAGACTAGGAATTTTAAAATAAAAAAAAATTAAAAATGATTGTTGTAATTTTGGGACATCCTGTATACAGTCACAGTAAGGAGCGTGTAATCTCAGTTTGCATCAGTCGTCCGGACGGACGTCCACCGACTCGCCTCGGTAATAACCATTCGATTATACGCAAAACATATACCATCGCTAACTACATGTACATATTGTTCTAGTTATTGTACACTAGGTTTCGCCTGCGACTCTGTACGCATGGAATTAAAAAAAAGTAGCCTATGAGTTCTTCCAGACTATGTTCTACATCTATGCCAAATTTCATTAAAATGAAATATATTTTTCTGGTTTTAACGACCAAAGCGTCCATTACAAAACATACAGTCTCAATTTTAATACTTCTTTTGTCACAATTACTGGTATCGTGATATAAAAAATTGTTTACGCCACAAAATCTGTCAACGCTCATAAATGCAATACTCATTTTTTCCGGTACAAACTGCAAAAAAATACAGCATGTTATAGTGTACTGGTAACAAACTAGTACATTACGTCTTAAATTGTTCGAGCAATGATATTACGGTCGTAATAGGAATTTGATGATCCGTTATTACCTGGCGAAGGTCGGGATGGTAATACAATCGGACACAAGGTCGCCTATACTTGTGTTCGCTGATTTTACCAAAGGCCAAGTTATATCGGACGTTAAGACGATAGGTAGCTCGTTCTTACATTAAAATAAACTCGAATGCAATAAAATCTATAGCGAACTATTTGTTTATATCTCAGATAAGAAATTTAGTCAGTTCTATTTCGGTTGTCTTACTTATAAGATTTGACGTAAATTATTACAAATATCATACTGATGATATTTATAACTCTAGAGAGATTTGTAACTCTAACTGTAGAGATATAGTTAAAAACCATCTTTAGTGCAGTAGTCGCTATAAAATGATCAATAAAATAAATTTAATTTAATAATATATGATTTACAATTACCGAAAAATAAGGTTCATATTTATTACTTTAACACTTTCCATTTAACGATTTTAAATTAACATAAAAAGTGAGCATTTCAAGACTCTATAAATAAATAAATATAATAAATAGTCGTGGTCCGCCATTACTCGCGGCTCGCGGCGCGCGCCTGCGCTGCGCACTTGACATATGAATGTGCAACACTCATCCATATTGAACCGGCGACCGGCAACCCGACTATGAAATATCGTGCCGGCGCTGTCTGATCTGGATTGAGGACCTAATTTAAAGTTTAGTGCTGCATCTAATACCTATCAATGCCGGAACACGGTGGTCGCTGAAGCATTTTTAACATTTTTCCAATTCTCTAGATGCGGTGATGGCTTTGGAAAAAAATATGATACGCTACTGACTTACACGGATAAGGTAAAATTATTAATGAAACGTTTTTTGTTACGCTGCTGTTTTATACTTTGAAATTCTTCTAAGAGATATATGAAATGGCTCGACTGATTTAAGGGTACAAATTGTTATGTGGGATCAACACCAAAAAAAAAAACATATTGTCAATATTTGAAATAAAATTTTACATTCAACTTTGTCTTTTCAAAATTTTCCTATACTTTACTATTAAAAAAGATTACAATCAAAAGTCCCAGTACAAGCAATAAAACAAATTAAAACAATAACATTAAAAATTAACTGCTTTTTAACATTAAGAGCTGTCGCGTTTTACGAATGCTATAAACACAACTTAACATGATTTCAAACACAGAATTTGGACACGACCGGCGCCAGGGGCACAAGTTAGCTGCGGTTGAGTTACGAGCAACATAAATAATTGATGTAACATTAGGCGACGGCCGCGGCGAGGCGTGGCGGCGTGGCGGCGCGGCGTGGCGACGTCGGCCAATCATTCGTAAGCGAGCCACGCGTGCGCAGTACACTAACCACCGCCGGCTTTCGGAACACGCTGTAGCATTACACTTTTTTATTATAAATTAAACATGACACTCGATCATCAATGACACCTGGCACACTTAGGAATTTTGTGGGCCACACAAAAAAGAGATACAATGCTTGAATTTTAGAAATAATGGTTTGTAGCTTCTTAGATAAAAGTTTCATCGCGAAACTAAAATCTCGACTCCTCTAACACTTGCTCAAAGTTACCAATACTAAGTCTATGTGAGTTTGACCAAATGTCTAGTAGCCATTAGTTGTGAAAACATTTAACACGCTCTTTGAATGTAAATGTCGTAGGCAGATGTGTGCTACATATTTTTACGCACGCGAATCTTTATAGAATATAGAATTGTTATTGTTAATTCATGGGCCACCTGCGCCATATAGTCTTTAAAACTAACTTAGTTTTAGTTTAACTAAGGTAATCAATTCGTATATTTGCACACGACCTCTGAACCCGGACGCTAAATTAGGTTTATATAGACATTCGACGTTTTTTACACTATTTAGCTATAAATAAACGGATTATTAATAAATTCTGTCGAGTCTATTGATGTGCGAAACATCTTTTTACAAAGGTGCGGCATTAAAAGGTTGACTACAAATTTAACAGTTTTATCGAATTTAAAGCAGTGATGTCATCTAAAGTTTATTTGATTACTAGCTTTCGCTTGCGACTCCATCTGCGTGGAATTATAAAACAAGTAAGTAGCCTATGTGTTCTTCCAGACTATCCTATATATGCCAAATTTCTTCGAGATCCGTTTAGCAGTTTAGGCTACAAACTCTAACAAACATTCATCCATCCATTTGAATTCGCATTTATAACATTAGTAAGTTTATAAAAAAAACGAATACAATTTCAGCCATTGCTTTCTGTGTCTTAACTACACGTAGTTTTAATTTTTTAACCTATAACCATTAAAACGTAAGAACTAAGGCTGGTTACATAATAGTTTACTGCGGTCATTAATACTAAACTTTGCACTCGACATCACAAAGCGTTCGCGACTTGTGCAAAATTTCTCTTCTCCGAATAGATCTGTTTAACGAGCGCTTTTGTTTCGTTCCGCGCGGCCATCTTTGTGTTCAAGCTTTCATGTGCCGACGCAACTTTTTTCGTTCACAATTATTGTTACCTTTATGAGCTTTTATAGTTCTTCACTAGCAGGTCAACTTCGTCAAAAAGATACTTATTTTTGCACGCGTTATACTTCTTACCTAATAAGGTTTTGAAGCTGTAATCGCTTTTAATTATTATCATGTTAGGTCAAGTTAAAATATTATTAAGCACTATTTTGGATACATAGAAGCAGTTAAATTTGTACCTTGGGATAGTTTTTTCTTGTGTCTTTTTGCGTTGAACTAAAAAATCCAAAAATAAACACAGCTTACGTAACTCAGTGATATATTTTTATAGTATTATTTATATATTATATAGTAGTGACATGTAATAAAGAAATCCCTCTATAGTGATTTCTTTATCCATATGATAGACTTTTTGTTCAGAATATCTCTATGTTTTACATTACGGCCTATAATTCATCAATTCCAAAAAAATACATATTTGTATTTGCATACATAGGTTAGAAATACTACCAGTATTATAACTTTTTTATGAATTCTAAGCCGTGTAAAAATTACTTTTGTATGTTATTTATGAATATGACCCAGTTTTTGGCATCACTGGTCGATAACCAATGAAATTCGGCGGCGGGCGTTTGATCTATTGATTTGAAAAGCAGTTAAAACCAATTTGCAAATGAATGTAATTTGCTAAAAGAGTTTTATTTTTTACTTCAAAAGCACCGACAACAGGTAAGGTCATAACTCGAGAGAACTGTTAATCCTTATTGTATAAGACTTTTTTAATCTGCAATATTTATATAACATTTGCAATAAAACATTGGTCAACAGTATAAGCAAAGATAACAGTGGTAGACGCCAGCTATATCTGTTGCAAAAATGTGCCGGCTAGCCTTTTGCAATAGGACCACACAGAAGACACGCGTGAAGTGGAAGCAATTTTGTCCAGTCTGATCAGTGTGTATGACCTGATTTTCCAGGGTCCTACCCATTTCTTATAAAGTTATCTTTTTTCTGTGCGTCCCCTCCTCGGTCTAATAAAGGTGGGCAACGTAGCTGCTTTTGCGGATGTCTCTCAACAGTCGTTTCGATAATTCGGTTAGGTAAACTCAAGTGGCAATTAGTTTGCCTTAATCATACTAATATCATAAATGTGAATGTTTAGATGGATGTATGGATGTTTGTTAGAGTTTGTAGCCTAAGCAGCTGAACGGATTTCGATGGAATTTGGTACAGATGTAGAGGATAGTTTGGAAGAACACATAGGCACTTTCGTTTTTAATTCCACGACGACAGAGTCGCGGGCGAAAGCTAGAATAAATATATTGGATTGTTCTAGTCTTCTCTAGATTGTTCAGTGGAGTCTATAATTAAAGAGCTATTGATTTGCTATAAAACCTTACTTTACATGCTTAATTGGAATACTAAACAATACTAATCTCCTGAGAATATTCTAGTTACTAAAATTACTCGGTCATTCGGTATCAAAGAATTATCGCATGACTTAAGCTGTTACTAAGTTTTATTAATTGATTTTTAGTGCATTTTGTAGTGGTTTAATAATTACTTGAAAACTGTTGAATTAACAATCGAATCTTTATTGTTTCTTGAAGGTTCTCGACCTGCCTTTTATTATGTTATTGAATTATATTAACACCTTTGTATTGTGATAATATATACAATTGTTTATTAACGAGACAATAATCACGATATTGTTCTATGACGTGAGGATCAGAATTGAATCTCAAATAGACTGAGAAAAAACCGTACCAATGATGAAAGCGCCAGTAGACTAATGGTTAAGTTAAGATATCCGATCATATGACCTCACATAAATTGTTAATAATCATTGGAAAATTTTGTAGATACGTAACAAACATCCATCTATCCAAACTTTTGCATATACTAATTGTTTCACGAGATTTCGTACCCGTAAATTAAAAATGTAAAAAACATAGACTGTGTTACTCACTGATTAATTACCATTCTAACTGTGAAATAATTATTAAATACGGCCCAATAGTTTTTGAGTTATTTCAATACATACAAAAATACATATCTTTCCTCTTTATAATATTAATAAAGATAACATCAGTATACTGAAATTTTGGCAACAATTTGAAATTACAAGATACATTTTATTATACGTTTTTTATCGTTATAGTATATATAAACACATGTTAAAGTATTTCGTATTGGTTGGTAGCGCGGAATATGGTGGCACGTAATGAATATTTGAGACACGTTACGTTGCCGCACGAGGCGGCGCCTGCTCGGAAAACCTTCGTATTTGTATCACGATACACGACCGTGTTTTATAGCTAAATGAAATTTTCTTACGTTTTAACTGATCTATACTTAATATTATAAAGAGGAAAGATTTGTATTTTTGTATGTATTGAAATAACTCAAAAACTACTGAGCCGATTTTAAAAATTCTTTCACCATTAAAAGTTAGGTTATCAGTGAGTAACATAGGCTTTTTTATTTAACGCGAGCGAAGTCGCGAGCAACAGCCAGTTGTATTTACGTTATTAATGACTAAATATTCATAAACACCTTAGACAATAGTCCTCAGGAAAGCAGATAAAGCATGTTTCAAGTGAATGAGTCAGCATTTCCCAAACCTAATTTAAACCTCGATTTCATTAGACGGTATTGCTGTTTTAATATTATATGTTAACGTTAACGGATAAAAGAAGTAAAGAATCAAATATAAATACATATCAAAACATTCTTAGAAAGTCATTCAAAAGTCATTCAGTCTTGAACATTCGAATTAAGACACTATAAAGCAACTTGTTTGAAAGAATTACAAAGTTTGACTGCGTGAGCATCGCTTTCATTTGCTTATTTAACTGGACAGCGATCTCTCATAAAAAGATAATTTAAGATTGATAGCTTCAATTTAATCAAGACTATTGATGCTAGTGAAACTGAACCTTAAGCTAGTGGTGTAGCGTTTGGTACAAACAATAGAGGAATTATATCTAAAATAGTGATGTACCACGTTACTATTGTAATAGGTACTGACCGGTCAGAGAATAACTTAACCATCCATAACTTTACCATTTGTTATTACTAGCTGATGACCGCGATTTCGTCTGTATAATATTTATCTTAGTTTTATTTATTTGAAGTATTCGACATTATTCAAGTGATAATAACTTTGATTTTTGTATGTTTATGGTATTTTGCCTTTGTTAAAATAAATATTTTAACGGTTATTAAGTTACAAAAATAACGTGTCATTTTTTTTATGTATCAACTTGGTATGTTCGTATCATGTAACATCACTATAGATGTAAAATGCTATATTATATTAAAAATTACTATATGTCTGTACCGTTGTATAAATGAATAATATTAATAAATAACATTGTAAGTCAAATTAGCATAGCGCATCCACAAATCATGATATTAAAATTTCGCTGACGGCAACCAATATTATAATAAGTATAAAAGAAATATTGCCATTGAAAAACGTTATATGCACAATACACGTCAAATATTAGCAAATTTATTGTAAGTTTTTATTAAAACTCGTTTAAGGTAACAAAATATAAGAATCGAGTCTAGTTAAGTCTTTATTAGAATTATATCGATTTTATTTTACATAATTATTCGATGAATTTGGACAGGTTTTGATCAAATCAGTCTTAAATTAGTCATTGTTAACTGTTATTTGGTATTGATATATTTACTATCTTATAGTTTGAATTTAGACGCAATTTTTTTTTTAAACTAGAGGTCGCTAGTGACTTCGTCAACGCAGAATAAAAGTAACCAATCAAATGTATGATTTTCGATTTACATACAGATATTCCGATTTAATTATATGTACAGATTTTCAGAATAATTTAATCGACAGATGTTTTAATATGAATACTTAACAATTAAAGAAAATAAATTCAAATGTAAGTCGAGTCATTGGACAAATTGCATTTCCAAACGCCCCATTCACGTTACAAAACGTCGTTCCATTATTTCCGAACGCAAATTCATTCATTCGAAATTCAAAAACTTCAATTCAGAACGCCTCGTCATTGGTGGCCTGTGTTACGCTGCTACACAAATATGTTAATTCACACAATAAACGAAACATCAAAGCAATTTGAATTGTATCCCCTTGGAATAAGATTGACATGGTCGGAAATTGAATGAATAGTTATGTGTGTGTGATATTCGATCTTTTATAGGGCTGATAGGGTTCTTGACGCAACTGTTGAAATATTTTGTCACAACAATTTGTCACAGCGTCAGAATTCGCGTGTCAGGATGACGCATGTCTATCCCGTGGGCTTGAATTATATCGATTAGATGCAATTAATCATTCGTCTTTATCGATTACAATCGATTCTTGTAACGGAATCCTTTTCGGGATCAAAGGTTGAGCCCATTTTGTATAACAAACAGTCAGATGAACGATCGATGTTTTGTTAAGACGTTGTAAAAGGCATATGCCTATTTTATTGAGGTATACATCTAATATGACATAGCAATTTATATTATACTCAAATAGCGCCTTGGAAATATGTGATAATTCCATTATTAAGAGCGGGCGCACACTTGGACTAAACTATTGTACAACTTTTTTGCGATTGTCGATTGTTTCGCAGGTAATTCAACTGTTTAGTTGCACAACTAAAAATCGAATAGTATGCCCACCTCCATATACGCTCATAGGAATCAAAGAGAAACTAAACAGTCTTAAGTCTACTAAAACCATAATTAAATCTTTCACATATTTTTAAAACTTAGTAGAAACTTACAAATTATTTATCCTTATTACAAAGTACATTATCCTGTACTTTATTATTACGATAGATCGTGCGGCTAGCGACCGGCTACTGAACTACGTTAGCACGCTATCCGCTAACTACCCGCTACCGGGCTACCCGCGTGACAGCGCGATTGGTCCCGCCATTACTAAGCATTACTTTACAATGTTGCTGGTTGATAGTTAATATATAACATTATATTGAAGTTTAAAAATTCATTACATTTATAAAAATATATTTTTAATACTAGTAAACTATTTTAAACTTCAAAACATAGTTACAAATAACAAAAATTATATCGCGACTACATCTTGTACGCGTCTCATTTCCTTGTCTTCTTTTTCACTTAAACCATGGAATGTCTCGGTGGCCAGTATTCAACCTCTTTAGCTGTATTCACACTTGTCAGCCAAAGAGGTTTTACTTTGCACTGACCATAAATTGACAATGTAATATACAGCCAAATTCTTTATTGCTCTCTTCGCTTCACTCTTTCTATAATCTTTTTCTCAACCCAATCCGGTTATAACGAAGTAATGGCCCGTGCCGAGGCTCCTGAGTCCTCGAGCTTGGTTACTCATAAACGAGGTTTAGGCTAAGCGCCATCTGCACTCGACCACCTCAAACCCCGTGAATCTGTAAATGCCTTTTCCAGGCAAACATTGGCAATTCAGTCACTCAATATGCAATGACTATCTCGTTCGTTTTCAAGGAAAATGTAAGGGATGAAATCATTGTTTATAAATTATTTGGTAATTAAACTCAGGTTAAGATGAAAAGGGCATTAACTTCAAAGCGAATGCGTGACACAATCTAGGATTGAAATTAATAATTAATAAAAAGTCAATGTGTTGAATTCAATTATGATAATTGTAATAATTAGTGGCGCTGATCTTAAATAATCAATACCTTATTAGAGATAATGGTAACTTGATATTTTTATTTCTTTGTTGTTCTTTAATGTACATTATAGCCTAACGTTGCCAGCCATTTCACATTCCACTTTTCGTTTAGATCATGCTTTGATTTATTAGTGCTTTGATTCCTATGACTATGGAGGTCGCACACTATTTCTAGTTGTGCAACTAAACAGTTGCATTGGATGCGAAACAATCGACAATCGAACAACAATTACGCGATCGCTTGGTCAAAGGTGTGCGTCCGCTCTATGTTTCCATAAAACTACACATAATAAACCCTTAAAAAATACGCCAGAGTTTCTACAAATTGTATGTATAAGGCACATAAATGTACATTAGAAATGTCACAAATTAATATATTATGATTCAGGTAGCTGTCATCTATGCACATTATTAATAAAATAAAAATAAATTCTAACCTATAACGGAATATATCTTTCTTGACAGAACGACAGTTAAAAATTGACAGACGTATTTAAAACCGCGAAAATCTGAGATGTTTTAAAAGCATATACCGTAAAATTCCACTCGGAAACAACTGGCCATATTGTTGTCCCTCTCATTCTTTTAAAAATAAAAAGAGATAGTAATATTTTTTATACACACGTCACGATAGTGTAATCCCAACAATCTTTTTGATGGAACAAGGTTGAATATCACAGATTATAAATTGGTTTAATTTGTAAACGTTAACTCATTTTGTGCATAAGCAGGTCAAAGTCGGAGAAGAGGTCGATACAATCAAAATTTCCGATAAATTTAATTAATCAAATTAATTCAAATTGAAGTTTTTTATTCGGTTATACTTAAGTAAATGTTTAATCTGTATCAGTACTGAAACTTATGACCGGTTTCCCTTCTTTTAACCTTTCGATAGTGCTTTTGATTCGATTAATTCTTGAAATGCTTTCACGAACTACGTAATTTGAGTTTAATTACGTTGAAAATTAGTTCAACCTAACACTAATGAATCATTAGGTAATGATCAAATAAATGTCAGTTTCAGAAACCCAGCATTAACCTATAGACCTTTTTAAAAAAAAAACATTTTGTATTTGATAGCTTTTTGTTTTTAAATCGCGTTTAAGGTTTACCATCTAATCATTTCCTAGCCACTTAAGTCCAACATTTATATAACAATTTAACAAGTAAGTTAACTAAATTATTTAAACTTTCGTTACAGACAATTATAATTAAATATTTTACGGCATTCTCACGTCATACTTTTTCCGGTGACGGCACCGACCAGTCTCAGACCCTGCGGGGACCCCCGCAAGTATGACGTGAGTAAGCCGTAAAATAATTAGTTAACTAAGTTAACCTCTTTCCCTAAGGTGTATTTAATATAGTAGACTATCCCAGGTGGTTCATTAAATCAGTCTGGCTGCGCCTCAGTTCCTTACGTTAACTGTCTTATGAAATATTAACAAGCAGGGTCAACAGCGCAGACCGTATTAAATATTACTCATGATTTATATCAGCGATTTATTACTCTATCTGTTACATGTTGATTTATTTAGTGTAGCAAATTGGGTGTTAATATAGTCGAAGTAACTCGCTATAGATTAGACCGAATAAATGTATGTTTTGACAGATCAAATCGGTTCCATGTAATGCATGTTTTTGTTGCATTCGTTGTTTTGATTGAATATTGTTTGTTATTTAAATTATGCAAGCAACTGATAAATTTATTTCTTACCAGAGTTATTTATAATAATAAATTGGTATTGAAAGTTTAAAAATACACATTTATTAGTAAATCACACAATATTTTACACAATAGAACGGTATTCTTTTCTTTAAAAAATTTAAATTAATAATTCTAAGCGCCAATAGCCTAATGGTTTTAGGAACGGACTACCGATCTTGCGGTCGAGCGTTCGAATCCCGCCAATCGACTTTTGTCGTGAACCATATCGTAGCACAAGCCTTAGCTTAGTATTTTTTTTTTTATAATATAAGGTGGCAAACGAGCAAGCGGCCACCTGAATCCGCCAAAATGGCGAAGCGACCGCTGCCCATAGACATCCGCGATCGCAGATGCGTTGCATACCCTTATCCGACGGAGGAGGAGACGCACATAAAGAGGATATTGCCCCTTCCTATGCATCTCCTCCACCGTCAAATCCACTTCCCCTTCCCATCCTCTCCTTATAAGAAAAGGGTAGTAAAGAGAAAGAGACTTAACTTAGGCCTCCGGCACCACACTCATCAGACGAAACACGGAATTGCTTCCATTTCACGCCTGTCTTCTATGTGGTCGTGGTATTACACCGGGCGTGCCGGCCTATTCGTGCTAAGATGTTAAAGCGGGCACTACCACTGTTAGTAGGTATGGTAAAGCAAATGTTAGTAAATTAACAAAAATCTACTCAACAAAATCTCAAAAAGCTAAAATATTACATTTCAATATACATAACGAAACATACCTTTACCCCACTTTCTCTGTATATTATTGTGCTTTAACAATACAAAATCTAAAGCTCCACCTATCGGTGCAGGTCGACAACACGATGGTTATTACGTGCCCTCTTGTATCGACCCCCTGACCTCGAGCACTGAAGCTGTACGATCTCAGCTGTCCATAAGAGCATCGCAATTATAGATCACAAGTTAAGGCTAAAATATTACTTGAATATGCGATTAAATACCCTTGATTATTTTAGAGAATTTTGTAGTGGAAATACTACTTTTAGAAGTCTATTCCTTACGTCAATTTACGAAATATCGTAATTAGAAATGTTAAAAATTAAACCCTAAAAATCGAGGTCCAATTGAAAAATCAACTAGTATCCTATGTGTTCTTCCAGGCTATATTCTACATTGCTAAATTCCAACGAGATCCGTTAAGCGGTTCTTAATAAATGTAGCAATAACCATCTAAACTTTCGTATGTATATAAATAAGAAGTAAGATAGTAGAATATAAAAATCTGATTCGACTTAGTTCGTCATTGTCAGGTACAAAATAACTCCAACAACCACTTACCGCATCAGACATGCAAATGTCTACAAAACAGAACCGCCGGTAAGCAGATATTAATTATAATGCTACAAAAACCGTGAGCAAGTTAAATGCGGATAAAAACGAGACTGCATCTAATCCGCGTAAGAAACTCAAAGACCGTCGCAAATTATTACCTATCAAAACGAAATCAAGAATTCTCGCAGTAGTCAACGGCAAAATTGTTTTGCATGTTTTCATTTCGTATGTTCTCTTATAGTCGTGTTAAATTGTAAGTTTTTAGATTTTAATTTTAATAATAAAAATCATAGAATAATTCACAGTATTCATTTATAATTTTAATTACAAGGTAACCATCTTTTTTTTACAAAACTGACCCGCATAACATCGATTGACGGAAACAACCTTCAAAAGATACCAGAACGAAAAAAATGAAAGAAAAACTCAATAAGTTGAATTTAATTTTTTTCGGAAAAATATGCAAAAATATGTAGCGACATAAAAAATGGCCGACGTTTTTTTACCGCCATATTCCGCGCATCCAGTCTGATATTACTCATTGGCTGCGCTCACTTACATCGCTACACCTTGCACCGATTTGTGTGAACCGTACGAATACTCCCATTCCCTATTCTCAGATCATTCGATATTTATCACTTGGTATATCGAATAACCTCACAATATCTACTTATGTTCGCATTGATAATTACTGATAAATTGTGCAAAAAACTCCTTTTAAGTTGTTTTAAGTATATAAAGGTTAATTTTATGCCGGTATAAGTTTTAAAAGATAATTAAAATACATTATTATTAAAAGATTTTACAAAAGATAACAATTACTCCACTTACTATAGTTAAAGGAACCCTTAAAATTGTTCGTTAAAATAACGTAAAGTTTCAAGATAACACCCTCGCTTTACGAGGCGGTGAGCGTCAAAATATCTATCGAGATCTCGGCACAGATTATCTCGGTCGGAGATAGATAATAACGTGGAAGAGAATGTTATGATTAATAACTATTATATTTAGTATACATCTATAGGTTCAATGTAAGCTTTGAGTAAATGTTAGATTTAATGGAAAACTAAAATTGGTCGATTTAGTGAACTACTAAATGCAAGAATATTTATTCACATATAAAAAAATTTCGTTAATGAGGAATTGAGAGAATTTTATAAAGATAGTCTTAAAAAGTGTTGTATTGTATTAAATATTATATCTTAATGATTTAAATTAATAGTATAATACATTATATTGAGGTACTTGTCGTTAATTATTCTCATTTTCATCGCCAAGGTTTTGAATAAGTTGAAAAAATCAAGGTTTCGAAGTTGTATCGTACTTAAAAATTAAATGAGCTCAAAAATCACATTTTATACTTAAAACAAAAAATATACGGCAGTTTTTGTATAACATAATACTTTAGGATTTACAATTAACAGTTATTTTTAATATAAATATCAAGCAATTAAAAAATCCAAGATTTCCGAACTCAATACTTGCAATAATGAACTAGGAAAACACTACCAACATTTTGAAAAATAGACACTACCAACATAACAAGATAGCCTGAAAATAAACCAATGTTAGTCACAGTTATACCAACATACGAGAGCAATGTCATTTTTGAGTTCCCGGAGCGATGCTTATGTCCTGTTACGTATTCCCATAAGGCCCTAGCTCGGATTCCCACGACGAGTCCGGCCCAGGGCGGTGTAGGAAAATGACAGAGCGGTGTTTCTCACACGACCGACGCTAATATCATGTGATGCTTTGAACCAAAGGTTGGATCAATTGTTTGTTATATGTACAAATGTTTGCAGCCAATTCGGCACTAAAATGACGCTCTCTTGACAATTGAAAGTCATAAAACTAATTTATGAATTTTCAATGGAACGTCTTATTACAAAGAAATTAAATCCTTCGCGTCAATAATGTTACTAAATTCGAATATAATTTTAAATTACATCTAAAAGCTTTCGTTTATAAATAAAATGATTTAATTAGTATGCAAATCGTGCGTTCCGATCTTATAAGAGATAACTGATTATCATTCTGGGACAACCCTTTCGGTCCTTAATTTTTCGCAAGCCAAATCATGTCGCAAGTTTTCACTTACTTACGCTCGAGAAGTCATTATAGAGTTTAATGAATTTCAACCCTAAAACTAAAGAGTTAAAGTTGATAATCAAATGGTAGACGTCATTGCAAGACTTAACAAAAATATGGGCGCAACTGACAAATTAATTAAGTCGCAAGAAAAAAGGAATCGATCTGTTGCGTCGAGTCACATGCTCGAATAGCCAGCTATCGGGATAGGATACGACGGTGCTGACATCTCTTGCGGATTTTTGCTTTCGGGGTCTTTGACCGTCAGTTGTTTTTTAACATCCAATATTATGGTGAGTTCAACGAAAATCGATTATAAATCGACCCCCTTACGAAACGTCGCACTTGATTTTTAACAACATATTTTTATTAAGAAGATATTTACTACGTTAAAATCGGATATATGTAAAGAAAATTTTATCAATTGTATTAAATACTACAATTCCTAATAAGATAGCCACAGCTTCCTATATATTATTTTGTTCTTTCAAGTACAAAAAACTACTTTATTAATAAAAGTAGTTATTTTAAAAAGCAAAGCGACGTATTGGCGGCAAACGTAAAAGAAACAGTAAGCTTGCATCTTATAAATTAAGTATTAACTAAAGAAGACAGCCGCTGGCTAAGAATTAAAATAAAATCGCAAAGCGTCGCCAAAGCGTTGTCTGATATGTCGTATATCAATAATTTGCTCGATTTAACGATTCCCGCGCAAACGTTAAAATACGCCGCCATTTTGCCGCACCGAATTCATTTCTCCAATTTGTAATGTGACATATTAAAATAATCCTTTTAAATACACATCTTTGTTACGTCGTATAATAATAAAATGACATTGTTTTTTTACTCTTAAATATTGGTTTTTCTCGAAAAACATGATTAAAGTATACCGGAACAGAAAACACGATTCACAAACAAACATAATTTAAAACTGTAAAATAATACTTTAAAAGCCAAAAAACAATATCATGCTACCCATAACTTTCATGTAAAATGATGTTTCTATTTTTTAACTGTATATGGGGACATTAAAAGTAACTCAAACGCTAAGGTAACAAGAAGCGATATCATAAAGTCGACAAATCACCGCGGGGACGCGGAGACCGCGCGGGGACGGAGCACGCAGGGGATCGTGTTCGATCTAATTTAGAGCGGCGAGCGGTGTGATGAGCGGAGCTGATAGCGGGGCGGGCGGCGGCGCCACGCTGCGTGATTTACTCTCAACCCGTTCGAGATGCACTCGCATCTGATTAGAGTTGCTGTCATCGACTGTGCCGATTTAAACTTGCAGATAAATGTACATATTTAGACTCGCGATTTCGCTTTGATATAATTAAGTAAATTAATAATTAATTACTAAAAGAACTTTTCATATCAAAATACAAACATTTATTTAAACATGGGTTCCGTTTCAGGCATTTTTTATTTGCATTTTAATTCTTAATTAAAATTATATTACTATGTGGAATTTGAGTATAAAATCAAGATATAAGTAACGTTCAGAATTAACAGACTGTAAGTAAAATAAACAACATGAAATAAATTAGCATTGTACAAGGTCTGTAAAGGCATAAATCGCGCTGAGACCTCCGGAGCCTATCGTATTTTCCTTTATAACATAATCTGTGGCATCTCGACGATTTATCCCGAGCCCCGGTGACTAGGGGAGAAGGGGAACGCGGAGTATCCCTGGGGACCATACCAGCTGGACCAATGAAAGAAAAGGGGATATGACAAAATAAAACTATTTATTTCAATATGAAGATATTTTGTAAATGATTTTTACATTTCAAATATAATTAATACAGATCCAACTTTTTATGCATTGGACCAAATTAAAAAAAAAACTGATAAACAAAACGATCTAAAGAAAACCTCGATTTTCAATCACTCAGAATAAAAGATAACCTCTACATGCATATTTAGAGACATCACAAGGGTACATAAAATATTGCGAAATAAAAGTAATTTTTATTATAAAAGAAGTCCCTACATCCACATATTGCAGCGTGTAATGGCGTCATTTACACAATTTATTGTTAATTGCTTTTGTATATTAACGCGATACCAGTATTAAGACATATCGCACGGCCCACAATCAACGTTAATCGTGACAACACATAAACGTTAGTATTAACGTAAAGTAAAGAATTTTGTTCAATAGCTTTATACATAAGTTAAAATGTGAGTTAATACTTTTATCATATCAAGTTTTCTTGCACTCAATCCATATCTGTCCTCTTTGTAACAGTTACACACTTCATTTATCAAACCCAAACCATTTCATCAACAGAAATTAGTTAGTCAATATCGAACGCTAGATGGCGTTATTAAAATAAGGCCAATATTTGTAAAATAATTATATGTTATAATACACAAAAGAACATTTTATATAATTAGTATTTATTTTGTTTATAAATTTTTATGTTAACACTGGCCACCGACGAACGATGATGAGACAAATTAAAAATATGTTAAAAAAAATAAGAATTTTAATTTCAATGTAAATATAAGAATAAATAAAGAAGATATAAAACAAGATGGTACTAGTTTACATTTATCCATAGTCCAAATAATCCGGATTTGGTAAGGAGCAGCATTTTATTATTAAATAGTATAAACCAAAGATAAGCTTCTGAATAATAGTAGCCATCATTAAAACCAATGTTGTCGAAGTAATAAGTATTTGAGGCTGATAAGTGGTGATGTCAGGCGCATAGAAGATGGCCGCGCCATATTTGGCGTTGTCCCTGACGCTCGGTGCAGCGGGGTCCCGAAGGAAGTGGGGGCGGCGGGGGTGTGCGGGCGACGCATGCAGGTGTGTGACGTCATCATGTTCTAGCAATAATAATAAATTATGAGTGAATATTTTAGAAAAAAGTGCAGATTTTATTTTATTTGATTTTTAATAATTTCATTTGTGTGTTTATATTTGTGTTATATTGCAATCGAGATAAGGTTTATTATTGGGTATTTTTCTTTGTGTTTTAGGATTTTATTGTTTTAGTTTGTACAAATATTTTTTAGAAGTTATATTAGGTTATGTATTTTAAATTTTTTTAGCTTGACGTGCGCACTGTTGATGGCTAAAGTATAGGGCATATGTAAACTTCTAAGTCTCCTAAGGAGAATATTATCAAAGAGTCACATTTCCTTACAAGAAGAGCAATGACGGGTTCTCTCTTCTTCTCAAATGCACATACCAATGTAAAGAGCTCTATATTTCGTTGGTATTGATATTTATAAGGTTATATTATTTATATATTATTTATTTTAAGGTTATATCCTTGCTATTGATGAAGAGCAGAGGACAACCTGTGTCAACTACATTTTTAATTATTATTTAAACCATTTTAATTTTTTTAATAAAAAAAATTGGATTAAAAACCAATACGATCGTTATCAGCGCAGAGTTTATCGCATACTCTGTAATAACATGCGCCGTGGTCCTCGAAATTAACAACTAAATGACTGATTGGAAAATGGCCGATCTCCGTCACGGCGTATTAACACTGAATTGGGTTTCTGAGGCGGTTTTCATTTGCGCACAACTTTATATCGACCGATAACAGCTACTATGTTGTGCTGGAAATACGTACCGACGCTTCTTTCCTAAGTAATTGCGGTTTTTTAATTTTCCTGCAATTAGAACAACTGGTGGTCATTTCCCTTTTAAGTAACATTATCTACTTTTACCTAATCTTATGTTCAAAACTCGTAGAATTATGTTTTTAATATCTGTATATGTATAACGATATATTGCTTGTATTTATGTATTAAATTGTTTGTTACAGATGAACCAAAAGTGCAAAGTGTGCGGGGAGCCGGCGGCGGGCTTTCATTTTGGCGCGTTCACCTGTGAAGGTTGTAAGGTGAGCTACAACAATTTAATTCGAATATATTTCTTGAAAATCCCTCTCGAAAATTTAAGGAACTCCCTCTTTGTAAGTCACCTAGACGGTTCTAGAAAGATCTTAAGCCTCATTTAACGGTTTTCCACCATAAAGAATGAGTAAAAGATCACAAGACTATCGTTTCTCTGAATGTTTAGTTGTGATTATCTATACTATTATAATAAAGCGTAAACACACACTTCTTTGTTGCCTAAGATGTCTGCAATCACAGCATATTTTCGAATAATATTTTTTTTAATAAAAAGCCCTACACTTATGTCACGCTTTAGGCTAAATATTTTCACGCCATTAAACTTAGGGGATTAATATTTTGGATAAAAACCCTAATGTGGGAAAGAGACCATAAGTTGCTGCTAACATCAAGGAAGCAAGACTGTCATCATGTCATGGCATTTTGACATTTGTAATTGATAATTTGAAAATGTGAACAATAAATTGAAATTTTTATATTATTATGCGGATGGAGTCGCATGGGAACAGCTAGTCTTAAAATAAAACTAAATCACAATACACTAAAACACAAATTGACCTAATTTCAGTATCAGTATAATTAGCGATTGAAATTAATGAAATAGGAAATAAAATGTAAAATCTAACGGCGGCCAATTCAACGACTTTCCAATAATCGTATCAAGGACTACGGCTTGGTTCACACTGACGGTTTATTTCGTTTAAAATTTCAAATATTGTTAGGCTCAGTTAAAGGTAATTCTTAGCTTTATTAAACGCAACAAAATTAACTTAATAAAATATACCAAGTCTATTGTATATCAAACCATAGATATCGGGTGCTAGAGTAAGGGCAACTGACCCCCCTCCTACGGGAATCCATAAACACTTTCAATAAGACTATATTTTTGGTAGCTCTCCCTAGATCTAGTCTAGATCATTAGATGACGATGCCTATGTCCTTAACCAATTTGCTTATTAACGAGACTTGTAATAGTAATTTAAATCTATCACGATCAAATTAAACCTATCAAAAAGGCATTAGGAAAAAATCTACTATTTAAATGACAGAGTTTTAAGATCGATCTCATGAATATTGAAACCAGCGGTAGTGTGCAAAAGGGCGAAAATGACTTACATAAATTGAAAACCAAAGCAATTAACAATTGTTTGTACATCCAGAACTGTAGCGAATCGCTGTAATTGCTTACTAGATCTCGTCAAATAGGTATTAACTAACATTTCCATTGATAACAACGAAAATACGTACCTGAAAACGTTTTAAAAATACAATAAAATGGATATACAAAGCGTTTTAACATATATCAAAATAAAAAAGTATTAAGTATTATTTTAAACCTGGTTTTTTTAATTATCTCGCGTGCAAATGAGATTCTAACCTAGTACATAAACAATTTTATGACTAAACCGAAATTCATCTGAATTTCAAATTAACATTTGTCACGTAAACATCGTTAATAAAGAGGTTAGTAACTAATCTTGCATATAATTTAATAATACTAGCTGTCACCCGCGACTTCTGTGCCATAGTCTATGTGTTCTTCCAGACTGTCCCACTTCTAAAGCTAGCGAGATACGCTTAGTTGTACTGGAGATACGTAATCCATTCATCCAAGATTTTGGATTTATAATATCAATGAAATTTAAAAGAACATTGACATTTTGTATTGATAGACAGATAAACAATAAAGCTATTCAGTAATGGCTGCAAATGTTAAGACACCGAATTTTAGTGTGAAAGAGAGAAAATACTGTGCTGACCTTAAGAGTGAAAAGGACAGGAAGGAGAATGTTTAAGATAATAATATAAATGTATAATTAACATTGTAAATAAATATCTAATCAAAGCCACCGATGTGAAACTAGGGCTAACGAATATCCTTTTAACCAGATCGATAATTATAGACGATAATTGCGTTTAATTCCGACTTAGACTTGATTCATCCTCAGTACCATTAATAAAAACGAAATCACAACTACCGCAATAACAACCTTAAGAAGACAGCAATTAGGTCGAAAATGGAGAAATTAGATTCACTATATGTCCGGGAGATTCACGTCAATAATTCGATCGGCACGCAACATGTTCCGGTACATATTTTTTTCTTGAACTACATCGATTATAATTATTTATTGATACGATTTCTCGGTTAATTATATCTGTATTTACTCTACAATTACTCGCTACAACTAGGAAAGGAAGAAACTACCAACTGGAATCTAAGTTTCCTTTATAAGTATTTTTAATTAATCCATACTGAAATTACGTTACTAAACAGTCCAGTAAATAATCTACTAAACTTTTCAATTGAAATAACTAAAAAAACGATTAATTTCCGTAATCGATTATCTCGATTAGCATACAAATACCGAATAAGGTCGATTCGAAATGAATCGTATTGTTTTAAATTAGCTTTGGATTGCGTTAACGCAATTTGCATCAAGTGGAACAGAACTGGCACAATAGGTTGCACAAGAGGGAGGGAATTGTCGCAGGATGTGGCCCTGGTCGGTTACGTTGTAACGTAATATCTGACATCGAAATATCTCCTATACTAATTATATGACAATATTTTTGCATATGACAGTATCGCTATGTCTGTGCTATGTAAGACCATTTTGAGGTTACGTTTTAAAACAGGTATAGTACTGTCACATGCAAAAGTATTATCATATAATTCATTTAGGGGATGTTTCGATATCAGATTTAACATTTCATCGTAGCCGACCATGGCCGCATCAAAACTCGAGCAAATTTTCGTACGATTTCCACTGGGGATTTTATTATTAATTACACACCTTAAATTTCCAGAATAGGGTAGACATATTCGTAAAAAACTACGCTGTATGTGTAGTCACAGATTACTATTTAAGTTTATAACGGCAGTATATTCAGAAGGCGTTCGCTCACGTATCCTTGACTTTGTGCCAATTGTGATCCCATCAGTCTGTCGTGGCCCTTTTAAATGGTGTCATTACTCACGGCTTGGCACGCTCCGGTCTATTCGCGGTGCAATAACAACTTACCGCGTAGACAATACTCGATTCTAGATTGTGTACCGTTCCTAAATAGGTTATGAGTCAACGGTTAAAGTAACCTTCAATAAAGATCTTCATTTGTTAAAACATGTGACGTTCGATACAACATTTACATTAATAAGTCTAGATTTTACCCGCATTTTTGTAAGTCAGCAAACCCTAGCAAAGTTGGGAGTAAAAACAACAATTACTAGACATAATTTGTACTAGAGCCAAGGCTATCAACAACGTCTAATCATAACAATGCTATCTGATACGATCAGGCAAAGGTACACGAAAGTTCGGTCATGGTGTTTGAATCGGAAACGAGTCATTGAGAAACGGATGCGCGCAGGCTCCGGAAAATGACCGCCGGCGAAACAACGAAAGATTTCAAAAAACAAATCGCGATTTAACCGAAATTGACCAACAGGGAACGATGACATAACCTTGTAGTGTTATACTGTTTAGGCCTGGGTTCATTTCAAGTAGGGAGAAATTTTCTAGCGATCAACTAAATCCTTATTTTGTCTA
This sequence comes from Papilio polytes, assembly GCF_000836215.1. Taxonomy (NCBI): domain Eukaryota; kingdom Metazoa; phylum Arthropoda; class Insecta; order Lepidoptera; family Papilionidae; genus Papilio; species Papilio polytes. Next base: position 1,084,924 of record NW_013525146.1, read on the forward strand.
CTAACTTAACGATACCATAACATTGTTACATATGTTATTTTCATAAAATTGTGATTATCGTTGAACTCTATTGTACTAAGCCAAAGAATTTATATTCATTGATATACTAATTTCAGAAACAAACATAAGGTTACATAATATTTAACTGGTAGGCTGATGGCGAGCCAGAGATCAGTAGCTAGCGGCTAATAGTGGGCAGTGATTGATGGGTCGGCAAAAACGTGTGAACGCGACTGCTCCAATAACGCGTACTGCGTTGCACTGTACCGTACTGTACCGTACTATGTACTACCTAGTACAGTGCTGTACAATACTGTACTGTACCGCACTGTACTAAGTTTAATGTGTTCACATCATTAGATGGACGTCGAGGTGAAATATGATTGATATCGTTTGTTTCTTTGTAAAAAGTAATGGTAGAAAGCAATAGCAACTAACCGTATGTAAATATAAGATAGATTTACATACATAGTTTCTCTATAGAATATAGAAAACACTACATATTAGGTTTCGTCAATAAGTATACTAATAATCACCTAGTCTAATCTGCAGATATAGAAATGATAAACGCTAAAATTTAGATGGATGGATGTTGGAAGGTATCTCAAAAACGGCTTGACGAATCTCGATGAAATTTGGCACAGATGTAAATCTGCGCGGACTAACCTAATATTTGGTAACTAGTCTATCTCCCAACAGCATGTCACCAGCTTACCTTCGACTTACGACGGCAGTCACACGCCACAGATTATATTGCTATTGAGAGCACATTCAAATTGCGATAAAGCACGCGAACGGAAAACGATCTATGGAAACTTTTGGACTCGAAATAGGGATGCGCACTGCAGTGTTCTAGATATCGATAATTATTTTTTCATCAAATCATTTCTTACTAAAAATTACAAAATATGTTAATATATCTTTAGTGTTAAATCTTGTATTTAAAAACAACTAATTAGAAAAGCTATAGAAATAGGTCAAAAGAAAACAAATAACATAATGTTTTTTAAAATTCATAACTTATTTAAATTTTATTGTAACTGTAAAATATGTCATATTATTACAATATTAAAACAATCGTTTTAACAACATATAATTTTACAACAATTAGGTTCCACATCTCAATAGAGTCACGTCACTAAACTTTCGTAACTGGCCAGCAATAAATCATCTCAACTAATTTGTTTTTAAAAGTTTAAAGCGGGAACAGCCCGCGCGTAATCGTTTATTGTTATGGGACAAAGACAGTGGCGCCACCATTGTGACTTGTCAACCGCAGTAGCTAAAAAAAATTACCATTAGCGGCCCTTTTACTGAATTAATTGGATTGTTTTGTAAACTGCAACTCGTTTCGATTTCAACAGAATAATGAGCGCGTTTTAAAACTCCGTAATTTGAAACTCCACTTGCTATGCTATTTTTTTTACAATCTCGTCAGAAGTAAATCTAGTTTTAATTAAGGATTGAGGTAAACTGTAATAAATTGGCGAAATTAAAAAATACATGCAGTCATATGACTCGTACATACTTGAAACTGTAGGAAATATTAATGTCACTTTTTACCTTAAAATGTCAACACGGGTGATTTCCTTGCCAATAAAAATGTTTAATACGGTTTAATCGATAAAAAACACAGAAAACAAAACAGGAAAATGTATAAACGTATTCAAATTATCTTTCCACGTAAAAAACGTCATTTGTTTTGAGTTTTATAAAAATGGTGACGTTAGACCTGGGACTACCCAAGCCAGACAACAGAAAAGGACGTCTAAGAAAGCAAAACAGTCACACATACGCCTTTAATTCCCCCCATTAAAACATTCCAGAAAGAGGGGGTAATATAGAACCATTTGTAGGGCTTTAAGCGGTACTGGTGTTTTTACATTTTAATTTATTTGTTTGAAATAACATTTAACTAAAACGAATTTGCAATGGAATGTTTTGATGCAATTTCTATCAGTAAAACAAAGAGCCTTCAAACAAGAGAAATACTAAATGAACTAGATCAAAATAATTCGCTTGATTTGCCGCTACGGCCGTCATATTGAAATATCTATTCGCAATATTCGCGAACTGAATCGATTCGTCGCGATTGTGAGGGACAATCGATTCACTCATTCGATTTTATTTACCACCATAATCGATGTCATGCGAATTTGTCAGCTCGGGCCTTATTCAATATTTTGAAGTAGAGACTATAATCGCTTAAACTGATCCTGATTGTTAATTGTCTTTGTTTTACTGAGGTTTCGAAACTTGTCAATGGATGCAATTGTTGGCAAACCGATAGATTTATTGGAGCATGGCAATAATTGTCATTCGCGACATTATTTATTGTTTCGGAACATCGTACGACCCCTTAATTCGTGTTTTATTTTATTTTCAAAAGATAACTTTTAAATACTTTTATCGGAAATTCATAATAGTTGTCTGTCTTGAAATTATAGAATATCCGTAAACAAATTTACTATACTACGCCTTGTGATGTTTATGTAATTTTTATTAAAACTTTTAGTACCGTAAAAAGGGCGGTAAAACAATGTAGTTCAATTCAACAGCCGGACACAGATTTGATATCAGAAGCGAGTGCGGCATCGAGTTATATTAAACAAATAATCGATTGTATTCGAATGTCAGCCACAATCAAAACATCGGCCGCTCGGGTCACCGCTTCCGAACGCAAACTCGCCACGACGCGCGGCAATACCATCAAAAAACATAACCTCAAACAATATCACATCTTAAAAACATCAGACATAGCAACCAACTTTCAGCTAACGTTATTTCTTTATTGTGAAATTAAATTTGTCGAAGTTTAAGAGGTCAGAAAGTTTGTAATGCTATCTTCAATGTTCTCACGCTTGTTTCGTGTTTAACCGTGATTATGTTGGTCTGGCCATCCGTCTACACACGAAACACCGATAATTTGTCACTCGGCTCTTAAAATTTGCGCAATGATCAAAAAGTGAAGTGTAAGACTAGATACTATTTATTATCTAGACTTTTGCATACATTTAAAATAGGTGCCTTTTTTTATTTCCTCAAAGATTTATTAACGGAACACAATTAGCTATATACTAATCATCGGAACTCTATGTTATGTTCTATGTTCTTGAAGCAATCGCTTCTTAGTTTTTATTTAATTTACGTGTATCGTATCTATACAATAAGTAATCACTTAGCCGTACTATATCCAACTTGATACAAAATGTTTACGACACATAAGTAAAGTACCAGTGTTACTTAGTAAACGAGTTCTTAGCTATTAGGCGCATCTTACAAGATCTCTGCGGTAGGTAACCTCTAAAGAAAACACTATAAAACGCGTGGTATAAGTTTTTATACCTTACTTTATGAGGTCTTAATGGTGCCAGCAAATTTGCTCTCTGTCCGTCTTTATGGGCCATACATTGTTGGTTCTATTAGGTATTTGCTGCGATAAAAGCTGACCTCATCATGCCATACTTGCTATTCAAAGGATACTAACTTATAAATGGATACGCGATAGAATAAATTCAGTTCAAATCGAACCATAAAAAACGTTAAAAATCCCAGCCGAATACGGCTACGGAAAAAAGACTACATAATAATGTAGTCTTTTTTTTGTCTTTTTATTTAATATTTTTATAAAACAAAGTTACTATCAACTTTATCTTAAACGTATCTTAAAAGATTATAAAATCACGTGATTGTTTTCATATTAACACTAACTGTTGCCCGCAACTTCGTCCAAGCAATATTAAAATAAAAAGTAACCTAAAATATGCCCGTCTATGTCAGCTATCTTTCAATGAAAGTCCGCTTGAAATCGGCCCAGTCGTTTCGGAGATTACTCGGAAAAAACGCGGCTTGCGTACAGACAGACAGACAATTTTTTTTTTAAATGCAATTTTAGCAGCAACGCAAATACAAAATCTTCCCGAAAGCCAGAATATCTTTTGATAATACAAACTACAAACACTCCAATTGTATTATCTGTCTAGATATAGATGATTCTAAAACAAGGAGCTACTTATTTCTATAATTTCACTTATTCTCTAACTGTACTTAGACATAACATATATTCAATTCAAGTGGTAACGGCGTGCCCGCGAATCCCCTCGCTGAATAATCAAATAATGAATTAAGCTCTACCGAGGATGGCTTCTTAGAAAATGGCCAACGTAAACTCGGAATGGCGCTATTTCCGAATACATTAATACTATAGTGACAAATAGTAAAGTTGAACGTTATATATTGAATGTGGACACTTCAAAACCTTTATAACTTTTAATAAATTATTAAATATTATTATTAATAATATAAATATTCAGTTCTTGTCTTCGTGGAGTACAGTAAACCGAGAATTTCGCGACGTTATAAACAGTGAATGTAAAAAATAAATGAATTTCGACGTTTTAAAGTAATTGACGTAACTTCGAGTGATATTTCAAAGATTGGTTATAAAAAAATTTTTTATTAATGACTACAAAATGTAACAAAAATAATTTTAAACTATTCGATATGTTGACAATTTAGTAAATCTTAGTTATCTTTATTCCATTAAGAGCAATGTCGATAATAAATTAATAATAAGGTCTGATACATAAAAGTATAATGCGTTCGCGTAATAAAAGTAAGGCTTTATTCCGCCATTAAATACAATGCTGCCTTTAGACCTTGACTCTAGACGTTCCTCGTCGTTAGCATCACATATAGCTCTCAATAATAAATCTGAATAGAATGCTTTTAAAATGTTATTACTGGTACTATACAAGGAATTTGTTAAGCAACAACTCTCTCGAATTATGTTTGTTATATTTTAAAATCTATCTAAAAATGATAAAACAGACATCTTAGCTTAAAAGAGAATTAGAAATTCAGTTTTTTTTAAATTATACGAGATGGTGTCAATATTTTTCTAAGCAACTTTACTGTAACTGGAAAATTATTACTAAAGTAATGTTTATAATATTCTCTTATCCATATATGCTCAACGTCCGTCACTTGTACATGAATGTAAAACATAACAGAAACATATAGAAAAACTATTTCTTATAAGGTGGTAACTTCTGTAGACATTACACGCGTATATGGAATAAGAAATTATAAAACTGCCATTATATGTTCTTGTACATATTTTTTAAAAAGTAGCGATTTCTCAACCTCTCCGTACCGTATCTCAGTTAAGCTTATTATTTAAAAATAAAATGTACCAAGCATATTAAAACAACAGAATCATCTGTATATTTATTATGTATGCCATCTACAAACGCTTTGACACAGACCAGCGCCACCTACCGTTGGAGGCGAGTTATTTGTGTCTAAGATTCTTGCGAACATTTTCACAAATCTACAATCAGACATACGCATTAATTATTTCGTTTACATTTCATACAAGTAATACGCAATAATACTAGGATAATTGTTAGTTAGTTTTTTGCTAGTAAGTCTAGTTAAAACTTTTGAATAAGTATTTTAAATTATTGATTTAATATCATTGCTACCTTTTGAGAGTGTTATTGCGTTTAAATTGGACTTCAAATGTCATGATATAATAATGAAGTATTGATTCTGCGTGTTCATCTAGTGAACATCAATTTGTAAGGAAATATACTTGAAATGTTTGTAGATTTTAGATGTTTTTAATCCACTCCAAGGTGAGCTCTTTACAATAAATATTTTGTTCATCAAATGCATCACAAAAGTATTGAAGTTAAAAATATTAAAGGTTAGAATGTATATACGAGTAATTTAATGAGATATGATTATCATAGTATACCAAAACACATTTACCCGAAAATATAAAAAATATAAAAGTAAACACGCGTATCAAAACACGAAATCCTTCTAACAAGAGCGTCTTATTAGACTGTATTAACTAGAGAATATCCCAATAATTCAGTATTAAAACATAAAAGGAATTAAATCCGCGAATCCGTTCTAGTGGCAAGTTATCCATAAACATTAAGTAAACGCGTTGGGAACAAGTTGCCCCAAGCCGTCTTCAGGCCGCTGTCGCCTAGACATATAGTCCGGTCGGCGGGTCACAGGTGGCGCTAGGGTCGCAGTAACTCTCGCTCTGTCGCCCGGCGCGCCCCGCGCACTAAATTTATCCACATTCGCATTACTGCGTACACGGTTACTTGGGTACATCTAAACATTTATTATTGCAATACTGAATCTACAAACACTGACAAACATTACTATAAATTGTTAACAATGTTCATTCTTAGAATTCAACCAAATTAAATCTTAAAGATTTGAGGTTAATCCACAATGTTATATTTTAACCGTTGTACAAAACAAAATAAATCTCGGTACTAAATTAATATATTTTTGAAGTGTTATTTCATATTATTTGATAATTGACACCGTCTCTAGGAATGGTATAATCCGTTTAACCTTTAAACGATTCCTTTCAAAAACATAACAAAATTAGAGCCTCGATAAAGTGTTAGTCTTTTGTATTACATTGCAAAATTAATGTTCAGTATATAATTTAATTTTATACATTCAATACAAGGTCTTTTATATTAATATTTGTTCTGTAATCTATTATTAAATTTTAATCTTACACTTATATTAGTTTCAAAGGAATACTTCAAACCTGGTGTATGACCATATGTTAAGTCTAAATTCGACTTTACAGCACTGTATTTAAAGTTCATTGTTACAGCTGCATTAATTACATGAACTTTTGAATTTTAATTACTAAACAATTCATTGTATTTGGTATACCGTAAATGACTATGATTAAGTTGATTGCGGGTACATAATTCAATGAGATTTGCACAGAAATACTACTTAATTGTTACTTAATTTTTTTTTGACGATACTTGATAAACTAAAGTAGTAGACAGTTGACTGCTTTATTACATTAACTATTTAGTAATCATTTTTTTTTAAGTTACTTTAATTAATATCGTGTGAAGTGTGATGTTATTGAACAATCAGTCTTAGAATGGAAAGCTAAAAAAACACTGATTAACTGATTAACTCACCAAAATTGTATATAGTTTGCTTCCTTTTCGGAAAAACGAACATTGTGTTATGCACAGTCGTTCGTCAGTGGAAACCTTATAATTGTCCTAACTCAAAACAGTACGGTGTCCAGTAGTCCGCAACCGGCGCTATCCACCATAATCTCGATCGACCAACGACGTTCGGGCGTCACTAAAATTCACCGCACGCGCGCAACGCGTTTAAAGATGGCATTGTTTCAGTTTAAATTCCTCATCTATGACGCGATCGTTGCAAACGTATGTCGTTTATCATTCACCCCGTGATCCTCGCTCGTTTTGGCAATCGTACGTGTTGTAGTAACCGAGGCGGGTACAGACACATTAGTTAATGCGCTATAAAGAACCGTTATTAGTTTTATGTTGTACAACTATAGGCAATCGTCTTGGAAAGTAATACGTGCCTCAAAGACCAGGGCAACTAGAAATGTACACCTCCTTGCAGTAGACCGACTCGGAAATTACGATATCAACTAAATCTTCAGTCAATCTCACACTGAAAGTCGATAAGTTCAAATTCCTGATATGCAAAGTATGACGGCCGACTTTACGGTAAACTTCCTTTTAAGTAAAACAACAATGGCGTTACATAATGAAGCGAAATCCCAAGGTCGAGACAAATCGAAACCGTACATAAAGGCGGCGAACAGACCGGAACACAGCCTGTGGCCTATTTCCAACGGAAATGACGTCGGCAAACCGTGAACACGACAATTTTAAGGCATCGTTTTCACTTTCAAACCAACATGCTGGAGCGGTGGCCAACAGGCCGTGCAAACCGAGCTTAACCTATCACTTATAGTATAATTAATGTTAGAAACGAGTTATTAAAATGTTTATTTCTTTCTTTCCAGTCATTCTTCGGACGATCGTACAACAACCTCAACTCTATAACCGAGTGCAAGAACAACGGCGAATGCGTCATCAACAAGAAGAACCGGACGGCGTGCAAAGCGTGCCGGCTGCGCAAGTGCCTCATGGTCGGCATGTCCAAGTCCGGCTCCCGCTACGGCCGCCGCTCCAACTGGTTCAAGATACACTGCCTGCTGCAGGAACAGCAGCAAGCGGCGCAGTCGAGATCACCGCCTCGAGTGCCGCCTTCGCCACATCATCTCGCGCCACCTTTTCCACCGCATCTCTTCCCGGGACTAGCGAGACCGAGGACGAAAGAGGAGCTCGCGTTACTCGGCCTCGACGACTACAAGGCACCCTGCTCCGGCTCGCCGGACTCTCACCGCAGCGGCTCCTCGCCCAAACTTGACGAGAAGTCGCGACTCACACAGTCCCGGCCACCTGACAGACCGCTAACTCCCCCGAGAGACGCATACGTCCCGCTTCCCTTAGCCAATATTACCTTGCCCCACTTCCCCCATTCGCCGTTCTTACCTCCTCCGCCTTTCAGTCCATTCGCCGCGAACCATCCCCTTCTCTTCCCTCCCGGCTTCCACCCGATATACTCACGACATTTGCTCGACCACGCGGCGCTACGTCAGGCAGCCGAAAATAACAACGACGTTAGAATCGATGACCACAACGCCGACTCCTCAAAGCGTTTCTTCTTAGACGAGATATTAAAACAGCAGCGGTCGACTCAGCCCACGGTACAAGAGGATGTTATATCGGAAGCGGAATTTGTTCCTACACCACCAGCGGAAAGGAGAACATCGGAGTCTCCTCTCCAGGAGAACCCGATGGATCTTTCTGTGAAGTCTGACGGCAGGTCCAGCTCGCGGCGGAGATCTGACGACAGTGAGATAATAACAGCGGACAATGAAGACGTGGAGTCTGCGAGCGCGGGCGGCTCCAGCGAGGAGGAGGACATCGCCTACACTCAGATCAAAAGAATCAAACTGCACCCTCTAGATCTGACCACCAAAGTGTAACGTCTACCGTTACTGTAAACTGTATATATTGTTAAGAAAGGCCAGTAAATCGGATTGTGATAAAAATAAGTATAAAAATAATTTTGGGCGTTTGTTTGTTATCGATTGATTAAAGAGTCTATCCCAAATACGTAAGTTAAGTAGCGTTAGTGTTGACGATAGTTAGCCCCGGTTAAAGGTTCGTGTACAAATCTATTGTAAATATTAAATTATTCGATAATCTAAGCGTTAGGTTAATTATTGGTTTACAGCGGAGACAGCCGGGTGTCGTTACGATCGTTTGCTTCTCGAATTGATAAAGAATTATTTTTGTATAATTTCGTATATAATTTATTTGATTTAGTAGAAATTTTTCATTGTTTTGAAGTTTGTGGATTTTGAAATGTGTTTATGTTCGGGTGCATTCTGAATCTGGTATTTTAATATAAGCTAAAACTGCACCTGACTTTTATATAAAACTCTTTATTTCAATGTATTTGTATACGATGTATATTATGTATTTAATACATTCCTACGGATTTGCTCAAAATGTGAACATTATCATGGTTCTTATGTACTCAATGTAGTGAAATTTAGTCTCTAAACACATACTCAGATATAATACTTTACCAGTGGTACGTTTGTATATAATTAGTTATAAGTAGCGTGTTTTTTTTTAATTGTGTTTACAAAATGTTTTGTAAAGAAATGCATTCCACGGAGACGTACAAAATAAAATAATCATGCACTCGATTTACTTAGTTTCATTTTAATTAATTATACCCTAATATAATAAAGACATAAAATTAAAAAGAACATCAATAGAATTATAAAAAATGAATAAAGTAATTTGAAATCTAAGCCTAGGATTCATTATTAATCTTAGTGTAGCTTCCAGTTTACTACAAGAAAGGGTAACTAAAAGCTAGCCTTATCATAATACAATATATGAATCTATAAATAAAGAATACTTATCAGACCTATGTTCATATAATTCTAAGATCACTTAACGTCCTTGAGGGGCCCGAATTCTATCCTAAGTTAATTCGACTGACTACCTCCACTACACAAATAAGAATCGTTCCACAGCCGCGTTATGTAACGGTCTGTCCTTGGCGGTATTTCCAAAACAATACGACGTAGGGTCCTTCGACAAGCAAGCCTACAAATTAGTCAAAGGCCGACAACGCATCTGTAGTTCCTGTGGTATTGCGGATGTCCATGGACGTCGTTTACCACTACGGTGTCCTCACAGCTCATTTGCCTTCTTATCATATATAAAAAAAAAACTAAAAATAGAATACAAATTAAAAGGCACCTTTCTTAATCAGTTATCCATTTATGTTAGAAGAGGTTACTGTAGAACAAGCATAAGAAATATATGACATAGACAAGAATTCTTCTTATAGTAACAGGATTTACTTTTAATAATCTTCAGATAACATTAAGACCGCTTGCACAACTTTGACAAAACAATCGCACAACTGTCTAGTCTGTAGTCTCGCTTAGATAACTATGAGCTTACACTACTCTATTTTTAATTATGCAACTAAACAGTTGAATTGGCTGCGAAACAATCGACAATCGGACAAATCATGCGATAGTTTAGTCAAAGGCGTGCACCCGCTCTTATTGATACTGGTTTTCTTTTTTGTTTGATCACAAAATTATGAAACAATAGAACGGAGTACTCTACTCGTGTGACCTTTGCCCTCATTATCTTTAACTCCGGATGTCATCATTATTTATATCAGAAGCATCAGACTGGGCGTTCCCTCGCACGCCTTACCCTACTCAATATTCCTCCTATATGCAAATAGTAAATAATCAATTCCAATACGCAACGTAATGAGCAAACGTATTGTACAGTCAACTGCACAAATATATACACAATTGCTTTTGTTCCTGACTTCGACGTAATAATTAAAAAAAAATAATAATAAGTAGCGTATATTCCAGAACAGTTCTACATCTATGCCGAATTTCATCGAAATCCTTTAAATGGACATACGTAATGACATTCATCCATCCTTTAGTAAGTAGACCTCCATAAACAGCACACATTTGATTAAAAAAATATGCACGTTTTCGTCAACATATTTCTAACCAAGAATACATGTTATTAACAATGGCACATATTTACCGAAAATCTACACAATTCTTTAGGCGACCAAATATTTATGTAGCCGACTGTACATTGGATGTACAGAATCTTACAATTAAGTGATTTACTAAGACATATCCAATGTCATTAGAATGCCGATAAGCTTAGAACTAATGCGTGATTTCTAAAGCCGCCTTTTTTGTAATTCAAGATTCGCTATTGGCTGTTAACTTTCATGGAATTAATTTAGAATTAAGGTTTTTGTTTAAAGTGATATGTACATTAATGTTAACTAAAGGTTTACATAAGGTTTTCATTAATATATCGATGTACAAGAAATAAATTATTAACTTTTTATCTCAAGTATATTTTAATGGTAATTGGTTAGCAACTTCGTTGCTAGGCGACCTGCCGAAACTACATAAATCTACCATAATGGGTGCAATCGAAAGAAAGAAATCCAGAGGGCGCCACTCCATCCGTTGGCAAAAATATCGCTGGGAAACGCACAGAGTAGAGAAACACCCTACAAGAGATAATCAAGAATTTATGAAGTAACAACCTTTAGGTATAAGGGAATGATCCAGAAAGAGATTAACCTCCTGTTTTCATCAAATAAGTGACATAAAAAGTACAAACAGTCATTTAATCCTACCAACAAAAATGTAATTTCAAAGCTATCTAACACACTTGTCTAAAAATAACTTCGTCCACAAAACAGTATAACAACTCGAAACATTTCTAGTGCAATTGTAAAATAGATCCTTAACCGACGATGACACTTCGCTTCGAGACGTACTTAAAATGGAAATTATAGATTTTCACAAGAACGTGTTGGATACAAGAGACGTGGAGTTGCGTTTAGTAGACACTAGGTGTCGCCTGCGACTTCATCCATTAAACGTAGAATGAAATATTTTTCACAGTATTCTGTATTAAAAACGTAAACGCTATTCCAGACTGTTTACAATTTTATCTATATCCTACTAGATCTACTTAATTACGAACATACATACAAACACATTTATATTATTAGTAAGATTGCGTTTAGTAGTTACCAAGGCAGGCGGTGCAGTCGCATGTGAGCGGCGAGCCTTGACCCAAGCGACACGAGCATCTTCATACATCGATATAAATATACTAGATGTGGCAAAAATGCTTCCTGATGTGACGACCATGGCAACTGAAAATGCATGCAAATCTTTGAGGACGGAATACGTTCTTCTAGAAGGACCCTAGGCATAACTTTTTAGAAAGACCACTGAATATATTCATTCAACAACGCTGTTGTGCTATATAGTAAGTTTCGCAAAACCCTAGACGTTACGGAATGCCAACCATTAAGGCGGTAAGCGTGGCACTCTGTACTCTGTCAATAACGTAATTCATATATACGAGCGAGATTTGATATTAATTCTCAAGCCACATCTAGATACTTTAGTTCTATGTCAGCTAACGCAAGTGGAAACGACTTGTGTAACAGTAGTAAAGTCAGCTTACAATAACTGCCATGTTATAGGTCATTTTGTATAGTTGAATACGTAATTAGAAGAACCCACGAGCGGCAGACCTAGTGCAGGCCCCGAGCGCTGCCATAATACCCTCTTGCATTAGACCTCCTAAATTATGTTGTGCGTTCGAATATTGAAAAACGATCTACGTGTACTATTACGATCTGCGCGAACAGAGCTGAATTTATAGCACATCGAATATCTTCACTTAAGTTTTAGAAAAAAAAGAACTGAAAGCTTCACATTATTCGTGCAAAGATGTACCAAATACTTATTTGTTGCAAAACAACAATCATACTAATATTATAAATGCGAAAGTGTAGATGGATGGATGTTTGTCAGAGTTTGTAGCCCAAACGGCTGAATGGATTTCGATGAAACTTGGTATAGATGTAGAGAATAATCTCGAAGAACACATAGCCTACTCACTTTTGATTTTTTTGTCGCAGGCGTAAGCTGCATTATTGCTGTGTATAGTTTTAGTCGTTGTTTTCTCTCGATGAAAAATAAATTAAAATTTGGAGGACATTTATCAGAGAATAAACTGAACTTCGTAAGATTAATTTTATCATATTAATTTTACCAATAAAAATGTACACGAGACAGTTGTACTAATTAGTACGAAAGCGAACCATTCCATGAATTCAAACATTAAAATACTAACAAATAGGGTGCGTACCATTGAAACTCGAATTAATTCATGTGATAAATCGAGTTAGTTGCGAGGAATCCTGTCGCAGGTGACCATTACGTTTGCCCTCAGCTCGTACTTTTTACCGGCGCTTGTTAAAGTTACAAAATTTATTAAATAAATAATGATAACGATCTGGAAGCGCAGCGGGTAGGAGTTGTAACAGTTGGGGTTTTGGGTTTGATTTTGTATCCGATCTAAATTGTTAGATAATTCGACAAATGTTTTTTTTTTTGCAAATCTAAGTATATTTCTGTAAGTTATTTAATCACACTTAAACGCAGATACATTATAATATGACCAAAATTAAAAACATTTGTTAATCTATACTAATAGAAAGATTTGTATTTTTGGTTTTTTGTATGTATTGAATTAACTCAAAAACTGTGCCAATTTCAATTCTATCGTCATTCAAAAGCTACTTTTTTAATTCCACGTTTTCTGGTTTACTTGATTTAACACTATTTTAAAATCTTTTTCATTTTAAGAATCCGATTTCGCTATCTTCGGTAATATCTCCTTTTGTCAGCAATTGCATGCAATTTTCCAGCCAGTATTTCCGATATATCAACTTTTTGCAGCAATATTGCGCATTAAGTGTGCTATGTTTTAAAAATAATGAGATTGCGCTCGCCAGGACGCGGCGGGACGCGGCGGGACGCAGTTGAACGCGGTTGGACGCTGAGATATGTGGATGTGGTGTCTCATAGATCACACAAACAAGTGGTCACACGGTTACGGATTAGCGCGACAGAGTGCGAAATACTAGTAAATTATATCGATGGCTCCTATGGAAATGATAGTATCTCACAATTTCTTAATTTGCACCTTATAGAACTAACTTAAGCTATTTTTTTCTGTTATATTTTAAATGTATCGTTATAAACAACTGTATTTTGAGTATTATTATGTTTGATGCGGCCTAATTACTAAAATTGTTTAATTTTTGTCTTCCCAAATTTGCGTTTTAAACATACGATAATTTACGTAAGAGCCATCAATATATTTTTTTTAGGGACAAACAAGATTCTGTAGAGAATTTAACTCAATCCAGTATAAGAATGTATAAAACTCTTTTCCCCTTACCAAAGTCAGTAAGTTGTCGGTATGACTAGTTTTAGATCCTTTGGGAGTTCTGCAGGTTAAGTAACGACAGGTTTGGATTCGAGGTCGCATTGACTAGGCGTTACGCACAAAAATAGTTGTTATTTTAACGTTTTTACTTTGTTTATAAAATGATTGGGTGTGATCTACTTTTCTCAAAAAAATGATTGAGGTAATTTATTTCAAATTATATACATTGAGATCACTTCGCTCTGATCATTTCATGCTTTATTATAATTATTTATTTAAATACGACATAATATTAATTTGATTACTTTTTTCATAGTGATATCTGATACCTTGAGACATATTAATGTAAATGGTATAATAACTTGAATAAATGATCGTTTGGAACACAAAAATTGACATTAACAGCGATTTTAAACGTTTTGTTATGTAGATTTGTTTATAATTTTGTTCAAAGCCTTTCTAGAATTTGATCACCATATGTTTAACTAAAATAGACGTCCATTCTCTTCAATCTTATGAAGTTATTCAACCCTTTTTTACCGCGAGTAGCGGTCGATGCGGACTTTTGACATATTATGGTTATTGAAAACTAGCTATCGCCCGCGACTCCGTCCGCGACGTAAAAAATAGCAGAAGTACCTCATGTGTTTCCAGATTTACATCTATGTTGAATTTCATCAAGATACGTATAGCAGTTTAGGCTACAAACTCTAACAAACATCTATCCATCTAAACTTTCGCATTCATATTAGTAAGATTTATTAGTTAGGCTAGCTTTCGCCCGCGACTCCGTTCGCGTGAAAGTAGAAAAAGCTAAAGTGAGTAGCCTATGTGTTCTTCCAGACTATCCTCTACGTCTATGCCAAATTTCGTCAAGATCCGTTCAGCCGATTAGGCTACAAACTCTAACAAATCTATCCATCTAAAGTTTCGCGTTTATATTAGTAATATTTGTTACTCAGAAGATTAGTAAGTTTGCAAAATGTGATATCAACCAATAATAAGAAATCGGTTTGGTGTTAAATACTGCTATCAAAGAGTCAAACACGAGTTTTAACCAACAACTGTTATTCTTGGAGTAATATAATGTATTGATATGAACAGTCCGGTTACATTGTGAAACTGACACATGAAAAAACGTCACAAGAACATTTATTATTTATACGTGAGATATGAGATACTGTTGTGTTAATATAAATTAGTTATTTCGATACACTTTCTAAATTATTTAAATGTAACCGGATATTGTGTTGATTAGCATTAACACGTCGATGTCGCGGACTGCCGCCATTTGTAACGAGATGAAATGCCAATAGACGCACGGACTATATTAAATTCAAACTTTGATATTAATGGTTGCGAACTGATTTAAAAAAATATGATTAATTAACTAACGCTTGGTGCTGTTTGAATGTAATTATTGCTACCACACAGAACCTCTTTATATGTATACTAGCTATTGCACGCGATTTCGTCCGCGTAAAATTAAAACAAAAAGTAAATATACGAGTATATCCTATGCCACTGATAACGTAGCTTTTAAATGGTGCAAGAATCTTTGAAACCGGTTCAGTATTTTTTTAGTTATTTTGAATTTTAAAAAAATCCAAAAGAAACAGAACTCTCCTCTTTATAATATTAGTAACTATAGATTTATAACAAAAACGTATAAATCTCTGAATACATGTCATTTAAATATAAACTATCCTGATACATATTATCAAAAGGAACTAAAGAAAAGAAACAAAGAGGTTCTTGTCTTGACAACGTATATTTCAGTGAAAAACAAAGGTTTTTCAAAAACAATTCAACAACTTTTCAGATTTGACCTATTTAGATACTATAAAAACTGTTTATTCAACAACTGTACAAATTAAAACATAAACTGACAGTTGGTACATGACTTAATCAATAACAGTTAAGCCATTGGCACCGCTACAGGCCCGTCTCCACCATTTATCAAAATCACCGGTTAATTAGTACGAGCGAGGTGCCGGCCGGACTCGCCACTTAGAGCCCTTCAAGTGTACGCACCTCATTACCTACAACTCGCAGAGCTTAATTAAACATCATACTTAACACTTAACTTACGTTCTACTCTATTAGCTTGTTCGTGTCAGCACCGGATTACTTAAGCTTGACTTATGTTAACATGTTGTTAACTGTGATGCACTACATCGGGGAATCGTAGCGTTAACATTGTACACATAAGTTGTACGCAACAATACTTAATTATATTATTCTCAAAAACAGTCTCAACTTTCAACCACATGTAAAGTCAAGCTGTAAATATTGTTATAATTTGTACATTCGGTTTTTGTTGATTTTAATTGAACCACTGTAATGAACGATATCATATGATAAGACAAGGTTTTAAAGGATTTTAGAAGTCCTTTCTTTGTTACAATAGTTTTGAATAATGAGAGAAAATAGTAAAATGAATTATTCTACCTCAAAATCATTAGTTATTTACGCTCGTATATTTTTTGCAATAAACTGTACTCTTTATGCACGCATTTCAAATTACACGGATCATAAAATAGATACTCGTTTTAATTTTAAAAACTTTAATCTACAAACTTGGGCGGTCAATCTTTCATTTCAAAACTGTATGTATATCAAAGGAAAAGTTGCTTGAAAAATTTAAACTAAAATAAACTCTTGTAATCTTCGGCCACTAGATGGCGTGCGAAAGATGTAGACCTTATAGCAATTCATAGGGAAAATTTTCTTTAAATGACTACAGATTAAACTTAAAAAACGAACTGTCAAATAAAGAAAAGAAAAGTCGACTTTAACAGACTGTTTAAAAAGTGACAATATCTAAATGCGGCAGAAACAGACATTTTAAGTGATTACCGTTTATAGTGAATAGTGAGGAGAGCATTCTCATAGTGATCGGTTATTACGATATCCGCTGCGAGTCGGCTAATTAACACGTCCGCGAGTAACTGTTACTTTGATGGGTGGTCCCTCGAGCACCGCTTAAACACCCATATCACACCAACTAAACATTGCCACACTGGTATGTTTATGACATCTTTGTTTGTGCAATTTATTACTTGTTTATGTGCGCTGTTCGCAAGATGGCACCACCATCTATGCCTACACTCAACTAGGATAATCACTTTTATTATATAATTGCAAAGCACAACTTCGAGTTATCCTTAATGTTTGAAATTACACACCAGTAGCAGCGACAGAGTACTACTGCAACATCGTGTTTTCACTTTACACATGCACTCAAACAATAATATTTCTTTATACTGTACAGTAATTGCTCGACTCAACATTTACTGTCGAATTATAAGAATGCTAATAAAATGAAACGTTAAACTTACTTGTAAGTGTAGAAATTTTACAAAGCGAAGCTATTTGTGTAATCACTGGTTACCTCTAATTATTAGGAACATCATCCCGTCCTTATCCTACTGTCTTAATCTCTGACGTCTCTTCTTTACACCTACTACGCCATCTCTTTCTAGGTCCACCTTTACCTGTGTACTTCCGCACTAGTATTGTCTGTAAACAATTACTCTGTGTATTAAGGCGTTACACTTTGTTTTAATAAACATTGTAATTAAATTAAGGCCTTTCGAATATTTATTACTAATTCAAAGTCGTAATAAAATAATTTTAATCAGTAAAACAAACGTGCTTAATCGAGATGCTATCAAACCTAGGCCCTCGGGGCTGCGCCCACGCGAGCCCTCACGTGTTGCTTGAACCATACCCAGAGATTCTCAGATAGCGATGTGTTTGTATGTTGGTAGCAATAAACTGCAACTAAAGTAGACAAATCATATAAAATGTATATTTATACAGCTTTCAATAGATTAAGAAAAAATTGAAAACGGTTCATTAATTATCGAGAATGTGTGCGAATCTCTAACAGTTATTTAGTAAATAAAAATTTACTTTCACGGCCCATCTTGAACATCAACAATTATAATTTTGCAAATCTCTCGCACACGAATCTTTTTATAACGATTAAAATTCCGCGCCCTGCGCACGCTACACGACTACAATCAATTCGTATCAAAACTCTATCATAAATTCGATTTTTATGTCTCTTAATTGAGAATATTGTAGGAAATTGTAGTACAAATTACTTTAACTATCACCACACAAACAATTATATATTTTGACCATTGAGGTTATATATTTGTTGATAAATGTTAAAGGTTTAAACCATATGCAATCAGGGTCTAAGGTTAAGATTAAATAAGATCCTTGTTAGAACTTTGTAGAAACATTATAATTATTAATGTCTTAATAATTCCTTTTATGATCGTGTCACATCGCTGCACTTTAAGATTACCGTGGTAATAGATAAATTATAAATTTTTGTAATATTACCGCCGCGACAGTCGAACGGCGACAGGCGCGAAATGGTTTGCAGACAATAAAAACAAAGGGCAAGCTGACATCGTGTACCAGGTTAGATTGTACATCTTTAAACAGATTTCCACTATTGTAACCTTTCAACGGAATTACAAAACAGTATCATGCTTTAAACTTAACCAAACTAACTGAATAACGAAAAGTCTCAGTTAAAAAGGAAATCTGTTATTTCTTCCTTATTGAAATATTTCTGAGTGACATTAAATAAGTAATCAAAACAGCAAAAATCCGACTCGAAGGACCATTGCAAAAATCCCATGCATTTATAACAGTTTCGAATCCATTGTTTGTAAAGCGATAGAGCATAATACACTTCAACCTTCGACCCAGCTCGTTGACAACTTAATAAAGAGCAGACTAGGAGTATGAACAGCCGCGGGCTGAGGTGCGCTTGTTGACTGATCGCTCGCATTACGACCACGTTACCGGCACATCGTAATGAGATTGCCCACAGAGTAACTTGAATACAGAGCTTGCGCAATAAATAATTGAAACTAAAAACCAATCTGATTAATGAAATAGATGATTGATATTTCAAAGTTAAACTGCTATGTTATGAAAAGAGTTATAACTATACTTTATTAACCATTAAGTAGTGATATTTCTAACTTCTGCGCTTAGTCAAGCAATGAGCAAATTCGCAAAAAATAATATCAGTAACTATTCTTTCATTTTTTTACCAATGACGTACAGCTATGAGAATAAAATATTAAAAGAGATAAAAAGTAACCCAATAATTAAAAGCAATGTATATTGAACAGTGCTTTAGTTTTACATTTATGTCTATGTGTTTTTTTTTTATTATCTTTATTTGAAACACATGCAACATTAAGACACAAACGGATAAACATGAACAAACAATAAAGCTAGTAATAAACTAAATTAATTATAAATGATTAACGCAAGGCCCATGCAGCAGAGTCCCGTAGCGATTGGATATTTGGGTGTAACCGCTGCCTGGGCAAGCTTATAAAGCTATATTAGAACTAGAATTATATTAAAAGTGGAAAATGTTAACACAAATGATATAAAGAAACTTATAACAAAACCTTTTTTTTTTTTTCAGTCTAAATCTAATAGTCTAAGAAATAAATAATAATAGGGTGAGTAGTAATCTGTAAGATATAAGAGTAAATAATGTGGTTATGATGAGTTCTGAGTGATGGGATTATTAAATAACTTTAAATTGTCTATAATGTATGTAATAAATTGGATAAAAATCGATTGCAGGCTGTTTTTTCACAAGTTCACGTCTATGTGTTAGGTACACTATGTTTATCATGGTCGAAGCGGTTATAGGAAAATCGTCTCACGGCTCCGATTTGTGGTTCACCCAGTGCGCGGGCCATTTATTAAGTCATCGACAAAATATTTATATACCCTTAACGGATCTAGTTAAGGGTATATAAATATTTTGTCGATTTTTGCATTTTACTTTCCAGCGAGCTTTTTCATTATTTTACAAAATAAAAATGTTGCAAGGACTCTAAAAAAACTTTTTTATATCTACTTTGAAATGTTATTTTCGTAAAAAGCTGTTTCATAGTTTGAATAAAAAATGCTTTATCAATCTTACAATTATAAGAACCGTTTGAAAATAAAACCGAAGTACTTTAGGTCACAAAAGGCTCGTACCCTGTGAGGGGGGAGGAAAAGGACCATCCTATAGCGATTACTTAGCGCTCGTGATCGAAATACACTCATAAATTGTTACTGGAATGGGGGCGAGTCACCACGATGACAATTATCTGCCATTACGAGACCATCTAACAACCAAATTTACAACTTAACTTTGCCGCTCCATAAAGACAGTGATTAAAACTCAATCCTATTTAGAAAATGAATAAGGTTCACTTTTGTATATCTGTTTATTATAAACCGCATTGTTAAACAGATCTAACAATCGCAAGCATTCGAAGTTTTGCTGTCACGTTTTTCCTGCCAATAGAGTTTAACTAGAGCTTCGAATATGAAATCGATTTTTAATCGGGAATACGGAAAATAATCGATTTTATTTGTGAATACTTAAAAATCACAGTTACCGACGAAGTGTCGACCGATCTTTCTATAAATAATCAAATCGTCGTAAAACAAAAACGGATCTGACCTATTTCAGTTTTGTTTTTGCAGAAATGGGCTTAAGATATCTATGCCACACAAAATGTATTAATAATTCGACAACTTTTAACTGCTCATTTGTAGAGTTGACAATTTATAGACCCGTCTTTGTATTACAACCAAAAATTTAGTTTCAACCATTGATACGGAGAATGCAAATAACAAACTGTGAAAACAAAACCCATTCATCTTAGCAATATAAACTATTTCTTATGTTAAATCATTTGTCTCTTTAATGTCTTTTAAATAGTCTTCATGTCCTTGTCTGTCAGTGATTTGGCCAATTAGTGGTAAATACTATTGGTAGTGGCGCTGTCGAGGATGCGCTCGATATTAGAGTAACGAGTCGGGAGCGTCACGAGCGTGGCATTTCACACGCGACCTCGCCAACTACACTGACAACTACTGGATGTGACATCTAAAAAGGATAAAAAGTAGGAGGGCGCGGAGAATGTAGAGAAATTAATAATATATTTATGAAGATAAAATAAATAATATACAGCCTAGTAACATCTTGAGGTTTTGATTTTTGAATAAATATGTTTTACATAAATAATAACAAAATTTAAACTACTACTCTAATTACAAAAAAATATTAAAAAAAAAAACAAAAAGTGTATAAAAATTAGGCTTATACATCGCCAAAAATATGGTTTAGCATATTGACGGATGCAAGCACACAAGAGACGAATCAGTTCAATCACGTTTGGTGCTGACACTTCTAGAATCTGTACATTTCAGTGAAAGGTGAACAGGTCGTCAATTAGGGTAAACGGAATTTTTACTGGCTTAAGGCAATTCCGCGACGAATCATCTGAAACTACGTCTAAATGACACCGACCTACATATGAATGTTTTGTTGCTATATTTAAATGTTTTAGTCAGAGTTCACATTTGCCTTTTGTTACTGTTACTTATTTAAAAGTAAACTTTAATTTTAGTTTATAAATTATCGGTAAAATGTAATAATGAATGACTAAATACTAAGTGAACAATCCAAATTACTTCCTTAATAATATTATGTTGGTTTCTCCATCATACGAGTATAATCTCTGCGGCAACGGTTTTGGAGACATTTATTATCAATATAAATCATCTATATCGTATCTGAAAAAGATGTTTCGTAAACAATAAAACGAAAGCTCAGTTTACAAACAAATAAAAACACTTCGAAATATAATTTATAACGCCATATCAATACATATCAGACGAAATAGTTAATTAAAAACAACTCACATTGGAAATTATTACGTTACGTAAAACCGAAACATCGGTACTCCGGTTACAAGAATTCTCGGCGCATAGCAAGTCTCTGATCTATTAATAAATAATAAGAAAGTTTAATGGCGACATTATCGGCCAGAGACAATAAAACCCGCCACTCGCTCGTCCCTATAAATCTGCAGGAGTTCCCGCGGAGCTCCCACGGGACGCCCGGCCCAAGCCCAGCGGTGGCATAAATTAGGCAAATGCCCAACTCTAGTGGCTGGACAACTGTATATGCTAATAGAATATATCGAATGTCATTTACATTGTCTTTGGTTTTAATGTAAACAGATTCAACACTGGCCGGTAAGAGCATGAAATATAATTTTTTATTGAAAGTAAATGTTTTTTTTTTATTTGCAATTGTCACGCATTGTTAAGCAAGGTTACGGAATGTATTATTTTAATGGTATAGAGTACTTACTCGATACTATTTTTTTTAATCTAATAAGAATAATTTGTCCATAAATATTGCTTACGCTTTTCAATTGCGAATATCACAAGGACAGTAAATGAAGTGTAATGTACATCATACACATTTATTTATTAAATGTAAGTCTAACTTACATCAAGTTATCGTTACTTCATTATTAAAATGATACTACTAGCATTTATATAATTGAAAAATCACACTTAAAATTTATTGCCAAATTTAAAATTTCCGATAATTTGGTTTTTCTTTTAATTTCGATGTGATATACTACATTGAATTGTAAAAAATTAAATCGCAAGTTATGAATTAAAATAAAACAGTCGACTCCATTTTGCTGCTGTTCTTTAAGGTAAAATAATTACATTAGTTTGGTGGCAATAACAATAATTTGGGGCCGTTAGGGGCAGACGACCCGCGGGGCCGCCTTGTGTTTCACAGATCACCAGATATCGGCCGTAACTTACGCACTGTCTGCTCGCTGCTTGCGCTTACTGCGACATACAACCTCATTTTTGGTTTTGTCATCTCTTTGATATTACGTTAGGGAATAAGAAGATTTTAATTTTCATTTTTATTACAGTCAGTGTCAATGAATTCGAAAATATACCCATTAATAAAAATTTATATTGTAATCGCAATTAAATTTTAAGAACTAAATAAATCGTACAATAATTCGTTCAATATCTCTCTGATGGTGTTAAGTTATCGAGTTTCTAAATAAAAAAATCGTCTGAATGATTAATTCCAATGATTAATGTCATAAATCAGAAACCGTCCGCAATAAATCAAACGTGCATACCAAAGATCATTTAAAATTAAAATAGACATGCTAAGCCACAAGAACCAGTACACTATACTTCTAAATTATAATAATACGCTTCTTGTAAAGAAATATTAATCACGTTATTTGAAATATAAAATAATCAAAAACATTTATCAGTATAATATCGGTATCATCCCGCGAAGGTAATTTACGAGCAGAATGACAGAAAACTTTTGCCTTAAAAAAATTAAACTGACGCCATATTGTATCTGTGGAATTCGAAACGCGCGGTTATCTTATTTGACATTCAAATTGATATTTTATGATTATTCTTCTTGTCTTGTTATTAATGTAGGCTTTTTACTTCTAAAACATAAGAAACTCTGTTCTTTATTAATTTTTCAAATATATTACGGTTTATGAATAGAAAGTTATATAGCGTTTACATACGTGAACGTTATTTTTTAGTTATAGTTAAAAACGGTTAAACATATGCGTTATAAACTGATTTTGTAATTTACTTTTGATTAGACAAATTGCTATTCTAAGATACTTTACATGTTGAAAAAGATTGTTGATTAAATTGGCGCCAAAAATGTCTAATCTAAGTAGACAATATTAGGTCGAATTTAGCATGAAACCAATTAAAAAGCAGTAGGTAACGGTCGGGATCCTGTTTGCGCATCCGAATGCAGATATCGGCTAATCGGAGTGAGTGAGGCGAGCTCATTACGCGTGCTCCTTATTAAGACTATTTTCACAATAGACCCCGTTTCCACTGCGAAATACCGCGCGACGTTGGCTGCACAAACTTGATGACTATAGCATCAACAGATTGCTCATAGAGAAAGAACTTGCAATAGAGTAGCGGAGCTGATCGCGTTAGTGAAAAAGGTTCTAAGGCGCGCAAAGCCTGCGCCTGCGCAGTGCTACGCCGCGCGAAGCGGATACTCAAAGTGCCGCAGTATATCTGCAAGTGGAGTTTAATAAACAACCGCACGAACGCATAACTTCTATCAGATATACATAGATAAGGATACGGACAGATACATTAATCGCAAAAAAAGTAAATTAAATAATGTCAATTTACTTTTATAATTGTTGTATTCGTTTATTTTAGATAAAACTTATTTTATAGAATGCGATTAATTTGGCATGTTGACAGAATTTTGATGGACATCGTCATAGATTATTATTGAAAATTTAAATATTGAACCACATATACAGAAAATTCTCTCTTTCGTCGCTAGTTCATACATTTTACATTAAAACCGTACCAAAAACTCGTTAACTGAGATCACGCGATGAATAAAATCGCTCCATTAATACACTCTCGTTACAACTGTACGAGTTATCGATAATTATATATCGATTTTAATACGTGTTATCGATTCTAAGTTCGTGTAATTACTCGTTATTCATGACTCTCATATCGATTTAATCGACACACATTATTTATATTAAAGTGCGTGTCAAATGTTAACCAACATTTATTTAAATGTTTAAACTAACGTAACGGATTCAAGAGTATTATTATAAAATTTCAGTTAATGTACAAAATATATTAAAAGTTAACTATTCTGAATAAAGCCCTATAACCCTAGATTATTAAGAAAACTGATTTTTACTCGTAAATAGAACTACACTAGATATTCGCAAAGCATCACTTTATTAAATTTCGAAAGTATTATAAGGATAAGAAATTACATCTCAAATCTATTTAATTATAAATTACAAGTAACGTTGTATATGTAACACGTAAATCTCACTTAATTGTAGGTTACAATATCCAACCCCGCCCTCACTCTC
Organism: Papilio polytes; assembly: GCF_000836215.1. NCBI lineage: Eukaryota > Metazoa > Arthropoda > Insecta > Lepidoptera > Papilionidae > Papilio > Papilio polytes. The sequence continues at coordinate 1,109,960 of NW_013525146.1, forward strand.
CGTATAAAAACCGTTCCATTCGGAAATGGCGCGAATTATCGTTCCATTGCTGTTTATAATTATCAACTAATCAAGCCATTAGCGTTATAACAGTTATAACAGCGTTATTGAGCTAATAAATCCGTCTCACAGTCTGTTATTACCGCTGATGTCTTCATCCGTCCACACTTCGACTGATTGATGGCTCTTATCGATACATTTGTCGATGAAATTAAGATGTTCGATCGTTAAATTACTGTCCGACCGATAAACTTAAGATCACGGAACGCATTTTAATGAGTCATAAATTTGTTCGGTTTTTACTTAAAAATTTAAACTGAAAATTAAATGTATTTTAACACCTACTAAATATCGATTACTCGCGTCATAGAAAATATAAATAACACTTGTCTTGAAGACACATGTATCCACTGATATTATTACAAAAATCCAAAACTTCTAAAGAATTGTTTCCATTGTGGAGAGTCTAAAAGGTTTCGTTTCATTATAAATGTATGAGATAGAATTTCCTTACATAATCTCTTTGAATTGATTCGAAAATATCGATGCTTGTGTCAACCTCGTTTAAAATACATCGCTATTATAATATATCGATAATACTTGTGACGCGACGAATCCCATCACCCACCGGCCTCTAATAATACACTCGTAATGTCTATGATTAAACAAGATTAGCTGTGTATTAGCCCGCGTCGATGTTCATCTAAAAAATTTAAATTCAAAACTATTTCACACGCTCCGACACGATCCATAAAACTAGCCTATTTTTTAATCGAAACCGTAATCGATACAATCTATTAAGTACTTTTACAATAACGATGTTTTATAAACTGAAAGTTGTACAAATAAAAACGTACGTAAAACTAATGTTTATAGTCCGATATTGCTCGTCTAAACGGTTACTTGCAAGCAATTCACAAACACACAAACGAAACATCGATAACGTGAAAGCATCGAATCTGCGACGATTAAAATCATTAAAGAATCAATACAATATTGCGTTACCATTCACCATAAAGAACAATAATTAAATATTTATTCGGTTCTATTAGGATCGAATTCGAACTGTTACACAGAATCGATTCGTCACTGTAGAAATGTTTAAATTGCCGGTAATAAAAATAGATAAAGCGCCGTGAAATACATTTGACAAACGACCGAGAAGTAAAAAAAACTGTATTTACACTGAGCACCATTAATTCATTATAATCTATAATTGTTCTAAATTGGAGGCGTTTATCGGCCTCCACGGATCGGTATGGTATCGATTCTCGTTCCCGTAACCCACTGCGGGCGATACTAATCGATATCGCGGTATCGATGTATCGGAGTCTGGGATCGCTTCGTCACGCGATCGCGATCGCATGCGATTGTCGATTGTTTGTATGTAACCTTCGGGTTAGGGACTTTCTAAGCGAAGTGTGAATTGTTCGCATGTCAATTGATTGCATGTGCGGACCTTTTAGTGCGCATCAATAAAAATAATTGCTTAAGTTTTAACACCAAAGTAAGGCGGGGTACTGCCGTGGGACAAACACCGGGTGTTGATGCAAATTTGATTTTATATTCCATTCTCAAGAGGTTAACAAAATTTACTAATGATTGGCTAGATATTCATGTCATTCATTCGAGATCATTAGAGTGAGTTGACCATCTTTTAAAATAATAAATTAAATACTCAAGGAAGAAAACGATATCAACCATATTAGCGCTATTTAGTTTTACATTAGTACTAATCAAAACGTATTTAAATCCAAAATAAGGTAAACACGATCACACATAAACTACCAGGCGTGTATAAACTCTTCTCAGTCGTTTGAACAATGACGATTATCTGTTCTTAGCATCAATATCCCCATGTGGCTCAGCAATCGCAATCAGCACCTTAAACGCCCTCCACACCAGATGCGACGGACAGACAAACAACGCACCGTAAAAGGTGCGCCTACAGATTGTGATCACAAACGGCTATAAAATAAAATATTACCGTACGCATCTGATTTCGATTTGATTTAACACTAGAGAATTCTCTACATTTACTAAGTAAATACGTCTGAAACACAACAGCAAGTATCAGGATTTCATATAAGCAACAATAAAAATACAATTATTCATCGCATCCGTCGCAACAATCTATGAAGATATCACAACCAACGGGCGCAGTAATTAGCTCAGTTAGAGCAATTAACAGGCACCTTCTAATCCGTGATATCCGAGCCGAACCGAAGACCACCAGCACCTGGGTAACTGCATTGGCCTACCCACGAGTATCCGGAGTGAGATACGAAGATTAGAAGGTTCCTATGTCAATAGTCGTAAGTCACAATGAATTAAAAAAATATATGTTTCACTTGACTACTTTTAATATAAATTAATCTAATTCAAATAGCAATTTTTTTCTTCATACGATCTTTGCATTTTTCTGTGTGTTTTACTCGTGTTCCATCGTAACGCTTTGGTAAAACCTTCACGGTACATCTCGGAATGTAACAGGCTATTAACGAATTGCCTCTAAATATTTATGCAAATGATACTTTACACAATTAAACAAAAACAAACTCAATGATGATATAATATCATTGGCCGGGACCAGTTCGGATCGCAGCACGCGCCCAACTTCGGATTATGACATTAACTAATTATTAATTAAGTTAGCCGTTATCTTGCGCCTAATTAAATAATTGCATGTCAATTAATAATTTTTGATTATAAATGTTTCAATTATTTAATTTAATAATAATTATAGGCGCGTTTATTAATTTGTCAATCAACTTCGTTAACCTTTACGTTTTTATAGCGCAAGAATTCGTTTCGGTACATGTTAAAAGTTGCAGTATTTGGAGTTAATATGACTTGCATCATCGTCTATCATCCCCATCAGTGGTGGAATTATTACGTAATTTATCTTCTTTTTTTGTCATTCTAGGCTTAGTGAACGTAATTAAGATTCAATTAAAAATAAACGCATCGAAGTACCGTTTAAATCACCAAAATAATTTCATTTTCCACCAAGAATCGAGCTATTTGCGCCTAACGGAAATATATGAAATCTTAACTTAACCAAACTAAAGAAAAGTAAATAAAGATCGAATTCGAATTTAAATAAACATCGGCCCAAAGCCGGAGATAATCTATAAACGTTCTCTTATTCTTATCTCAATAAAATGTATATTTTATTTTGCTTTACTTGTAATTATCGGGCGTTACAAAACCTTTGTAGATAAAGATATAAAGATAAACGAAACGTGGAGCGCGTTAACTATGACCAATGGGGCCGTTTAATCGTCGGAGTAAGAAAAAAATCATCTCGACAAATTACCGAATAGGGAAAATACAATGAGCATAACAATTAAAAAAATTACCACCAATTAGTGCGCGGCGGGTCGCCGTGTCCGAGCCGCGGCGCCAGGGTCGTATCCGCGGGTGACTTCGGACAAATATCGATTGAAACATCCCGAATCGGCCCCCGCTTGTTATGCGTACGTCTTGATTGCAACATACAAGAGTATCGGTCCGGGGGCTATCGATATGCGGCCGGCCTCTTAATTAGTACCTCTATGTTCAATCGATAGAATCGCCGAGACACCTCTATCCCTTATTTAACGCGCGCACCTCTCTGTCGTGCGCGCGGCCGCGGCGGCGAGCGCGGGCGACGGCGATAGATGCGTGCACGCGATAGGGATCGGGCGCCGGCACCCAGCGCTCCTAATGCTTGTCTTAAATGTTTACTAATGAACACGATTATTTAAAGTGACATTTTGGGATTTCTCCTCGCTCTCCGCGGGCACGCGGGCACACACGGGGAATTAAAACGCGCCAGCTCGGTACATTTGTCTGTGCGGCGTCGTCGCGCATTCCTCTGTGCTCGGCCGCTGCGCTATCGACGCTCGCCGCTGATTTACCGCCGAACTCTGACATCGATAGAATCGAATATTCATCGGGAACTTATGGAATCGACACCATTAAATTGAAACACTTGTATATCGAAAACTGAATGTCGGTAATTATTAACTTAGTTTTTTAACGATTCATTTAGGAGATAGGTTCGTTTTGGAAACATTTTCCGATACGACGCCGGAGCACAGATAAATATTCGATGCATTAACAATAAAACAACATTAGTCTGTCGTTTGTCAAAATGTCTAAACGAATAATTAGATCGTTAAGGTAACTCGAGTCGATAAATGCATTTCACTCATTTAAAGTAACGTTTATTTATAATGATTATTATTGAGAAACAACTTGTTGATAAAAGCAACATGCGCTGTGTATTAAATATAACATTAATTATTATTTAGATGTTTAACAAAATTTTTAGTATTACAATGTGTATTTTGAACGTTAATTTCGCCTATATTCGGTTTATGTTAAGCGTATTAGATGTTGGGTGCAACACTAAATTAAAAAATTGCAAAAATTGTCTATGACAGTTTTGTTGGATTGTGATTGTGTCGAATAAAGGCTCCCACATGAATAGACAATATTTTATTATTAATGAGGTGTACATTTAGTTTTACATTGAAAGGATAAAAACACACAAACATTAAATTATAATTATAAAAAAGCGTACTCTAACATTTACACTAATCAATGATACTTAATCATAAGGATGTCAAATTAATTGCAAGCAGACCGTTATACCATACATGTATCTAGTATATAAATACTCGGAACAACAATAATTCAGTCTAATGTTAAACGTAATTTGCAATTTACCAATGGCAGTGTGTCGGGCCATACGGGGACATCTATACACTCCGGATCTCCATTGATTTAATGTATCATCGCTAGCTCATTAGCGACGCGCTCTATGACTACGGACACCATACGTTTTACAAAATACAGGATATTGTACAGATAACTCTATTGCTGCATAGTTTCTAGTCATGAAATAGAATTACAAGAAAATCACAAGAGGGAAATAATCATTGCGTTTTTTTAAAGATACTTATAGCATCACTATGTTTGTTTTAACTTTTGTTATGAGTACCATAATGTTTAAGTCTTTTAAATATATGCGTTTGAATAATTTCCAAGTCTTCTTCTTAAGTTTTTCATTACATTCTTTATTTCCAATGACTTTAATTAAGTTCATAGATAAGGCAACTCGTCTAATAAACATGGATATTTAAAACATTGGTATTTTTTATATCAGGATTGTTTTCTTAGAAAGTGTAAAAGTGGTCACCATAGTTATAAAGAGCTAACACCGCCGCGAGGCTCGAAGCCAGTAAATTACATTCGAGACGAATGGCTCCAAAATGCTCACATAAAATTGTAAATAAAGCTAATGGTATGCAAACGAATCGATATGTAGGCGGCTCTTCTAATTGGCTAATAAACCGAACGGGGCCGGACCGGGGACTTTGCTCATTCCCTCAGTTCGGCCCTGTTCACTTTCGACATATTGTTCTCTAATATAAAGCCTATTCGACAGATTTTTATTAACTAATTTTCAATATTATGTTATTGTAGTAAACTAAATTGAAGCTTGTCATGCATAGCAGGAACTGGAAAATATTTTCCCGCCAAAAAGCATTGTTTATGTCAGCCAATCGTTGTTTTTCAGTGACCTAGGTAGTCCTAAAATGTATAACTAACATTATCTACTGTGAAATTAGCGCAATCTATACCATTAATAACCTATAGAAACGGATTTTTCCATTAACACTGATCAGCATAAAATCTATTTTGTGGCAATAAACAAATATTTTATTTTTTAACTGTAACTACCGTGTTGAAATTTTAAATTGTCTAATCAAATCAAACCGTTTAATTTGTCATCAACTTAAGGACAAACCTAAACGTTTTAATTAATCATTTAAATTTTTATTAATAAACAAACAGTTTACGAATTTAATTAAAACATTATAGATTTTTACAAATATTACATTCTAACTGTTCCTGTGCGGCTTCATCCGTATGAAATTATGAAAATTTTATTTTATTGTTTACATTTGTCAAATTATCAATAGCAAATGTCAAAATGACATGACATGACAAACCTTAGCAATCATTCTTTCTTGATGTTGAAAGCAACTTATCTTCTCTTTCCTACATTAGGGTTTTTATCCAAAATATTTATTCCTAAGTTTAACGGCGTGAAAATATATAGCCTAAAGCATGACGTAAGTATAGGGCTTTTAAATAAAAAAGGAATTATTCAAAAATATGCTGTGATTGCTGACATCTTAGGCAACAAAGAAGTGTGTGTTTACGCTTTATTATAATAGTATAGATATAGATTTAGAGCAACTCCGAACGATGGACAGGATTATCTTAAAATGAAAAGTTAAATTCTTCTTGTCTCATTAGTATACTTTAGATTAGACTAACAAGTGTCTTCAATTTTGTTCGAATTTATTCACAACCTTCGAAATTTTTCTCTTAACTGTTTAAGACCAAAAAAGTAGAGGAACACAGACAAACTTACAGCCTTTCTTGAAATGGAAACCAATAGTCAAATTCAGTGTTTAAATCGATGGTGCAAATCATTAACTTTAAGTCATAAATTTTACTAGATAAATCTTACTAATATTATAAATGCGACAGTTAAGATGGATGCATGTTAGTTTGTAGCCTAAACTGCTGAACGGATCTCAATGAAATTTGGCACAGATGTAGAGGATAGTCTGGAAGAACACATAGACTACTCACTATTGTTTTTTTTTTATTAACTCGGACGGAGTCGAGGGTTAACGCTGGTTTGCTATAACTTCTCATTTCCATTAATATCCAAAAAGAGTCATGAACGAAGCACAACGTATACTAAAATATATGTAAACTAAAACGAACATCAATTCCGTTTAATGTTGTTTGTAAAGTTTGTTGTATGTTACAGCAATAAAAAGTCAATCTATCTCTAATTAATTTCAAACAATACGGCAATAATAAAGCGTGGAGAGTGAGCCGAGGCCGAGCGCGACATCGGCCCGCTCGTAAACAACCAAACTATGACAGTTTCGGTAAATAATAACTCATTAGAGTAACGTACGGACAGACACGCGACCGACGCGCTAATATACATATTAAATACTACAAAATATATATTCATGCCGTAAACCAATGGGAGGTCCACTAATTATTGATGATATTCATACATAGCTTTTTTTAACGGGGCATATTTTATAGGCAACAGTAAATTAACTAAAACCATAGTGATCCACGGAATAGTCTGTTATACCAAAAGAATTTATCGCGCTATATAACTGGTTACAATAACAAACTTATTTGTTCCCAAGATTAAAGAATATAATAATCAAAGTTATCAAAACGTTTGATTTTCTTTATGAGATAGAAGAAAATAACTTTGAAAGTCAGTCAAACTCAAATTAACCATTAACTTCGTCACAGACATGCACAAAATATTGTAGACAGGTGGTTTAGATAAGTAATTTGTAGCCAATGCATTATTTGATATTCCAGTTGTTGAATTGTAGATACTATCGAGGAATTTGGCAATGTTCCAACTTAAAAACTTTAGTCTTCTATTTTTGTTATAGTATAAGGTGGCAAACGAGCAAGCTACCACCTGAATCTACCGAAATAGAAAGCGACCGCTGCCCATGAACATCCGCAATTGTAAATGCGTTGCCTTCTCTTAATTGACGGGGAAGAAGACGCACATAAAGCGGACATTTGCCCTTCCTATGCGTCTCCTTCACCGTCTAATTCTCTTTTTCTTCCCATCCTTTTCTTTTAAGAAAAGGGTGGTAAGGGAAAGGGACTAAAATTAGGGCTCCGGCACCACACTCATCAGACGAAACGCGGAATTACTCCCACTTCACACCTGTCTTGTGTGGTCGTGAAAAACAGTTCTATCAATTGACACGACTAAATGTTTTTTTACTATCCGATACGACTCGTCGCAAGGATCAAGGCAATTTTCTATACATAGAATACTGCGGAGATCTCTGACTGTATTTCTAATGAGTTACTCTTTAACAAGAGAAAGAAAGTTTTGTATAACAAATTGATTTAAAAACTCAGAACTAAAATAAAATACTTACATTTTAAATTCAAACCATATTCATATAAATTAGCAATAAAATCAATATCATATAGAAATTTTACAACGCGCATTCAAGATTAAATAGAAGCGACAAAGTAAAGGGATTTGTATGGCACAGGTCTCGTATAGGATGATGTCTCCAATGATCTTTGTAATAAAGTAAAAAATATTGCTGGATGGGACAGTTTAAATGCGGTAGCGCACAGAAAGCGCACTTCAATCACTTTATACGTTATTTACGATCATGGATAGCGCCTTTCGAATCATATCAAAGGTATTAAGGTGGGATTTTATTCGGAACCGAGTTTACCGTAATCAGTTCTTGAATGTTTTGGTGAATTAAATAGATTATTACTGGTTAGTTATAGTGAGTACACACTACAGCGTTTTGTTTAAAAATATGGGAAGGTGAAGTAACTATTCTTTGGTTTGGTTATGTTATAGTATTGACAAATACATTTCGAAGTATACTTATAAATGAAATGCTTATTTTATAAAAATAATTTTAATACAAGTGATAATATTACAATAACCAATATTAAGAATTCAATCTGGCACTACACACACGGATAGAGTAACAATAATATTGTCTCTAAAATCGTGGGCAAAATGGACGAGACTGAGCACGCACCTAATCGAGTGGGGTGATCACTGTTCAGTGTTGTCATCTAAATGTAGTGTCGTCCATGCAAGGTTGCCATCTTGAGGTAATGTCATCTAACAGTATAATATCTTAGATAAATCGAGATAAAATGGTATATTATCGTCTGCAATCTACGTACACATCTTATAAACATATTGTGCAACTTCCTCGAAGGTATCAAATTACCCTTTTCCATTCATTGCCTCCACTATTTGTTAAAAAAGTGCTAATAAATTTAAAGCAAAAGTTTACTTCGTAACGAATGACACGATAAAAATTCTTTTATTGTGATTTAGTGAGCAATACACACCATTACACGGGCACGTATAAATAACCATCGCACCAAACCCGTCCAATGAGAGCCGTAAATATTCAAAGGCGTGTCTAACGGAAAAACATTCGCCCGCGCTTTTCACTAACCTTACAACCTTCAATATCCCAACATTTGCTTAGTTTTAGACCATTTTAGGGGTCAATTTCTGTTCATTTTACCTTGAACAATCAGCGCAAACACCTTAGTGTATAACTCTAACACTAAATACACTAATAGGCATTTTCAACATCTACAAATAATGTTTAGTAGATATTTGGTTTGAGTTAATATTATAGTTTGAAAATTAGAGCATTTTGATATTCTTAATGACCTAGAATTTATCACTACCTCTGGTTAGACAAATAAACTAAAACAATGTTTAAAAACACTATATTTTCTTCTTCAATATTTTGATGCTTGATATTTGAATTGATTCAGTAAGGTGCGTGGGCGCGGAGGTGTAGAGGTTAAGTCTCAAATCTTGGGGATAAATAACTTTAGATGCAACATATCGATATTCCCATGGTTTTTATTGAGTGTTTATAGTTCTTTATGCATAACAAATGCATATTGTTACTTTTTTACTTAGCTGCAACAACATCTATTGTTCAGGTATCAAAAATGATTTTAAAACAATTGCAAATCGATTAGTCCTGTCAACTAGTTACCTACGAAACAAATGACAAACAAAGTGTGGTTTTAAATGTTAATATTAAAGCAAGGATACGAGGTTAACAGCAAATATATATTTATAGAGCTTATTAATTCATCCAGGAAATATATTCATACATGTTAGATCTTTGAATTAGCATAGTATATTTCATTCTACTTTACTTTAGCCGGGGTCAAAGGTCATCGTGTTCCAAAGTACTGTAATATATCCATGTGCTTACAAATTTACAGTTTTATCACACTTTATCGTGCGACTAGACCTTCGGTGACATATCCTTGACCCCTCATCAGACCACCGATAGATTTACAATCACCATAATGCTCTCTGAAACCAACTCCGACCCACAATATTAATCTATACACCTCCTATAAAACATTGCCATGCAATTATTAACTCTGTGTCTTAGTTAATAAGCCTTTGTTAACATAATTTAACGGGTTAAAGTGACAATGGTTTTCTGAAGCCACCCAAGGCGGTCGTAGCTCTATAAATGCACACAATTTACAATGTTCCTAAGATGTTGAAAAGTTTGGTTCATTGTATACCTAATGAGATTGCCTGATAGAGAAATTGTTGCTATGAATTGTTAAAACATTTATTTCTTTAGGTATTTTTCTAAAAGAGTAGTTCTAAATTTACTAACAACTGAAAATTAAAACAACCTCAAACTTGATTTTGCAACTAAAACTATTAACAAATACCTAGAAAAGAGAACAGGCTAGAAAAAAAGAAATCTAACGGATCAATCTATACTATAATAAAGCGTTAACACACACTTCTTTGTTGCCTAAGATGCTAGCAATTACAGCATATCTTTCAATAATTCTTTTTTTAATTAAAAGACCTACACTTGCGTCACGCTTTAGGATATATATTTTCACACCATTAAACTTAGGGGGTAAATATTTTGGATAAAAAGCCTAATGTGGGAAAGAGACCATAAGTTGCTGCCAACATCAAGGAAGCAAGGTTGTCATGATGTCATGTCATTTTGAGATAATTTGACACATGTAAATAATAAAATAGTTTCATGCGGAATAAGCCGCACGCGAACAGCTAGTTATTAAATAATCTGGATATATTTGTAAACAAACTTTTCTTTATAAGCATTTAATCATTCAAACCCATATTTGTAAAACTAATAATGCAATGTATCATTACAACACTCGACACCTCTGAAGTTTCCAATATGTCTAATATGTTAACACTTACTCGAGCTCACATCTCCTAGTAATGTTAGAATTAATTAAAACTATTAGTCAAGTTGAACGTCTGTCGCAGGCGCGTCCGGGTTAATCATAAAGTATAGAGGTCTCATCCTCTACGGGAAAATACATCTCGTTTACTGCAATATTATAGCGTATATCTAGAAGTTAACTGAACTCAGTCGTCTTTACTAATGTTATAAAGAGGAAAGATTAAGATTTTTGTATTGAGATAATTCAAAAACTTACAGACCGATTTTTAAAATTCTTGCACCATTAAAAATCACTGAGTAATGTAAGCTATGTTTTTACTATTTTCACGAGGACGAAGTCGCGAGCAACAGCTAGTAATTATTAAGGACGCAGTGAGATCTGTAGTAACTAATGGAGGAGGTACTTATTAATGGTTAACAATAACTGCAGAAGTAAATATTCAATTAAGATGTGACGGCTTATAGAGATGTATTAAGAGTATATAATACGACCTACAGTAGGATAAAGGCTGAGCCTGCAGCCCATTGTTGTCGATTTAATTTTTTTTTTACTTAGGTCATAAGGAACTGTTTTTGTGACAACAATAAGAATCTTTTTAAATTATTTTTTTAAAAGGCAACGGTGATATACAAAATTAGCAGCAATAATCTAAATAGAGTCCAGTGAATAAATTATTATTGACATTTAAAATTTAACATAATAACATTGTAATATCGGAACTTATAAGTAAAGTGCGTAGTTCGTACCGGTCATTCGCTCGAGGAAACTTTGAAACATTTCACGTCCATTTCGCTTGTAAATACTGTCGTTACATAAGCCATTACATAAACATAAAACTTATGTTTTACGTGTGTCGTCTGAACATATGGCTATTCACCGTTGCTTCCCCAGGTACAGATAATGTTAGGGTTACCACACTGACGTGAAACACGACTACTTTTAACAAACTAAACACGTTACAGTGATTCTATTAAAAATGTCAACTTTATTAATGACTAGCTTTTGCTTACGACTCCGACCGCGTGGATTAAAAAAATAAAATTGAGTAGCCTGTGTGTTCTTCCATACTATCCTCTACTCTATACTAAATTTCATCATTCATAAAGTTGTTACATAAATTAAAAACAGATGCTACTGGCAAGCATTCTTTCTTTAGTAAATTAATATTATAAATTAGGACTGTCCAGCTATCTGGTTGTATTATGGTCAGCGTGGATCGCTTCCTGTTGTGTCGTACCGTGTTGTATCAGATATGTATCAATATGCTAGTTATTTACAGGCCATTAAGGCTCTGTGGCTCTGTAAAGCGGGTGTAAATCAGACGTGCCTTATCAAAACGCTCCGTGACACAAAATGATTGACGTTTATAATACCATCCTCTTTATGGACGACGTTGGCGTTATATTAGCAGTTAAAGTATAAAAAGGATGGACAAATATGTATGTACCGCTAGACGCACATCGACTATAGGAACAGAATTAAAATTGCTCATAAAACTGTTTTTCTGCCAGTGATGTGCTATGTGACAATCTTTTACATTCTGGATACACTGGTCGCGTGCAATATGCAATCAAAAACATTTTACACACCATATTGTGTATACAATTTCTACTTTAGACTCACTGTTAGTATGTTAGTTTATATAACTTTGTTGCCTTTATTTGTATACATTGTTACTATATAAATAAATACATCTTTCCATTGTGTTTTTGGCGCTCCAAACCGTACCAGGCTAACTTTCTTGAAAACATCGATTTTTTCAAATTTCTAACCATATCAAGATTTATTATCTTACATATTACGATTGTACGAATAATAAAGATATTATAGAATGCAATATCTATTCTTGTCTTTAAATTCTTTTATTGCGTCATTCGCGGTCTTTTGGACAACTGCCAAAATTATTTTCCTAACAAGCGTTAATAACCTTAAATCAAAACAGCTTCATTCCACGAGAATTTCAACAAATGAATACTATTCAAATGATAGACATTATTAGCTCTAGACTATTTTATTGTCTTCATTTTTTAATTTATAGTCTATTTTATCAAAATAACAAAGAAGATATTTATTATTTGTAAAATTTTATGACTACTAATGAACAATCTAGATTGACCGATTATAGTTTATTTATATTTATTTTGTCGACAATAAATGCCACATCAAGCAAATTTGTTTTTTTTACTTTTTTCATATTTCTAATTTAATCCGACTGTTTTACATATAGGATGTTCTTGTTACCGATATTTATAGATAGGCTGTATACATTGCAAGTTGATCTCTTGATTTCAAATATACGATATTGTAAATTTATCTAAATGGGGCGGACTTCACTTACTCTTCTTCCCAATTAAATCTAGTAGCGTGTTTGTAACTAATTTTAATAAAACTTTAAATATCTGAATGTACAAAATAACCTCTAAACTTGACACATGTAGAGTAAACAATATTGCAAGTCGTTTGAATTCCAAAGGCAGCTTAATTTTATGATACAGATAATTAAAAACGTTTTAAAACCTATTTAGGAATAACACGCGAATCGAATTAATATTTTATAGCGGCTAGCGTTGGGGACGTAGTGATGTCACTTAGTCGTAAAACTAATTAGAGCTTATATGCTATATAGCGCGCGATTTATAACTGCTATTAATATTAACGGAGCTGCTCGCTCGGCTTTACTCGCTTCCCTTTTGGATAAAACGCCTTAGTGCTTCTGCTTTTTATGTGTCGTATGAATACGAGTGAAATGTGATTTATGTGTATGTGTATTTTGCTGTTTTGTTCGGATCTATTGAAATCTTCATTCGTCCGTGAGCGTTCCTCCGTAAGCGGTATTTTTATTTCCTTATTGAACTTTCTATATTAATTGCAAGTTTTAGAGTACTAGCTGATGCGATTTCGTCTGCGCGGAATTAAAAAAAAAACATTTTTTTTAATATCCTTTTAATCTATCACAGATAATGCTATTTTCTATATCTATACCTTATAATGATATCCGTTACGCCGTTCTAGAAACACCCACCCATCCAAACTTTCTCACCCTAAACATATTTTGAAATAAGATTGTAACATGTTTACTTTTTTGGATAAAATATTCGTCAGTTTTAATAGTGTTTTCTGAAAGCGACATAACTTAAAATCCTATATTCTTAAACATTAGTGTACGGTTATTGGACTAATATATCCGCAAGTGGCAACACCGTAGTCCATCGGCAGATGGTGCTGGGGTCGCCGCGAGTGCGAAAGCCGGTCTATTTGTTACATTAGTAAAACTATTAAACCTGCGCTCAGCCGCGCCAGTGCGAGCGCATTTGTTGCGGAACACCCTGTGCGAACTCGCTCTAGTGATGTCACGTCATATCGATATCGACTGTAACCTAAAACGTTAGTAATGCGGTATGCATATTTGGGTAATGTAGATTTACAATCTCATTACTGTTGAATCTTTTTCGACGTTAAAGTTAGACAAATTAAGATTAGGCTAAAAAGATATAAAAGTGCATTGTTTCTTCGCATAAATATTGTCCTTATTTTGCGTTTTTGTTATTAAAATCTTTGTCATTACGTTACTTACGCTCTCATATTTTTAATAATTGGAGCAGCAAGTTATAACAGAAATGAATATTTTAACAAAATTAAAAACAAAATGAAATCGATAAATTATGCAAAAAAACATTAATAAAATGGACATTGTAAATCTTCGCGACCCCATCCCTACGAGTCCGCGAAGACACTGAGCAATAACATCCTCCGTCGAACGCGTATATTTAACACTACTTAAATAATACTGTTCGCTAAATTAACAAAAATCGCCCCTATTTCAAAGGGAATAAAAATCATAATCATCGCAAAAATAATTTTGTCAATTAAATAATCTATTTCTCAATCATACAAGCGATTATGAACTTTAACTCTTTCGAAATACGATTTCAATGAGTTGTAAGGTTAAGTTTGTAATAAACAACGATGTACAGCCCGCTGTGAGATTCGCGCCATTTGATTTAAACGAACAAACGTGTCTCGGTATTAACTCACTCGCAATTTGTCATTGGATGTGAGAAAGTGGTATATTGTTACTGGTCAGCGGAATATAATAATGGCGGCTATACGAGCGCCACCCGGGACGAACGCGGCGCTGGCTAACTGGTGATCACTTTTAGCATGTATCGATGAATTATAACAAATACAACCGGAATAGAAAAAGTATTTACACAGAATATTTGTGTCTGTCACCGTATAGTTGCATCACAATTACTTTCATTATTATATAGTTATCTAGATATTAAATTATGTATGCATTGAACTAGATCTTAGATTTTTAATTTAATAATTAAAAAAAAAGTTGACGTGAAATCTTCAAGCTAAACGGAAAATTAATCAAGAATATAGATAAATAGACATGAAAGTCTTGGTTGTTAAGTTTAACAGATCAAACCTTTTAATATTAACGAATTCAAATATAACAAAAACGCATTCAAAATATGCTCAAATATACAATTTGGCAATTTCAATCGGCAATTATATTATCATCAATAAAGATAATTAGATTTATGTTATCAAATTCTTTGAATACATAGAAAAGAATGTATAAATCAATTTACTTTTGCTATGTCATGCAATAGATAAAAAATTGCAATGCAAAGATGCAATTTTTTACGCTAAATTCGCTTGCAATGTGACGTGTAATGAGTGACTAATTTATTAAACTCGAATTAACCCTCGAGGTGTGAAAGTCTAGAGAAGTTTAGAGTCATTGCGAAACATTCCATTCCAGTATTGTTTGGATTCTGAAGTGTTCATTAAAAATGTACGTCTCGTGGGAATGGACGGTGAGAGGCTGAGTCGACAGAATCGAGCACAGTGCTGCCACCATCAAGAGCCGATACACTCGAGTGTTTAGCTTACTCTGTCATTCAATTGTTTATTATCTGTACACCTTAAGATTGAACGTTTCGTTCTCTATAATCGACATTTAGTTTAGCCTTTCCTAGTTGATATACAGTGTGTTAGAGAGAAACTGCAGGATAATACAAAATTTGATTTGAAAAATTTGTTTGACAAAAAATATCTAAATGGTTTAATTAATATTATGCCCCTTTTTAAGAACATTCTGCGTGACTTCCCACAAGAATCTTATTAAAAACGTGTTATATGCTAACTAAATTTTAACTTTCAGGATCCAACGCGATCAAAGTCGCGTGGAATAGATAGTAGCACGTAAACTACTCAATATTAAACAGTGTAGGTACATTAATTGACACTGGGGCGATGTTATTTAGCGCTCCCAAGTGTATTTCAATTTAACAACAAAGTTTTACTTGGTCGTCGCGACGTTTAGTGTCGTTTCACAGAGATTAGGCTATAACCGCACCACCCACTGATCCTAGACCAGGCTAGGCACCATATGTGGCCTGAAGAACCGTATTTTAGACTTTTACGATTATGAAGAACGAGCCTAGTCTCCTGTCGCGAGATTTAATAATACTAAATTTAATCTTGGACTATGCAATATTTTAAATCACTGAAATGTATTAAAGTACTGCGATATAAGAAATTAAATATTAAAGAACGATTTTCATATTGCAGATTGCCTTATTTAACCGGAACATCGGAATATAGAACTTTGTGAAGTAAATTTAGTAAAAGAAATGATTCAACTTTTCCTAGAATTTATCATACTTCATTGACTCACAGAGTATATCCAATGTAATTATTTATTCTCAGAAATAACATCGGAAATTATTGTAATCTTACTAATATATTTTATCGAGTAGTTTCACTAGTTGTCATCTATGATGGCCGAAATAATAATGACGGAAAACCGCGCCCAAAACTTGCAAACATTATGCCGTAACACATATAAAAAAAATAAAAAAACATACAGACGAATTGAGTACCTCCGTCTTTTGGGAAGTCGGTCAAAAAGAACGCGCCCGAATTTACGGTACAAATGCAGGCTGATCCCGCCATAGGCGCTAGGCGTGCATTGCACTTTGCACGGATTTAGTTGGTATATGTACTAATTTAAAAATAAATGGGTTAATTACAATTAAATAATGTTATACAAAACATTTTATAGCACGGGAACTAAATAAACCGTTATGACGTTACATTCTATCGCGGCGAGGGCGCGTGGGCGGGCGATCATGGATTCGGTAATCAAATGAAATAGATGCGGTATTTTGATTATCTCTCATTGTAACAAATGATTTCTGATAATGCTTTGTTTTTTAAGTGCGCACATAATTATCACCTTCGAATATATCAGGGTACATTTTACGTAACACGTTCGTATTAAAGCGACATTCCGTGACTTCAATTTGTCTCTAATGGCGTAGGTGTGAGGTTGTCTGCTAATTTCAATATAGTATGTCAGTAAATTAGACTTTAACTATATAATCTACGTTTGATTTATACATATGTGTAAGTAATGTACAGAGGTATGTACTTTATATGCAAATAATATACTTAACACGTAGCGCCGGTATGACCAGCTTATCTCGTTTAATTTATCCATTTGACATTATAATAAGATTCTATTTAATTTTGTGAAAAAACAATGAAGGTATGTAATTAATGGAAAATATACACTTCCTTGTTATGTACTCTTCTGTTAAATAGTGAATAATAAAATAATACTTAGTGTGGAAACACGTGTAAAAGTTTTATCATGGTAGACTTGAAACAGGCAGTTAATTTGTTTTAATAAGTTACTAATTAAGTGCGTTATACAAGTGTATAAATATTCCATTGCCACCTCAATCGTAAGATACTTCCATGTTGAGATGTCACTCGGATCTGTCAAACAAAGACGGACGTCTCTGTTTCACATAAGCGTTCCGTTTCACGACTAGATTTTATTGAGGCTCAATTTATTTCGTATTAGCGAGTTGAGGCGAGTGTTTGCGTTTCCCACAGTTGCACTCCGGTGACTAGATAACTTTATTATAGGTCCCTATTAAAGAGAAATTATTGTGACTAACACATCGGAACTCTCGTGTTATATCTGAGAGCTTATACAATTCATAAATTCACACCTGTTTTCCATTAAGACGGAGATAGTGGACATTTTAGCATAAGTTAAAGGCTCGCCGCTGTTTAATGGACGCCCATAGCTCTCCTCCGGCAGACGACAGACGTTGGTATTGGCAAATGTATCACAAATAAACTCAAATATATTTAGACGCCATCTTTATCTGCATGTGACATTAACTAATGAGCGATCGCGTCAAGGTCCTTAATTTTTTTATTTCGCGGAACTTTTATTTATTGCAAGCTATAAATGTCATCGATGTTGTTATTCACAAATTTCATACAGATAATGGCAAAGAAACATTTGTACTTTTTAAATTATATTTCAAAATGTGCCATATAACACAGATAACGAACAAAATATATCTAATTGCGTTTAGAATGATTTCGTCGCAAGTAGCGACATTAACAGATGAAAATTGCCCGCGTCGCCACAGCCACCGGTTTCCTTTAATTGAAAGACATTAAGATAGACAGGGACACGCTTTATCTTCATTTGGAGTTCGAGTAATACGCATTCAGTGCGATAAGTCCACTGATACATTCCGATATCGGCAAACATTTGCAAATTATTTCATTAACACGTATAAATGCTTTATCCTTAATGATGTTTTAAATACACGGCAATATGACACTGCTAGTCTAAAGATTGAGGTTAGAGAACTATATTAAACAAGTTTATGTTTAAAATATAACCTTAACACCAGAAGCATTGTATTGTAATAAGGACAATAATACGTATGTCTTAAAATATTTCGCATTATTATTAACACTGTAAATGCTCCGTCAAGTCGCGAGCTTTTGTTAATTTATAAAACAAACGCTACCCAGCTATTGATGGCAAGAAAATGTCAGATGCGAATTAAAATGCGTTAACACCCAGGAGTCTAATTTACGGCTCGTAATATTAAAGAACAACCTTTTAAATTATCACAGATATTACACTATCCTGTTTTAATTTAACACGGAACCTAAGAAAACGTCCTTTATAGATTTATTCTGTTATTTATAAAATAACACAAGCTTATAATATCACATAATATGTAAAAAATAGGACTAATTACACGTTACTAAAAAGTGTAAGTTTTGATCTGTGTTGACAATTTTTCGTGTTTGAATTGGAACGCGAGATGTAGCTACATTGAAGTGGCAAGCTAAGCTGTTGGTGTTCGTTTCTTTCAAATGTTTTTTACAACATCCCATTAATTAAACAATAACGTCTCGTTTCACGCACGTCTCAATATTTCCATTGTACGACAGAGAGCGGTACAAAAGAGAATCGACGCGCCATAACTCATGTGCAGTAATGAGTTTGTCTAAATTAATTACAAAGGCGATAGCTAACGACGAGCTCCGACAATAATTCAAGAAATGCGTTTAACGAAATGTAATTAAACGAAATTAATTGTGTTTTGAAATCATTGCGGCAATTTGTCGTCCATTCAATTTGAAGTGTGTAGGGTGACCACAGAGTTAGCGTATTATAGACCTAACCTTTTTTTTTCAAGCAGTAGTATCCTTTATCTATATTATGTTAAATACATATTTATATCTTCTTTATATGTTTGTGAAGGGAACAGTAAGCCGGTATAACATGATAGTACTAGACACTATCTATTTACAGTGACAAATTGCAATTAAGTTAGAATAACAAGTAACATAATATTTTACATTTAACAAGTACCAATCACTGTGAAAATCTATGTAAACGCTTATCGATACACAGCTGTGCTAACTAGGCTTGAAGAAACATCGAGATGCGATTGAAACTTACCAAATAAGTAAAAAACTTATGTTGCGAGTGACAATTTCCGTTCGCCGCCAGAGATGCGTGATAAATTATTTATTATCTGTGCTCAATCTGTTTAATGAAATTGCCACAGCGTGACGTTCCCGTATTGATAATCGAAGAGTCAAAGAACAAGTTTGTATTACATGATGTTTCCTTGATTTGTCGACACTTTATATACATACAATATAACTTATCATGATGCTTAGTGAATTATAATTCCAGTATTGAATACAAAATTCAATAATTCACATCCCTAGTTATATCTGACAGCTGCCAAAACATGACAGAAATAGAAGTACAGATTATATTAGTACTAAAAGGTACTAAAAACAACGTTTTCCATTTTGGTCCTCGGAAAATCACTAATCACAATCATCTTATTTTCTTTAGAAATGAATGTGAACATATTCGAGTACTGTGTTACTTTTATTTTAAAAATGTCCAAATCAATTGAGATTCCTGGCCAACCTTATCAATGTCCACCTACGCATAACAACATATCGTACAAGCAATAATGACACTTATCGTGCAATAATGTAATGCAAATAAGTCTATAGTTCTATACCCGTCTCGTAAGGCGTAGAACACACTAGACACAAGTGGGTAACGCCTACAGAATATGTGAAGAGCTCTCCGAATAACGATCAAATGTAACAAATAAGTACCTATGAGCGAATTACTGTGATAGATTCAAACGAAACGTTATAAAATCAATACTGCGAATTACTTAGCTGCGGTGCGATTATTTTATAAAAGTTCAACGCCTAATAGTTTAACTCTGCAAAAACTGTAATTACCATCCTTTACAAAGCGAAGTCTAACAGTTGTTATGGATTAGAAATGACTGACAAAAATCCCAAGTGAGTGTGCCCTACAAAATTCGCATTATGTGATTGGTCAAATCTCCACAAAGTATTCCAGGATATCATTCTAAAATAATTAACAAATGAAAGTTTTTAGCAATTTACAAATAACGGGAAAGGAAAATACTCCACAAACAGAAGCTACAATCCATAAATAGTGATTTAACTTTATTAGCAATTTCGCATGTGCTTACTTGAAACAACGCTTAACTAACCTATGCCGTTACAAATTTGAACAGGCCGTGATTTCAGTAAACAGAAAGTGGTTTTGTGCAGGCGCGCAAACGAGAGACCAGGCGTGTATTACTTCCTCAATTAGCTAAGCTTCTAATAGTAGAATATAATTACGCGAGAGGGGTTATATGGCGTCTGCAAACACAGGCCCATCTTCATACTTCGACGCGAGTAACATTTCTAAGAAGGCTTTAGGTGGTCGCAAATATGACCATTGTTTGAACGGCAATTTGGACCGGTCGAGTCTTACGTACTCGCAACATTATCTGTGCACCACATCCGAACGAAAATAGACTTTATCTTGACAGCTATACGTCAAAATATTCCCGACAATGTTTTTGCGATGGTCTTGAAAGTACTCTTAAATTTAATTGCAAAATCCTTTCGCGAACGCGCCTCTTGTGTGCACGCGAAATGTGTTAATTTGAAAATGTTTGTAATACGAGGTTTAATGTTAAGTTATACTGTGCGCGAATTCTCTCCTTTCAAAGTTCACAAAGGCAGGTTTTATAATCTGGCGCGAAAGGCACTCCCTTGAATAAACAACGACTTGTTTCCGGTTACTTTTTAATCTAGTATATTGTTAGAAACGTTTTTCAGTATGGTGTTAATAACTATGAAATGTTAATGAAATAGTTTTTTTTATGTAATATTCCTATGCAAATAAATATTTTTTTTATTGTTTATATCTGACTATAGGTATTAAAAAAGTCCCGTCTATAACGTTTTATTAAATGAACGAGTTGTGGGGGGTTACGGAAATTTTACTGTACAACATATGGGGAACCGTGTAATTTAAAATCTTAGGTATTATTTAGACTATTTAATTACATGTGTATTTCTACTGAAAAGATTTCAATCAAAGTTCGTAAACTTTGATCAATAAACACTTAAGGAAGTTGTATTAAAAATAAAACAATATATATAAACTAATTATTTATTTAAACTTCACTTATCACTTATAGTACGTCACTGACACATCCAATCTGTGAACACCCGACAGACCCCACAGGCTTTATATATCTACAAACACAAAGAAACATTGATTCCTAAACATGATTAACGCTCACATACTGAGTACTACTTCAATTATATGTATGAAAAACGAAACACAGAAACTATTTAAACACACATTACAATTAAAAAAAAAACAATGTACACATCAAATAAATGTTTTACGAATTTTATTATACACCAAAAACATATTAAAAATTGACTCTTGTCCATTTTAAAACTACCACATTTAAAAAAAGAGTCCTAAAAACTCAAAAATGTACTCTTATTTAAATTTAAGTGACTATAAAAGGCACAATTTCACTATAAGATATATAAAGCACTGCTGGGGCTCTAGCGGGGTGTCTGGGAGCCTCATTTGGGCTTGGTCTCCTGGTCGGTGACATAGCGGATGTAGATGGTGTCCTCGGGCCGGGGCTCCTCGGCCTGGGACTCGTCCAGCTGGGAGCACGCGATGGCCAGCGCTGACCCATCGTGGGAGAAACTCAGCGCTGACACTGCTGTATTGTATCTACACATTTATTGGGAAATAAATTAAGGAAAGGGATTACCTCTCTCATTAACTCTAAAACATTGTTTATTTATTCATTTAATATCTGCCATCAATTAGAAAATAAAATGGACAATCCCAGACAAATGTAAAAGCATAATATTGTCTGTTTTGTCTCAAAGAGAATGACAATATGTGGCGATGTATCTGGCATGCAGAGACCTCGATGGCACATGTCAGTGAAGAGGAAGAAAAAGAAATGTCATTATGATAGACTAGATCGAGGACGAGTATATGTAAATAAAGAATTATTACCATTCGAGTCTTTAAATAAATTTAAAACATACCTATGAAATTGGCAAAGTCTCTTCTTGTTAAACCCATCCCATATGTTTACATAGCCATCGGAACCGCCCGTCGCAAATGTATTGTACACAGAGTGGAAACTGATTGCATTGACAGGGTAAATTTTTTCCAAACCTGAAAAAGAAATAAGAATTCATAATAATTTTACGCGTACGTCGAGTAAACATTCTTACGGTGATGGAAAACATTGTAATGCAATGCATATATTGAAGTCAAAAACAAGTGTGAAGTCAAACAAACCACATTGGGCCAATGTGGTTCACAGAGCTGGACAATGTTATATTTTAGGTAGAAAATTTTGCAAGCTTGTATCAAATTGGTGGCAAAATTCACTTAAAAAAATTATTTCATTCAACTTTACCTTCAACATTTAATTATTACTCTTTTAAAGATACTCAAGTGACATATTAAATCTATTCATCTATCATTGTTTTCACTTACCACCATCTTTAATCCTATGACATTTAAAAGCGTATTTCTTTTTCTGTACTTCAGGATTGCTGTCCAGATACTCTACAGCCACTCTGCCCTCAATAGAACTGAGAACATATCCCTGCTTGTTTGGGAATACTCGTATACAACGAGTCTGATACTTGAGAGATGATTCCCTTCTTTGGTTTACATGGCCCATGTTACGTACATCCCAGACAAAGATTTTACGACCTGAAGTGCCTACTACAAACTTCTCTCCAACTATACTCATTGTATACACCTGGAAAATTCAATTTAAAGTTAAGAAATTTGATTACAACACTGTCACAGTTTAATGCAATATCAGATGTGATGATATCTGAAGATAGATGATCAGATGATACTAAAATATGATGAAATGCATCAAAAATTATTGATAATAGTTGATCCACAAGACCATCCTTGCAAAAATTAAAAAAAAAACTAAATGTTTCTTCAAATTAAGTTTTTTTAAATAGCTAAAATATCAGCAAGATTTGTTGAGCTATTCTGAAGATTGTAGTAGCAAACATCCATCCATCAAAACTTTCGCATTTATAATATTAGTAAGATTAGATTTTGTTGAGTATGAAGTTGATTTTACCCTTTCATTCCCTTGGTTGTATGTGCCCACACAATTAGGGACACGGCTGTCCCACATTTTGACTGTCCCATCCCAGCTGCCCGTGAGCACGGCGTTCACCTCACTAGCAAACTCCACACAGCGAATTGCTCCTTTGTGTTCTCCAAGAACCGTCTCTGAGCTTGCATTGAGATCATACATCTTGAGAGTCTGGTCTAGCCCACCGCTATATGAGTGGACTGCATCCTAAATTAAGTCATATAATAGTTAAGTTGTAATTTTTTTGGTACATAAAATGTATGAAATTCGCGGATAGTTTACCCTAAAACAAACATCGAGAACCGGCAATTCGTGATTATATTTATGTCTTTCAACGTTCGAAGTGACGTCGTATAACCTAACTGAACAGTCCCATGATGAAACAAGCAAGAATTGGCTGGATTTTGGTGCAAACTTGACGCTAGAAATCGCATCTTCTGGCAAGTTCTTCAATTTAAATTCTGTGCGGGACTCCGCAACCCGCGTCACAGTCATTGTGGAAGCAATTTTGTTAGGTAGTTTTTTAACAGTTTCAAGATTACTTTATGTGATTGTGTTTTGAATTTTTCTATAATTTCAAATTGGTAAATATACAATAAACACCATGCATCACGAAAAACGTCACATTGACATCCGTCAATTCGAATTTGAATTTATGCTTAAACAGATTATAATTTACACGTAAAAATGTTAAAAACAAAAAAAATTAAATTAATCGCAATGATCGCACGTCAGAAATACGAATAAATCTAAAAATTTTGTTGTTTGAACAATAAGTTGATTTAATTTCTTTCTTTGTATTTAATTCTAATATTTGGACAAAAGTGACAAAATTAAATTGAATGCATCTTTTCAATTGACATGTTTGTGATGAGGTGTGTGAAATCTAAAATCCAAATCTTTTTATACTCTTTATAGAAATTAAAATCACTCTCTCGCTGCAATGGATTCATACAAATCCTTAACTGCTTAAATATTTGTGATGTTACATTTATTGTGCAACTTTTTCACGTGAAATTAATCAACGAATGCAATACAAGAGTGCCTCAATAATATCATAAATGTCTACTTTCGCTCCGTGCAGTTGAGTCGCACTCCGATATATACGAATGGAGTGATTATAATATAAACTAACGATGCAAACCAACCTGAAAACTAAAGAAATGTTTATAGTACGAGCCTTGGAAAAGATTTTAGCGGATAAAGACATCAAAAGGTCTTATCACAATCAACTGAAAAAGTCCTGTGAGGTGGCTTTAGGTAAGGTTTCCATTTTGACATTTACACAACAGAAAACATATATTACAACACTGATTTACTATAATATAACTATTTACGTATCACTTATGCTAATTAAGTTAAAGTTTAGTTTTACAAGTTTTTTTGATTAAGTTTGTGTGATGACCTTGATGTAAAGTTGCAATGTCTATGTACCTTATCAAATTAGTGTATGTATATCGTTATTGCTGGCAAATACAATATCTATAAAACACTTTAATGGTGCTTGAGTATGACACCTTTACCTACATTTGAGAAGAAACAATATTTAGCCTATGTTTGGTTAAGAAATGTGAAAGCAAGGGCATTAAAGTGATGACTTCTGATTCTTGGCATTTAATCAGTTTAGTAATAAAACTAGTTTGTTCTCATTTTAAAGTAAAATATAAAGTTCATTAATTTTTATCAATACAATATTAATGCATTAGTATTAGAATGTTATGATAAAAACATGAATCATAACATGAAATGCTTAAAGATATAGTTAATGGTTATTAATTAAATTGAGATACAAACATGAAGAACATGTCACATTGGATGATTGTACTATTTTTTCCACGTATCTACAGCCTTATTTCCCTTAAGTCATAAAGGGTAATATTTAAAAAATAATTGCTGTACTAACTAGTGACTTTTTATAACATAAGCATGAATTTATATGTCAATAAGAAAACATTAGATTCTCATTGATTGGAATATCTTGGTTCAAAGTATTAATAGAATTAATATTGAATTTTTAAAAATGACAAAATCTGTGATAGTTGCCACGCTTATTATATGAACATGGTGTAATAAAACAAAGCTATCTAATATTATTCTAATAAAATTACTTTATCACATAATAAAATATTAATATATGTATTAATTCCCCAAGCCCGAATGAAATAAACAATGAACTATGCTATCAGTTTAGCCATAACTCAAAGTATTTCATGAAAGTTTTAAAATAATATTATAAAGCAATATTATTAAAAGTTTGTCCTGTCCTTGTCCTTGTAATTGTTAATTTTGAGGTAAATTCATGTATTTTTTAATTACTGATAAGCAAAGTACAGCACTATTCTGGACAATAAGTAAAGATAATATTTGCTTTATCATCACTTGGCAATTTTCCAGTACTTCTGGTGCTCTCAAGAATTTTCTGTTATGTAATATTATCTACAACTTGTATGTTACATTAAGAAGGTAGATTAAAGTATTTATTGAAGTTACAGTAACTTACCATCACCATTAAGAAGTTAGTTTGATAAAAAAACTAAAAGCATGTATTCTTAAATTTTATATTATATATTTCAAATTAGGTCTTCTAAAGTGTTACATCTTATTTTCAGAGGAAATAAAAGCAGAATTAAAGAATGGAGGTCAGCCGGAATCATCAGACAGTCCAACATCAGGCACTCTGCCTCTACCAAAAAATGATGCCTCAAACATTATCACAGCTGAAAAATATTTCCTGCCATTTGAGCTTGCATGCCAGAGCAAAGCGTCGCGTATTGTCGTCACAGCCCTGGACTGCTTGCAGAAACTCATCGCTTATGGTCATTTAACAGGAAACATCCCTGATTCCACCACACCCAGAAAATTACTAATTGATCGCATTGTAGAGACAATATGTAGTTGTTTTAACGGTCCACAGACAGATGAAGGTGTTCAACTTCAGATAATAAAAGCTCTTTTAACTGTTATAACAAGCCAACATGTGGAAGTCCATGAAGGAACAGTGCTTCTTGCTGTTCGAACTTGCTATAACATTTACCTAGCAAGTAAAAATCTAATAAACCAGACAACAGCGAGGGCGACTCTAACTCAAATGCTTAATGTGATATTTACAAAAATGGAGAACCAAGCATTGGAGTCTGAAACTAACCCCAACATTGCTGAAAATAATAAAATTCCCAATGGTAATATAGTGACTGAAGAAACAAATTTGAATAATGAAAGTGAAGAAAATAAAGATCAAATCTCTGTACCTGAGGAACCATCAGAAGAAATACTGGAAGCTAAAATTATAGCAAAGCAAATAGTTGACTCTGTGATTGATAATGCTATTTCAATTGCATCAAAAAAATCTGAAGATGATGTGAGCCAGAACATACCAGATAACAATGAAAACCCATCAGACTCTCAAGACAGTGTTAGTGTATCCCAGGAGAGTGAACAAATTCCAAATGAATCCTCAATAACAAGGATACCATCTCAAGAGAGTGTAGATGTCGCTTCAGAGAATGACAATTCTGTCACTGCTAAATTCACACATGTCCTTCAAAAAGATGCATTCCTTGTGTTCAGAGCACTTTGTAAACTGTCAATGAAACCCTTACCAGAGGGAACTCCTGATCCTAAATCTCATGAGCTGAGGTCTAAAATTTTATCTTTACATTTACTCCTTTCTATACTGCAAAACGCCGGCCCAGTGTTTCGGAACAATGAAATGTTCATAACAGCCATCAAGCAGTACCTCTGTGTCGCCTTATCGAAGAATGGAGTAAGTTCTGTACCAGAAGTCTTTGAACTATCTCTGGCGATATTCTTGGCCCTTCTTCAAAACTTCAAAATTCATCTTAAGAAGCAAATTGAAGTTTTCTTTAAAGAAATTTTCATGAATATTTTGGAGACCTCCAGTTCTTCATTTGAACACAAATGGATGGTTATTCAAGCCCTGACCAGAATTTGTGGCGATGCACAAAGTGTTGTAGATATTTACGTGAACTACGATTGCGATCTATCCGCAGCAAATCTTTTCCAGAGATTAGTTAACGATGTATCAAAGATTGCGCAAGGAAGACAAGCTTTAGAATTGGGAGCTACACCCAATCAAGAAAAATCGATGCGCATTAGAGGCCTCGAATGTCTTGTGTCGATTTTAAAGTGCATGGTAGAATGGAGTAAAGAATTATACATCAACCCCAACATGCAAACAACAATAGGCGAGAGAACTACAAAGGAAGACTCTGACCATCATAGTATTAAATCCCACGGAGGATCGAGTCTAAGTTTGGTTTCCACAGGGTCTAGTAATATTGGGAACAGAGAAACTCTAGATTCACCTGAACAATTTGAAGTTCTCAAACAGCAAAAGGAAGTTTGGGAAACGGGAATCGATCTTTTTAATAGAAAACCCAAAAAGGGTGTTGCATTTTTACAAGAGCAAGGATTGTTGGGTACATCTACGAAAGAAATAGCAGAATGGTTGTTAACTGACGAGAGGATTGATAAAATATTTATAGGTGAATATTTAGGAGAAAATGACGATCATTCCAAAGAAGTAATGTACGCGTACGTAGATTCCATGAACTTCTCTGACATGGATATCGTAGCAGCGTTGCGCCATTTCTTAGAAGGCTTTAGGTTACCTGGTGAAGCGCAAAAGATTGACCGGCTTATGGAAAAATTCGCTGCTCGGTATTGTGAATGCAATCCAACTAATACGCTATTCATGAGCGCCGACACCGTATACGTATTAGCATTTTCCATAATAATGCTGACGACGGATTTGCATTCGCCCCAAGTTAAGAATAAAATGACAAAAGAACAATATATCAAATTGAATAGCGGCATCAGCGACAACAATGATCTGCCTCGTGAATACTTGTCGCAGATATATGACGAAATAGCCGGCCATGAAATAAAAATGAAAAATACGTCCAAACCAGGGCAACACAGGATTGCTAATGAAAAGAAACGCAAACTCATATGGAACATGGAGATGGAACAAATATCAACCGCTGCTAAGAATTTAATGGAATCGGTATCCCACGTGCAGACGCCTTTTACAACTGCGAAACATGTCGAACACGTGCGGCCAATGTTTAAAATGGCGTGGACTCCGTTCCTTGCCGCTTTTTCAGTGGGTCTACAAGATTGTGATGATACCGAGATAGCTTCTTTGTGTTTGGATGGTATAAGATGTGCAATTCGTATCGCTTGCATTTTCCACATGTCTTTAGAAAGAGATGCATACGTCCAAGCTCTTGCGAGGTTTACATTGCTAACGGCTAACTCACCGATAACAGAAATGAAAGCGAAGAATATTGACACAATTAAAACTTTGATCACTGTCGCACATACGGATGGAAATTATTTAGGAAGTAGTTGGTTGGACGTAGTAAAATGTATTTCTCAACTCGAATTAGCGCAGCTGATAGGTACAGGAGTCCGTCCTCAATTTTTAACATCTGGCATCAAACCTCAACCCGATGCTTTAAAGTTTAGCCTCATGGCATTAGATCCCAGTGTGAAAGAGCACATCGGAGAAACGAGCTCGCAGAGTGTCGTGGTGGCCGTGGACAGAATTTTCACAGGCTCAACGAGGCTCGACGGTGACGCAATTGTTGATTTCGTAAAAGCTCTTTGTCAAGTATCTCTAGACGAGTTGTGTCATTCTACAAACCCGAGAATGTTCTCTCTACAAAAAATTGTCGAAATATCATACTACAACATGGGCAGAATTAGGCTTCAGTGGTCCCGCATTTGGCAAGTCCTCGGCGACCATTTTAACAAAGTGGGTTGCAGTAGCAATGAAGATATCGCCTTTTTCGCCGTCGATTCCTTAAGACAACTTTCAATGAAATTCATAGAGAAAGGCGAGTTCGCTAATTTCAAATTCCAAAAAGACTTCTTACGTCCTTTCGAACATATAATGAAGAAAAATAGTTCTCCGACGATTAGAGATATGGTGGTCAGATGTATCGCACAAATGGTGAACTCGCAAGCACCGAACATAAAGTCCGGTTGGAAAAATATATTTTCGGTATTCCATTTGGCGGCGAGTGACCAAGACGAGGCGATCGTTGATTTAGCATTCCAAACAACCGGAAAAATTATATCGGAATTGTACGAGAAACAATTCCAAGCGATGATCGATTCATTCCAAGATGCAGTTAAGTGTCTTTCGGAATTCGCTTGCAACGCGAAATTCCCCGATACGTCCATGGAAGCAATAAGACTCGTAAGATCTTGTGCAACGGCAGTTGGCGCTTCACCGCAATTATTCGCCGAGCACGCGGGGCTCGAGGGAGAACCTGGTGCTCCAGAAGTGGACAGGGTGTGGCTGAGAGGGTGGTTCCCTCTCTTGTTCTCCCTGTCGTGCGTCGTAAGCCGTTGCAAATTAGACGTCCGCACTCGAGGACTCACAGTCCTCTTCGAAATTATCAAAACACACGGTGAATCATTCCGTCCGCATTGGTGGAGAGATCTTTTTAATATTTTATTCAGAATTTTTGACAATATGAAATTACCCGAACATCAGTTGGAAAAGAACGAATGGATGACTACAACATGCAATCACGCGTTGTATGCAATCGTCGACGTTTTCACCCAATATTTTGACATCCTCGGCTCTCTCCTGCTCGAGCAGCTGTACGCTCAACTGCACTGGTGCGTGCAACAAGACAATGAACAGTTGGCCAGGTCCGGGACTAATTGCTTAGAAAATCTAGTCATATCGAACGGAATGAAATTCAGCGAAGACACATGGAGCAAAACCTGCCAGATTATGTTGGATATATTCAACAGTACATTACCCACTACTTTGCTGACTTGGAAACCGGATGAAAACGACGATAGCGAAACTCCTCACGTTCGTCATGGAATATTGAAGAAGCCGCAAGGAGGAGATGAATCGAAATCCTCCAACAGAGTCTTCAACAGTCTTCTCATCAAGTGCGTGGTGCAACTCGAGTTGATTCAAACGATCGACAACATAGTCTTCTATCCGGCGACATCGAGAAAGGAAGACGCCGAAACATTGGCTCTAGCGGCTGCCGAACTGACCGGAGGTACCCCGGGCACCGAGCAGGAGTGTCAGCGTGAAGAGCAGGGCATGTACCGTCTGCTCAGCTCACCGCACTTGCTGCGACTCGTCGAGTGCTTGATGTGCAGTCATCGGTTCGCGAAGACGTTTAACACCAACAATGCGCAGCGGAACGTACTGTGGAAGGCGAATTTCAAGGGATCTGTGAAACCTAACATGTTGAAACAAGAGACTCAATCACTGGCTTGTGTTATGCGGATTCTATTCAAAATGTACAGCGACGAAGCGCGAAGGAACCACTGGCCTGCCGTGCAGAGCAGCTTGATTAAGATATGTTGCGAAGCGTTGGAGTATTTCGTAGGGTTGACTAACGAAGCCCACAGAGACGCCTGGACGTCCATTCTACTGCTGATTCTCACACGGATACTGAAGATGCCCGATGAAAGGGTATGTATTGTTTTTTAATTGTAGTCTAAAGCCCGCAGCACTTATTCAGTTTAGTGTAACAATTAAACTTTTCACTATATAATTAAAATAGGTAACGTGTGTAGCAGGAATTAGTTTAAAATGACTAAGTAAAACATCGTCAAGTACCAAAACAACTTTGTCTAATCTTACCTTTGTGTAAATGTTTATAGACAGTGGTGAATCATCTATGGCGATCGGAAATTCAAACGCGCAACAATACTATGTTGGTCATACGAATAACAGAGGCATGTGTCCTTATAGGTTGATAGATACTGTTAACTTGTGTATGCTAATACATAAAGATTGCCTATTTATTTAGATCCTCACGTCATACCTATGTGATGGTTACAAGTGTGTTTATCCTTCTTTTATTTATTTTTTTTGTATTTGCATTTTCCCTGTCAAAGGAATTCCCATTGATTGACCTTTGTATCAAAAAAATATCTCAACCAGCATGGGTGTCGCCAGCCGAAAAAAAACCATTGGCTGATAGAGGCTCAGATAACTTAAAAATGCCGTCACTATCAGATAGAGGACAAAATCGACAATTTACACTTGGTGGGAGAGGCCCTTATTCTTTTGATTTAATTCTTACATATATTTTAAAGTTCCCAATCTTAAGAAAGGGGCAGCCGCCCCTCTGGCGATGCACATGGACCCCAAATTTTAAAATACACAAAATTAACTTCGTGTATAATGCTTTTCATATACTTTATATGTTTTTATTCGTGTAGTTTGCGGCGCATGTGTCCAGCTATTACCCACTGCTGTGTGAGATCACCTGCTTCGACCTGAAGCCGGAGCTGCGCACGGTGCTGCGCCGCGTCTTCATACGCATCGGACCCGTCTTTAGCATCGTCACCACGCAATGAACTTGCAATATTTTACACAAGAGAATGGCCTTATAGTTTACTAGGTTAAAGTATGACTTTGTTGTTAAAAATAAAAAAAATATATGCGTTCAGAGATACTCCCCAGACATCGGGGGACTTAATGCATAGAAATAAAAAGCAATTGTTAATTCCTTAAATTTTAATGTAATATTTGACAGCAATCAGTACTTCAGTAGTATTAAAATTGATCTATTATATATAGTGTGTGGTAGTCTTATTGTTTTAATTTATATAAATTATTTGATTAACAATGTTTAAAAAATATTGAATTGTATAAATCATAGACGTTGTACCTATAAATAATATTTTATTCTGTATATTTGAAAGTTTTTACTGTTCGGAGAGCTGATCACTCGCTGACCGCTTCACGTGTTTCATTTCCGCGCTAGACTGATTCAACTGTGATCGTGATTTCCCGCAGCTTTCCTCCTTTCGATCTTTTTCCTATTGAGTGATTGCAGAGCTCGCACGATAACTATATTATCCATTATATAATAAATAAAAATAATAGACTTAAATGCAGTTTCAGTTAAACGATTTTTAGCCCCTCAATGGACCTCTCCAAAGAATCCAAATCCCAAATGACGAGTTGTCCATCCAGGCCGGAGGTGCTGAACTTCTTAGCGTTAGCTTTAGTGCCTTTGTAGAGGCTAATACAAGTGATGGCATTCTGATGAATGGAATCCAAGTAAGTATCGCTCGTTTCAATCCGGGCCTGACGATCCAACGACTGGAACTTCTTCATGGCTGAGAGCCCACCAGACTCCTTCCTCTGAGTATTATCCAACTTGGCTACGAAACGCAATTCGTCTCCATCATGGCAGTACAGCAATGGAATGCAGCTATGGCCAGCAACCAACAGAGAGTTATTGGATATCCAATTACATCCCAAAAATGGCAGGTATTCAGTCTTAACTTTGATCATTGATTTTCCTTGAGTGGCATCAGCAATGTTGATAGAGCTATCGTGTCCGACCCATGCTACCTTATTACCGTCCGCAGAAAACGAGACGCTATGCACCCATCCACCACCTGAAGGTGAATTAGGGAACTCGGCCAAAAGTTGCCCCAAAGGTAACTTAGAACCCCAAACATTTGGGCCAGGTTGGTCTTCAATATCTTTAATATAGGCGGAGAAGACCCTGACTTTAAAGTCTGCAGATCCAGCAACTAGAAGGATATTATTCGGATGCCAATCTAAGGTAGTCACAGTGGAGCGGATGGGCTTTTTAATATGCTTGGAGACCCACCAGTTGTTTTCTTTCTCAAAGTAACAGATTGAAATTAATCTTGCACCAGAACCGACAGCAAACTTGTTCTCCATTGGTGACCATTTTACGCAAGTCGCCGCTCGGTTGATACGTAAAAGGACCAATGTAGTGGTCCATTTCCCATCATCACCTTGTGTCCACACATATGCATTACGATCGACAGAACAAGTAACAATTCTATTAGTGTTGGGTGCCCAATCAATGCCCATAACTCTCAAGTCATGCTCCACAAGGTTATTGGTTTGCTTCCATTCATTTCCCTCTTTTTGGTAAATATGAACTTCATTGTTGTTGGGTGAAAATGCAATCTCTGGAAGAATAGCATATAATCATTACCTTTAAAATTAATCAAATGAGAGCCAAATACGGTGGAAATTTTATAGAGATTCTATAGCTATAAAATAATAGTCATTGTTGGGGAATTTTCATCAATCTTTATGAACATTGATAGCTGGTATAAGGTCATCTAGGATTTAGAAACTCTAAAGCAGAATGTGATTGAAAATTGTTAAATAATGAATTAACAAATCATACTTACGAGTTCTATCCTTATTCCACGCGTGGCACGTTATCGGGGCGCATGAGTCACCGAAAGTCAGCGTTTGAGACATCGTAAGTGCTAAAATCAATACATTGTTCAATAAAATATAGATTCATAACTATTTACCTGTAATTAGAAATCTGTTTACCTGGTAGTTCCGGACAGCGAATATTTAACGGAAAGGAACAGCACTGCTCTAGTAAACACTAGAAATCCGCGGACTCTGGTCAGTCTACGCGAATTCCTGTGTATTAAAACAAATTTCAATTATATACGTTATATTTTCACATAGTTGGTCAAAATGTACTGTTTTAAACATACTTTTACCTTTTTTAAAGACCACAGCAAACAGCGGATATTTTATGAGTGACGTAATGAAAATGACATTGACACTTGACTTGACAGTTTTCTTGCTGCTCGTAGATTAGAGATTACTATGATGAGAAGACGACTTGAAGGAAAGCTTTATAATAAAATGTAGGAGATATCTTTGCAATAATAGTTTTAACCACAAAATTTTTAACATTTCAGTTTAAATCTCGAAATGATTTTATGAAATCATATAATGCAAAAATGGTAATCTAATTAGAGTTTGTACGGTTTGAACGCTGGATAATATTGAACGCTCTTCTTAAGCTTTGATAATCATTGACATTTGCGCTATTGGTAAATAATCATATTTTTATCATAACAAATATTAAAATAATAACAAAAACTAGAAACTATCATTTCAGCAATGTCTGTAAGAGGTAACCCTATCATATAAAACTGTATAATACTGTAAATGATTAAGTTTGTATTTTATCCTATATGTCTTAACCTTTAGGTAAATTTCGCCGGCACCGCAACCAACAAACCTTGTCTTCTGTGGCTAAAGAAACTGCAATTTCCCTTCCCGCTGACAGCCCTATATTGGCGATATTTAAATCCGCTGCTGTAAAGCTAAACGATCGTCAAGACAGGCATGAGCGTCTGGTCAAACTTTCCAGGGATATTACTATTGAAAGCAAGCGGATCATATTTTTACTGCACTCTGCTATAACGTAAGAGACACATCTTACTTAATGTATTAAATGTACAAGTTAAGATGGATGGATGACTGTTTGTTAAAGGGTAACTGTTGAATGGCTTAACAGATCTCAATGGAATTTGACACATGTAGATCAATATCTAGGCAGTCTAGTATAGAAAGAATGCATCAGCTATCAATTAAGTTTCAATTTAATTCCGTGTAGACAAGGCGCGGGCGAGAGCTAATTTTCATATAAATCTGTTTACATTATCAATAAAAATACATTATTCCTATTTTGTAGCAAAGAAACATGTGAAAAGGCAGTTTCAGAAGCAATCATACGGCTTCAGAAATTAGCTAAAGGTCCAATAAAGAGTATTGGCCTTGAGCTTGAAAACATACCAAATTATTTACATTGGCGTGCGGTCACTCCAGGTTTCCAGGAGTATGTTGAAGCGAGAACTTTATGCTCATTGATGCAGACACAGAACATAATTACTTTTAAAGAGACACAGGATGAATTTATTTATAAGATAGAAGATGAGACAAATAACAAGGAGAGAAGTGTTGTCACTATGCTGACTCAGAATGACTACATGCTGGGTATAGCGGACCTCACGGGGGAGTTAATGAGGAGAGCAATTAACAGCATTGCAAGTGGAGACAGCGAGGAATGCTTTAGCTGTTGTCAGAATGTGAGAGATCTGTATACAAGTTATTTAGGTAAGAGTCAAACCTTTTTGTATGATTTACTAGGTTGTCTTGCTTCTTATTAATCTTAGTAATATTAATGTGAATGTTTATTTCTTTTATTATGTGGTCCAGAACCTCTCAATGGATTATCTTGAAATTTTTTGCAGAGTATTTCTTTTCCAAAATACTAGGCCTGGCCCTAAACTAATTAATGTAAAAATATGTAACCTAAAATTGTTAAAGTCTAGGGGTTTCTATTACAAAAAGAATGTTTGTAAAATATACCTTGATTGTTGACATCCTACATAAGTGAGAAGTGCGTGTTTATACTTTATTTTATTACTACAGATAAATAAAATGTATTTGATAATTCACCATAACTGTGGGTAGGCACCGAGCCCCTCAGTGGGGACATATAGTGAGCTGGTGATGAAGATGAATGGATAGGTGTTTATTTATTCTGTATGACATGTAGGCGTGACTGGGGGCAGTCGCGAGCTGGGCCGCAAGCTGGCGACGACGCGCCGCAACGTGGAGAAGGTGGAGTGCGCGGTGTATGCGCTGCGCGTGCGCGGTGGCGAAGCGCCGCCCGCGCTGCTGGCACGCCCCACCTCGCCACACGCCTGGGACGCTGCCTCCGCACACTCAGACGACGAGGGCTTCTTTTAATTTAACATAAAATAAGTGCTAATAAAACTTGACTTTTTATTCTTTGTTGTTTCATTGAAAAAAACACTCACGCCAACTTTTTGAGATTCAGTAAATACTCTATCTATACTTCTATACTAATATTATAAAGAGGAAAGATTAGTATTTTTGATTTACTGTATGTATTCGATCCACGTAGAAACTACTGGGCCGATTTTAAAAATCGGTGAATAACATGGGCTAAATTTTTTATTATTTCTTAACTTCACGCGGAAGAAGTGGCGAGCAACACTTATTTCATTTAATGGTAAAGTGTTTGTAACACACAGGCATGTAGGTTTTTATAACCAGTTCCTGCGTTAAGGTATGGGCTAAAGATCTATGACTTCATCTCACTTTTTTTTTTTTTTGTGACTGAATGGCCACTGTTTGCCTTGAAGAGGCATTTACAGATTCACCGGGCTTGAGGTGGCCGAGCGCTTATGGCGCTTAGCCTAAACCTCGTTTATGAGTAACTGAGCTCGAGGGCTCCCTGGGGAGCCTCGGCACGAGCCGTTACTTCGATATTATTACCGGATTGGGAGGCCACCGAGCTCTTAGGTCGCTTCGGAGGACGCTCCATGGAGTGACTAGGCACAAGGGCCCCCGAGAGGGAACCTCGGCTTGGGCTGTCACTCAATACGCGTTTAGCATTCCGATTCAAGGGCGCCCGAGAGGGCCGAACCTCGACTTGATCGGTTGCTTCTATCTGATTAATATTAATACGTCTAACATTACTACCACTTCGGAAAGCGTTATCGCTGGGAGAAGAAGTGGCGGAAGAAACTCCAGCAACGCTTCTATCATTAACAGGTGAAAACCTGCCAGCTATGAGGCCGTATCGCGGGAATGATTGCCGTAGTCGACAGCGACTACGGCGTGTTGTTTGTTTGCGTAATTGTTTAATCCTAGCCTGAGCGATTGTTGTTGCATCGTCTTGGAAGTCAAGAACGTGCCTAGGTCTACGATGATCACGTCGAAATTTACCGAGCGCGATTGGGTTGTAGGTGGCGGCACCTACAACTAACGAATTAGGATGACCGACGGCAGAGTCAAAATAACGACGCGACGCCTGCTTCAGGTGTTGGGCTATGGTGGGTAAGTCCAAGTCGATGTGAAGATCACTATTGCGCATGTACCACGGGGCCCCCGTGGCTCTGCGCATGAATCTATTTTGAATCACCTGAAGTCGGTGTATTTGTTTCGGCGAGATGTGCGCGAATACCGGGCTAGCATACGTCATGACGGGACGCACTACAGATTTATAGAGTGTCACCTTATTCCGAAGGGACATTTTGCTCTTTTTATTAATTAACGCGGAAAGACGACCTAAGATGAAAGCCGCGCGGTTCCTGACCCGGGTCACATGAGCGGAGAAGTTAAGTTTAGAGTCGAGTATGACACCTAGGTATTTAACTTGGTTTTCCCAAGGTATTGGGCTGTCCATGAGTTTGACGGATGGGAGACGTTGTTCTTTGAGGCGTGCAAAGTATAGAGCCGCGCTTTTGGTGGGATTTATTTCGATCCTCCATTTCCTAAACCAGGCACCAAGGGTGTTTGCTGCAGTCTGTAGACGTCGGCAGATAGCATCAGGCTTACGGCCTGATGTAAAAATGCAGGTGTCATCGGCAAATAACGCTAATTCGACGCCGCGTACGCGTGGAATATCGTTGGTATAAAGGCTAAAAAGGACTGGACCTAACACCGACCCTTGAGGCACCCCGGCTCGAACAGGGTGCGATCTAGAACACACTCCCTCGACGCGGTAGCGGAACGTGCGGCAACTTAAGAAGTCTCGTATTATGCATACGAGACGATCGGGTATTCATCTCACGTAACCCAAAAATTGTATGGTCAAATTGGACAAATGGTGGAATAGGGAGAGATAATTTATTTAGTGCAATCCTGACAGACCTTTTGCCTGTAACCTTAAGGCTGGCAAGAATATATCTGTAATATCTGTGTCCAAATGTATATGTAATAAAGTTAGCCAAAAACATAGTTAAAAGTAACATTTATTAATATTTTTATTAAATTCAAACAATAAACTTATAATTATAAAAACTGCGAGGCCTGGGAGTAGTCTTGAGTTTCGGAGACATCGCTCGGAGGTTGCCAGTCATCAGAATCATCCGTACCGTATGGATCCTCCTCCGACTCACTTCCACTCCACGCCTCCCTCTGTATAGTCTTTCTCACTCTCTTCCCTGTCACTATGAGATCTTCTGGCGATTCTCCACTAGAACGCCTCTTTGTTCTGTTTTTTCTTCTACCTGCCATACAAAAAATTACGGTGGGAAAACATCGAACAAATCAGTTATTATACAGGGATGTTTGTTTTTAGGATAAGTATATTATTTTTTTATATATAATTCAGTTAATGAAGGTAATACCCGTAACCTTCCATTAAATACAAAGCAAGGAGGCCAGCTGGAAACCAGCGCAGGGATGGCAAAGGCTGTCCGTTTCACCTGATTCTTTATTCTTAGTTACTTGGTTCGTAACAATGAAACACGCTTTTATTTTATTCCCAACGACAGTTGAGATATTTTATTATGAAGTGCAATAATACACAAGTTAATCTTCATTGTTTTTAAACATTCATTGAAGTGTATGTACTAATAACTAATAATTAACAATAAAATAGTCAATATATAAGTGACGAACGACTGGCTACTACTAGCCAAGTTTGGAAATGTTCACATAGTTGGGTATTTACTTTAATTTTATAAAAAATGTATTTAATGTGAGTGTCTAATGTAGAAAGTGTAAAAAAATAAAAACCCTATCGTGCGATGCGCCTGCGCATTTAAATCTAACCCCTTCCCCCATAGCACAAATATTCTCCCCAGGAGTGTCTTAGTTAACAAGATTGTAGATTTTACTCTAAACTTTTAATCAAATATTCCTAATATCACTTTATATTAATGTTTGATACAAAACAACCTTTCTTTCCAACAACAAAAATATGATTTAAATTATTTTTACATGTTCAATAAATTTTAATGAATTACAAGGACAGTAGTAGTTTACAACTGTTTATTAAATTCTTATTTTTAACATGAAACATGAAAAAAAAATGTCATTTATTTTTTTTATTTACGATATTTATTGAACTTTAAAGTAATTAATAAATAATTCAATCAAATTCATAATCATAATCGACGCTGTCGCCATCCGAGTCTTCGGCCTCGAAGTGGTCGTCGAAGAAATTAACTGCGTGCGCGTTTATATAGAAGATTTTCCCGTTCTTCTGCACAATGTGCGTCTTCTTCTTCTGGATACCTGCGACAGACAACTCGAGTTAATGCTGACACTCTATACGTTTGTATGGAGAAAAAAATCGACTGTTTACTCCAGCCCGCTTAGATGACATTCGATTATAGGTATCGCTGATCGAAAACTCAAAAATACAACTGACAACATTTGATTACTAATTTCTTGCTATGCGTTTTAACTAATTTTGTCGATTTTAACGATATCGCTAATCGAAAATCACCTTTTCCTGGGGGGGGGGAGGTAAATTAGGATGTTTCGTGTTGGACTGATCGACCCAATGGGAACTTTTTCAGACAATCGAATTTATAGAATCAATCGGTCGTTCAACCCAACTAGAATCACCCGTCAAATTAATAATCCCTTTCTATTTAATAAAACTGGAGCAAATAGTATAGGACGTTTTGCAATTCAATTAATGAATTAATAAACTATTGGGCCACTTACTCTGTTTCAAACTTAAAGTCTATCTTCTCATAAAGTTTGTAATAGTTGGATGAAGTTACAGAGCTTTAAAATCACAAACTGATTTAAAGTTCCAACAAATGCATTACTTTCTTTCAAAACACTAAAGATACGCGACTAATTCGAAATAGATTTTTCATTTATAATAAAACATAATGACTGTTTGTATTATTTTTAAATAGGTATGGACGAAGTCGCGGGGTAAAGGCAGTAGTGTGATATTTCAAAAAGTTTGCCCTATTTGTATGGAATAGGGGTTTAGAGGGAAAAAAATGTGTTGAAAGGGTCAAAGATATTTAAGAAGTATATAGACTAGACATAGTGAAAATTTTTTCGCCGGTAACTTCTTTGAAAGGTACTATGCTAGTTGTCAAGTTAAGTGCCACCTCATATTGTATTGACATGTTAGAAAATATGTTACAAAATTATAATAAGCTTCATCTTTTGTTACAAAATAAAATATAAACTTTTAAATATGATTTAGTGACACCAATTGACAATTTATTTAAAACTTACTAATGTTATAAATACAAAAGTTTAGATGGATGGATGTTAGAGTTTGTAGCCTAAAAGGTTGAACGGATCTGGATGAAATTTGATGTAGACGATAGTTTGAAAGAACACATAGGCTAGTTACTTTTGGTTTTAATACCACGCGGACGGAATAGAGGGCGAAAGCTAGTTAATGATATTGACAGTGGTTTTGAAGAGCTATAAATAGCGTCAGTGGATCATGTAAAAAAATGTTTCGAGTGTAGTGTAACCGTGGTCGGTACCTGGCGGCGGCGGCGGGTGCATGCCGTAGGGGTGCGAGTGGTCGCGCCAGTGGCGGGGGTCGCGGCGCGCGCAGGCGTAGCCCCAGGGACAGGGCGCCTTCGCCCCCGCGCCCCAGTCCGCGTCCCCGGGGTGACTGAACTGCGCCTTGTGCTGCGGGTTCTTCCTGCAACAATGTCAAAACAACAATCTAAATACCTTCCACTCTATAAGTAAACTGCAATAAAGTAAATATGAAATCTTATTATTTTTATTTTTTAGTATAACATGAATAACAAATAAGCCACCGGAATTAAGAGATGGGACACACACAAAGAAGTTATTTTCTTTAGCTTGCGTCCCATAACCTGCCTATCCTTTCCTTGTACGAAAAGGGTGGTCAGGGAAAGTGGTCTAATATTAGACCTCTGGCACGGATACTCATCAGACGAAAGGTGGAATTATTTCCATTTCAGGCCTGTTTTGTGTGGTTTTCTAATGTATGGAGCGAGCGGAACGTTAAAACGGACTCTACCACTGTTAAAATTAAACTTGGGCTTTCTTAATACTCTACGATTTTACATCCTTGAATAAACATGAACTAACGTAAGACGTATTCAAACATAATTATTAATATTTACAGTATAAAACAGTATGAATAATAAAATAATTGCTGATAACATATGAACTGTGGCATTCGAATCAGAATCGACATGCGGGAAGAGAACTTGATAAAACATAACCGCATGTTAAAATTAAAACAGTTTTATACAATAATTTATTACTAATACTATCCTTTACCCGCGATTTTGTTCGTTTAGTAATCATATTAAAGAAATTACAATTATTTAATAACTAGCTATTGCTCGCGACTTCGTTCACGTGAAATTAAAAAATATAGCTCATATTACTAAGCGATAACGTAGCTTTCTTGGAAGAATTTTTGTTATCGGGCTTTGTAATTTATGAGTAAATATATACAAAAATTTCCTCTTTAGAACTAGTATTGAATTGGTTAAAAAAAATTAAAAAAACACTTGTAATTTTTTGTGCAACGTGTACCTATCTATGGAAAGGTTTTACTATACAAGTGATAACTTACCTATAACATTTCTCTCCATACATACATCTCTCTCGTTTGAGGTTTTGTTTGGGCGGAGAGGCGCCGCTCGCGGAACTCGCGCCGGATGTACTCTGCAATAAACATAATTACTTATAGATATAACATAAGTAAGATAAATCTTAATATAATAAGTGCCAGTTAAGTGAAAATAATTATTTTTTCATAAAAAATTTACAATTTGGAAAATAGGTTAAAAAAAGTCATATTTCTTTATATACGGCTAGTTAAAATTTAAAAAAGATTGCGTCAGACTCGAAAGATTCGACGTAATTACGAAGTATTTCACAAAACTACGATGACGAGAAATGACTCATAACGTTTTGCATCATATTATCTTATATTGTTTAGTTCTAAACATCGTAATATTAAGGTATAAAAAAATGCTTTTTTCCTTTTTCATCACTTAACTAAGAAAAAAAATGTTTTTTTTTTTTTT
Source organism: Papilio polytes (assembly GCF_000836215.1). Taxonomy (NCBI): domain Eukaryota; kingdom Metazoa; phylum Arthropoda; class Insecta; order Lepidoptera; family Papilionidae; genus Papilio; species Papilio polytes. The sequence continues at coordinate 1,152,310 of NW_013525146.1, forward strand.
AATTCAAAAGACTTTAATTTAGAGATAAGTATGGCGCAATTGTGTCTAGGGGCAGATAGGGGTGCCAAAAACAGCGAATCACACTTTTTTTCTATAACACCTGTATCTGTACACCCCCCCCCCCCAGCATGGTAAAAAAGGCTCTTAGGGTAAAACCAATACTGTAGGTAAACTAACTAATTGTTAGTGGATACAGATTTAGACGTTGTAATAAGAAACCTTGCTAGACACTATGAGGGTACTATAAAAAATGTTATTACTAACTTTCGCCCGTGATTCCGTCCGCGTGGAATTAAAAAAAAAATATGCTTATATCTTCTTACAGACTATTTTTTTTATGCAAAATTTCATTCGAGATCCGTTCAACAGTTTAGGCTACAAACTCTAACAAACATCCATCTAAACTTTCATATTTACATTAGTAATGATTTACTAATATTAGTACATTAGATTTACTTACAGCATGACTGTCTGCAGATTGCAGTCTATCCTCTGCATTATCTTCTGTCTTCAATTTCTTTATATCCACTGGACTAGTTGACTCTTGTTTTATTAACCGTTTACTCGGAGACTGGCAGAGACCATCATCTACCTCCGGTTTTATTTCATCCTTATTTGACAATTCTTTCACTTTTGAGTTAATATTGAATACTAATTCTTGTCTTTTAAATTCAACAGCTAAAAAATACACTAATTAACGTATCAAAAACTAGCTGGTTCTCGCGACTTCGCTCTTATGAAATTAAAAAATATAGCCTATGTTACTCATAGATAAATTACCTTTCTAATGGTGAAAGAACTTTTAAAATCGGCCCAGTGGTTTTTGAGTTATTCCAATACATACAAAAATGCAAATCTTTCCTGTTCATAATATTAGTATAGATTTTATTGATATGTTATCTATGAGTTTCTAATAGTTAATAATAAACCAAAATTATTAGAATTACATCGCAGTCAAATAAGAACTTAACACATTTCTATGTAATTTTGGATAACTGTATACATTTACTGGACTAATTACGCCAGTCGCCGGCATTCAATGTGTTAAGCAAGATTCTAGTACATGTTTGAATTGAAACTGGTACTCTGTATAAATAACGCACGAGCAATTTTCATTGTATAGTTGCAAACACGTCCCAACATGATCGGATTGCGCAGTTAAAATAGTGTGACTACATATTTTTATTTCAGCGGATTTTCTAATAAACAATCTTATTAGAAATGTTGTTCCTAATTTTAAACAATCTTCAAAGAAATTAGAAAAGCGTTATTTTTAAAATTAGGGACTTATCCATATTACATTAAATACATGGTGTCCCTATTAACTACTTTATTTACTATCTGGTTTTTCCCGCGCGAGTTACTGCAAAACTTCAACAGTTGTCCAGTTTGTAATATAGCGAAAATCTAAAACTTGAAATACCAGGCTCAATTCTCAATTAAAAAGTATTTAAAAAAGTTAAAAACCACAATTAGCATTAAAAATAATACATATTGTGATATATGTCCATTACTTAGAGCAACTTTATGATTACTTTGGCCTCGTAAGGATACTTACTTATATTAGTAGAGACCGGCGCTTTGTCGTCCAATTCCTCTTTCTCAGTTTTATTTGAAATCTGTTCTGTTGACGTTTTTTCATTTTTTTGACAACTTTCTTCACTGGTCGTATCATATTTTATACAAATATCTTTTTGCTTATTTATTAAATCTTTTAATGGTTGAAAATCCTTTATATTCAGGCAAGTGTCATTTATTTCGTTATTTTTGCAAACATTATACCAAAATCTATCATTCAAGAATCCAATTGTATCACCCAGACTGATTTTCATAATTGTATTTTGCAAAATAACTTTCGCATCAACCATTGTTTTATCAATAAAGAAACATGGATTAATATGTAACTGAAAGGAATACATTAATTAATATAATACATTTGAATAATATTCATTACTACACTAACGCAATAACATGATAATAGACATCAAGCAACACATCTACGGTTTACAGTTACCTTGGCGTTGCCCCTCCATGGATGTCGGATAAAATAGTATTAACGTTTCTACTATAAAAATAGATTTCTAGTGTTCTAGCATATAGCAGAAGTATAAAAAATTGGCTTAAAAGAGCCTATAAAAATAAGCATCAACATCTTTCACGTTTGTCATGTTATTGTGTACGCGTAGTAATATTAATAAAAAAATTATTATCAAAATCGGGCCACTAGCGGCGGAGTTATGTCGCATAAAAAATAAAAAAACATACAGACGAATTGAGTACCTCCTTCCTTTGGGAAGTCGGTCAAAAATTACTAAAAGAAAGTATTTGGTGTTTGTTGGAGTGGAGATAGAGATATATTTACAGAGTTAACAGACTTTTTTTTGCTATTTAAATATATAGGAGTTTTTTTTATTGCATTTTATTGCATATTCAGTAGTATGTGGTAGACAGCGAGTCCTACGTGTCTGCAATACTTAATATTAAAGTTTCCTTTTGCATATTATTCATTGTGTTTGATAAAGTATTCAACAACCGTTTTGTATTCACAAGATGACGCGGCAGCCATTACTGTGGGCGTAAACAGGATGTTCGCAGATTTTTTTTTAACAAGCTATCTTTGATATTAAATATTGTCATAATTTTTAAATTGTAATAAAATTGAAGCTTTTGTAGTTTTGATTCATTAAATTCTTAGAAAATATTTACCTCAACACATACAAGAATATTTTTAAGAAATGATATCAGCTACACCTTTATAGATATTCAAGGAAACACAATAATAAACATGCCCTTGTTTACAAGGTGTAATATTAGGGGAACACCCTCTATATAGAAGAACATTAAGGTACAGTGAGTGTACCGCTTCACATCAGCATACTGAGTGTGCGAGAGTCACAAGTTACTTATATACTGCGATAAGCGCACAAACATTTCAATATCTGCCCGATAGTACTATCTATTGAACGCAAATACTTCAACATGGAGATAAGGCCACATGTATGTACTTTACTGCTAGGGATTTGATTCAAACAAGACCAATATTTTATAGGAAAAATCCAGTCGAATAAGGAAAATATATCATTTACATAAAAAAAAACTATTAAGTAATTTTTTTACTTTTAATTTGTACTTTGTTTACTTCTAATGTAATTTTACATTTAATTTGTATTCAAATCTACCTGTGATACCTCTGTACTGTCAACACACTTTTTACAGTATTCCAAAATAAAATCCTCTCTATTACATCATTCATAAGTCTTTATTCTAAGTTGTAAATAAAAAGAAATTGAAATACTTTTTTAAAAGCTATTTTATTAAACAGAACCCTTTTTTATTTTGTTATTGATAAAGAACAACCTTAATAAAAACATGATATTAGAAATATAACTCTACTTCCAGGTTATCTAATCAGTTTAATAAAATTGATAAAAATATCAGTATAGGTAAAACCACAATACCTTCAACATGTACTGAATTTTTTTTTCTCCAACAATAGTATGATATGTTTTTATCTCAGACGATTTTGAACTCTAAACACGGTGAATATAGTTGTAAATCACAATGTTTTTATTTTTGTTTTTTCTCTTTTTTAATCCAATTTGAAAAAAGATGTGTATCAAATTTATTCTACTATTATTTACATAAGAAATAAAATATTTACAAATGAAAAAATTGTCCTACTGGATATTTTACTATATTTTATTAAAAAAAAATTGTATTAAAACTTTTTCTACCATGTTTTGCAGAAAACATAATATTATGGATGTTATACATTATGTTTATTAACTATAATGTAAATAAAAAAAAATAATTTGTATTAACTCAAAATATCATCAACAAACAACAAATACTTTCAAAATAATTTTTAATATTAGAAACTAAATAATCATACTTACAGCCTTAATAACTATTGAATTGTCGATAACTTCCAATTCTGCATGATTCCTTGATACTCTTTTGTCATCACACTGCAAAGAGAACTGACCGTCACTGAACATTCTAAAGACTAAACTTTGTTATCTATAACTTGTGCTACTTATAGTAGTGATGTGCCAACTCAGGAAAAACGTAACTCGAGTTAACTCGAGTTAAAATCCTCGTAACTCGGGTTGCACTCAAGTTAACTGGACGGACAAGTAAATGTTTTTTTGAGTTTTTCCAAATTATTCCCTCGGCTTGGGATTACCAACTTCACATTAAAAATTTAAATTGCTTTTACGGATGAACTCTCAAACGATTTTATTTTCCCTCAAACCCCCTCTAACAATTTTTAAACGATTTGCCAAAAAAAACGGAAGTGAGGGGGCTTACTTCACAGAGGTCAAACTTCGCTCCATGTCGGTTCCATTCGGTTTTCGAAGAAGTTAAAGAGAATTCAACTCGAGTGGACTCGAGTTACGCCCAACTCGAGTTACGAACTCGAGTTGACCATCACTAACTTATAGCGTACTCTGTTACAACGGTCACATCAATTTGAATATTGAAGCATACATCAAAATATGTCAATTTAAATTATTTAACTATTATTTTATTTAAATATTGCATATTCAAGTTTAAATTACATACATACAGTATTGTTAACTAAATTGTAAGTGTAAAAGATGAGTATAATTTGATATCTCTAATGATTTTTTTGTAATGAACAAAAACTAATAAACATTAAGCACATGGGGTTTAACCTTTTTATTAGGTTGATAAAATCATATGTATGTAAGATAACCAAACAAGATCATTGAATTGTTTATAAATAATGCAGTATCATTTTTTTAAGTTTTCGCATCTGCGTAATTTGAAAATTATAATGATACAATATAATTACGTATATAAAATTAAGAGCATAATTGGGATTAATACAATAGGGTAAAGTGTCAATCAATTTAGTCGTAAACGCAAAACTTCCCAACTACACAAAGTTGCAAAACTACCTTCGGTACTGCGTCATACCACCAAGGTGGTAATGGAAAAAGTTAATATTTATGGGTAATGGCGTAATATTAAAATATGGTGAAAAATAAACTTACGTCAAGAAAATTCCCTCGTCCTATCACTTGTTTACCATCCGACAACGGAATTTCGTGATGCCCTTCATCATCAATACGCACTAATTTAAACATCTTGTAAATTATTTTATGGGAATTGAAGGAGTTTTAATAATGCATTCTCTTTGATAAAGGGATTGTCGTATACTATAGTATAACATACGACTTATTTAAAGCTAAAATGTATGTTTTATACGAAATACCACAAATAAACTCTATTTACAGCTAAGTATACAGGACAAATCGCTTGAGTTGCAGGAAATTAGGAATTTGACAGATCACAGAAACCGGTATAACGTTTTCGTTTTCGTTGGTTTTTCCTTGATGCGCGATTCACACATAGCCAGTACAATTGGTCAACAGAGTTCAGAAACTGGACTGTCAATTAACTGTTTCAGTGAGTCCATACAATGTATTACCGGCCTTCAAGACTGTCTAACTGTACTGGCCAAGTGTGAAACGCGCATGATTATTTTGTTTGGATTTGCAAGTAAAAAAAATGTTAGCTCCATGTTGGCCTACTGTATCAATTATGATTAGTGAATTTAATACAAGAAAGCGTAGATTACTCATGTAAATAAATAATGATGAACAAATTAAAAGTATTGTTATTTTGGCTATTTATTTTTATTCCAAATTGAAGATACTTAATTTATCTAAAATCCTTGAGTTTTAAATTATTTACAATTACTGGTGCGCATGGAAGTACTACTAGAACAGGAATGAGCTCATGTCGCAAAATTGAAGCCGAGCGAGACCTCTATAACTGTACCTTTTACCCCTCTCCGGCGATGGTGACTATGTTGCAATGTAATTTAAGAATGCTAATTAAAAAAAATATTGTTTTGTTGTGTTACGTTAGCAGGTTATTGCTTCAGATGGATTTTAATGTATTATGGTTATCATTAAAATATTTACCAAAATTCTGAATCAGACGTTGCTGAATAACAGTCTTGTGAAGTTTATGCCGCAAACCTAGCTTATTCCTTATATCTTAATTCTGAAATTAAAACAAAGTTATTTTAATAGAGAAAGGAAGAAATAAATGCTTAAGTGTTTGTTTTTTGTTCTTGAAGCAGCACTGGATAGTCATGCATGGTCACCGTAATGCTTCACCAACAAATTATGTTTATAGCTATTACCAAAGAGGGCTATTACCTGTAAAAATATAACCCACAATCAGCATAATACTCGCTTCGGCAAGCCTCCACGACATAAATTCTTCCCATTTAAACTAAGATTCTTCAAAAATATCACGAAATCAAAAAACTCTCCCGTTAACGTCTTAGTCGGAATGTAATGTGGGGTTGTCAGTGTAGTTGTCCAAATTTCAAACACATAAAAGAAAACCTGTACGCCAATCGCAAATCTTTTGTGATAATAATTTTTTATAAGTAACAACAAATAACATTGTTTTAACATGTCGCCAATAACTTATTATCAATATTTAGAAACATTTTAAAAGTAAATGTTTTTACTTTATTACATTACACCAATCGCCTATTTTTCTACAAACAACGAAAGGATCTGGCAACTCTAGGTCACTGTTAGAAAGGGACACAGTGGACACTTGTAGCCCTCTCACTCGGCTTCAATTTTATTTTGCGTGCACCAAAACCCTTACGCCCTTCGAACAAGGTTTTATTTTCTTTATTTTAACTGCAAGATGTACAGATAGAACTAATTCCTGTTGTACGTAGTACTTATTCCTTCCATGCTAGTGCGACATTACGAAACATAACAAATATAAAAATAAAATAAAAAACAGTTAATTTGGTTTTAAGTAGAAAAATACTTTTTAAGTAGTTCCAAAAATATTTTATTTCTAATCGAAACATTGGACATTATCCTTTGACAGTTGACAGTGACACTTGCTGATGTCAATGTCAACTATCCTCCCGATTTCTCCCTTTTGTTATAGTCATTTAAATTTTGTATATCAATGAAATTAACTTTTTATTTGTTAATATTTTCATATTAATTACCATCTGGTGGTGTTGTACTTTGTTGGCAAAGATCATGATATTTTAAACTTTAGACTTTAGGTTTAATATGATGAAGACTACAGGCTTAGGTTCTCATCGACCGCTTTCGGGGCAGCTATACAAATACACTAATGTAGTAAAAGGATGGCAGCAGCGATGGTTTGCGGTGGATCCGGAGACTGGAGTACTTTCTTATTATCTTTTCGATGGTCCTGGTGATACTATCCAGCCAGGACAACCTGCTCGAGGGGAGGTTGGTAAATAATTTTATTTGAAAATAGATTTTGTGAATGCTATTGCTAAAGTAACATAATGCTATTGCTAGAATAACATAAAGTTTTAAATTACACATGCAAGCATTAAACCATATCTTGTATTTGTGATTTCAGGCACATTTAGCTGCAGCGGTGATATGTCCAAGTGACGAGGACTCTCGTACGTTCACCATCAACTGCGCTTCAGGAGACATGCTAAAGCTCCGCGCTACTGACGCCAGAGCGAGGCAGGAGTGGGTGAATGGGCTTAGAGCTATAGCTGAGATACACACAAAAGTCAGTTTCGTCTAATTAACATTTTTATTCTGTATGATTATAAATTCAGAGGTTACACAGAAAATAATGTAATTCTGTTATTTAACTTTGAGCCATTATGTATTTTTTAACTGTAAATAACATAGTATACTAACAAAGGTAGACCAAGAAAGAATAGGTGGATAGATAGATAGATGAAGGGTGACATCAGAAAGAAAGTGGCGATGTTGGAAGATTTTTTTTTGGCTCCACTTGCCACTCCCATCATTCTCCTGACATATATTCCTCAGCGACCTGGGATACGGGGGTTTTTATTTTTAAAATTGTTAACAGACTTTCTAAATATAAATTACATATTTCTTATTTCTTTATCACAGCCTTCATCACTATTTCTAACCTAGTTTATAATCAATAAATTATTAAAAATCAAAATTAAAATTAAACTTGACTAGTGTGAGATTAAAATTTACATTACAATTAACTAAATTCAAAAACTAAATCGGAAGATAGATTAACTTGAAGACAAAAACTCAGTATGAGAGTAGCATGAGGATGGGAACATGAGGATATAGAAGTTGAATGTCTGTCTTCAGGCGATGGGCGCGAACCCGCCACTGCAGCCGCGCGAGCAGCTTGCGGTGCACGACGCCATGGCCTCCGCGCGGCAACAGCTGCAGGCCACCGAGCTCAGGTACACCGAGCTATGTCAAACATGCAGTGATAGAATAAGACTAGAATTGAGCTGATTTTTAGCAAGTATAGTTTAAACATTGCTGTAACCAAGAAGGTCATATATCTAAATGACGAAAATTTGCTAGTTATTTAACCTGTCAAGACATCCAAAAATTAAATACAGAAAAATCAATCCGAGTGTAAATTATTGCTTCATAGGTTAAATTTAAACATTTCTGTATACATTTTCCAGTGACGCAGCTTTGGCGAGATGCATTGAATCATCAGATTCACCTTTTCCACATACAGACCCAGATCTCTTACTTTTAAAGGTACATATCTAAATTATTATGTTATTTCTTATTATCTGAATAATATTATAAATGTGAAAGTGTAGATGGAAGGATGTTTTAGAGTTTATAGCCTAAATGGCTGAATGGATCTTGTTGAAAATGGGCATAGATATAGAAGGAGGAACATATAGAGTTTTTAATTCCATTTGAACGGAGTCACGGGCGAAAGGTACTAAATTTTTTCTCAAAAATTACTTAATGGTACCTTTGACCAAACTATAGCACAATTGTTGTGTGACTGTCGATTGTTTACTTGCACAACTAAAATAGGAGAAGTCTGCGCACCTCCATATAAGGTCATAGAAATCAAAGTGCGACAAAACAGTTGTGCGATAGTTTATTCAAAGGTACACTCTTAGTATATTTGATTATTGCGTTAGGCGACGTCGGCGGCCAGCATGCAGTGTCTGCTGCAGTGCCTCGGCATCCTGCACCGCCAGCAGCAGTGCGCCACGCTCAGCGGCCCCAAGCACGACCACTGACTGCTCACCAGCACTCACCATCCAGAGACAATGAACTCCAAACCATAGGCGTCACTATGATTCCAGTGGCCGGTAAAAAGAATAAGGAGCCAAATCAATTTGTTTTACAGTAAATAAATTTAGTATTCATGAATGCGAACAATGAGTTTGCATCTGCTAGGAAAGTAGAAAGAATCTGCTAGAAAGAACAATATAAGCATTTAAGGAGCCAAAGATTCACACGTGGCTCTGGAGCCTCAATTGAAGATCATTGAGGGATTAAGTGGAAAGACCAGGCCGTTAGTCAGGGAAGGGTACCAAGGAGAGCGGGCGGTTAGTAGTAAAATCGCTATACTGTAAAGAGAATTCTTTAATGATAAACAGATAAGTTAATTTTTAGGGTTACCGGCTCTATTTTAACCTAACCTGCACTACTCAAGGGTCTGTGGATTGTAGAAATAACAATTTTGGTCTCTAGAGGGGCAACTGCCCCCTCGTGGGGACGCCCACGCTCTTTTCTTACTCTATGGTGCGAGTGTTTGTGTCTATGGTGATACAAGTGTCATTCTCATTAAATTGTAGTTTGTTATAATTAAATACTTTAAGTATTCAAATTAAATATAATTAATATATAGAGTTATGCAAATTTGATAGCTGGTTAAATAAATAAATGTTAATTTGGACAATGTAGATTATTATTTTTCATCGTTTGACTAAAAATGTTTAGTTTACAATTTTCTATTTCTAATGCTATCAACAATTTTTATTAAGGCAATAACAATCATACTGACTTAATTTTTTTTTAAATATGTATATTTATAAACGTGGGTTCACACTGTTATTCATTTGTGTGGTAAAATATGTTGTTTTTTCCGCTATTGGAAACTTACGGTAACAAATATGTAATAATTAATGGAATACATATCTGTGCAAATGTTCATTTGTTTTTTATTTCCTTGTGTGCAGACGGCAAAAAGTGTCACAATCATTTGTCACAAGAAAGTTTATTTTTATGGTACTACCCCAATGTAGAGAGCGATTTCCGCAGCATTGGCGCAATTAATTTAATAGTGGTAGTGCCCGCTTAAACACCTTAGCACGAATAGGCCGGCACGCCCGGTGTAATACCACGACCACACAGAAGACAGGCGTGAAATGGAAACAATTCCGTGTTTCGTCTGATGAGTGTGGTGCCGGAGGCCTAATTTTAGTCCCTTTCTCTTTACCACCCTTTTCTCACAAGAAGAGGATGGAAAGAGGAAGTGGATTTGACGGTGGAGGATATGCATAGGAAGGGGAAATATCCTCTTTATGTGCGTCTCCTCCTCCGTTGGATAAGGGTAGGCAACGCATCTGCAATTGCGGATGTCTATAGGCAGCGGTCGCTTCGCCATTTTGGCGGATTGAGGTGGCCGCTTGCTCGTTTGCCACCTTTTGTTATAAAAAAAAAATAATAATACTCGTTAACTGACTTATTATTAAGTTTGTTTTTGTTATTTAAACCGATTTCGGCACCATTCGAGAACTCAAGAAATAATTACTCTCAATTTTAGTACGAAATCTCATTTTTATTACGTTATCCCTAATTATGCACTTCTTAATAGAAGCCCTGTGAACTACTGGGTTAAATTTTCCAAGTCACGTAATATGAAAGCAGGAGTTAAACATTATTAATATTGTTGTTATTTTTATTAAAAACAATTATCATTTCAAAATCCGTCGCAATATTAACTCATTTCGAACAATTCTCAGCGATCGACATACGTTTTTATCTTGAAATTCTATGAACTTATCTATGTCATATAATCTCAATAGAACGATTTATGGTAAAATGCATCTTGTGACAAAGAGAATAAAGGTGATTAGAAAATACCACTATTGCAGTAAAAAGATACCGTTCAATAACTTTTGTATGATATCGTAATCAATATAAAGACTTTCGATCTATATTAAATGCGTCTAATCTGCTTGAGTACCGCTTTGTTAGCACGTAACAATAGATTTGATATCGTTGCAACTATAAAACTCCGAGTGCCATTTTATCGCAGAACTATTATGCATGAGGCAGCATTAAATATACGAATACGAGTACTTATTTTAAACAATGTGAAATCATAAATTGGACAGATTATTTTCTTGATAACAGAAAGATATAAGTACGAACACAGACTGCGTGGCTCTATGCTAGCGTACATTTGCAGTATTTTACAAAATAAAGACAAATGAAAATACTGCCTGCCCTGTGAAACTCAGATGGTAATAAAATTGTTTTTGGCGTAATTAAAACCTTTCTATAAACGAAAAAGGTTTCACTTATAAAAACCATATAGAGTTAAAGAAAAAAATCCAATTGGATTTATTCACTCTGTCAGTTTTTGACATTTTTTAAATCTGTATCCCAAATAATTTATTACTAAAATAAATCGTGCAAAATGTGCGATCAAGAATTTAGAACTCTTCGTTTCGATCCGAGGTATCCATTTCAAAATCAGACAAAGTGAGTATATCAAAGAAAACCTTTCGAAAATATTGCTTATGAATATTCAATTTATACTTTCACGATAAGAAAACACAAATCAAAAATATCAAATACTAAAAAATGAATGACCACTTTATTTTCATTTACACCAATAATATAATCTTAGCTGTAAACAAAGGTCTTAGCCCACCAGATTTAGCTTAGTCGAGAGGTCACTACTAATCGCCTATTAAGGTGGCCTTTAAAATGTTTTCAGAGCGTGTTATGATAACTACTGCGACTTTTACAAATGTACTCGACTGCTCGGAGAAGTGGATGACTGCAAAATATTCAAGCGATACTTCGAAACGATCTGCCCAAACTTCTGGATATCGCAATGGGATGAGCAAAGAGAAAAGGGAGCATTTCCAGGACCTATATAAAAATTATTTTCAGTATATTTTACGTTTGATACGTTTACTTTGATATAATTCAGGGTTTTTCTTGAATTTGAAATAAAATTTTAATGAAAAGTCTTCAAATTTTATGAAAAGTTACAGTGTAGAGTACATATAGCGAGTTGGGTAAATGGTTTGTACTGGAAATGAATACTCGACACTCTTACATTAATGGCCATTTAGTATACTTAGTACACCCTTGTTTTAACTGAATGTTTTCAGTATGTATGCGCAATTGCTATTATTTTTGGCAAGGCAAACATTGTCTCTGATCATCTCGTTCGTAAGAACTTGGCCATTATCTTAATATTGGTGATTTATATTTCAATGAGTGTTCCACATAAAAAAGATCGCGGTCGTTTACCGGGCCTAAACTTGGGTAAAATGGGAATCTTAAATCAAACAAAACACTCGTAATTAACTCATTTAATTATCTATCACTGCTTCCTATGCGAAAATTAAATTAAATATAACAACGTAGACGTGATCAGTTAGATTCTGCCGGGGAAGGTGCCCTCGGAGCGCTGGGTGTCCCACTTGTCTACCCACTCATTGGGGCAGAGCGACTTGTACACGCGCATGAAGTAGTTGCAGGGCTCGTACTTCTCCCCCCTCACTTTCTGGCACCGGTGGAAGTCCAGGTAGCTCTGGTAGCAGTGCCTGAACATTATACGTGATAATAGTAATTTCAAGAAAAACCTACATTTTCTGATGAATAATTTACAAGAGTGAATGTAAAAACTTGATTGATTTTTAATTGTATAAAAATATTTTGTAAAACCCAAGTTGTGTCTAAGGTCAATCAGAAGGTATTCAACTTGTAACATCCAAGCTGTTTGAACATTGCGGAAAAAATGCGCCTCCGTCTACGCGTCATATTGCAGATGAAACACGGCGAAGCGCTTGGCTCGCCTCCAAAATGATATCGATTTTTTACGGTTTCAACGTGTTAGTTGACCAAAGCTGTCTGTTTCAAGTAGAATCAATTAAACATATGCATAGATTTCAATTCAAACACAAGCAAACTAAAAGTAACTCACGATGAATGAAATATGATGGTTCTATTTGGTGAATGAATTCAAATGGTAATTTAAAAAAATACGGTTTAATTTTTGTAATTCGAAAATTCAGAGTATTCTAAATTTTTATGCAACAATAATTTCACATATACTTTTACAACCATTAATACACATAAATTTTTTTTGTTTTAATTATTTCATTTATATTTGCCACCTAGCTCTTATAACCTATATTACATATCTTAACTATGTGAGTAGTTAATTAATAAAATTAAAAATGACTCCATTTTAAGGACTCCATGGCCAGGATGAAATGTATGACTGCAAGGCAGGTGTATCCAGTTGTCAGTGACAGTGTTATTAAAATCTGTCTTTACATTACCTTGTCTGGTTTTGGTTAGGGAACCGAGGGTCGAAGGGAGCTGTTTTGATGTCAGCGGGCGATTTGATCATTTCTGGCATTTTACTGCAACCAAAGAACAAGTAAATTCATTCCTTTTGTTCTTTATTAGCTGTTTCACAGATACTAAATACAATGACAATAAACATATAATAGAAAACAAGATTATTAAATTAAAGATAAGCAGAGTTTACGATACAAAAGTTATTTTATCATTATTTAACTAGAGGCCTCGTCTTCCGTTCCTCCTCACAAGATGTCTCTCTGTATTTTTTAACTTCCTGCATATAAAGTGACCATGCATCTTTTGGAGTGTTGTCAACGGTTTGTTCATCTATTGCTTTTGCTTTCTTTACCAAGCCAGTTTTAAGGACTCTGCCCCCTCGTCTTTTTCCTATAAATGGTAATACTGGTTTTTTAATTGGCTTTTTCTCTGGCTCCATAGTTGGCTTAGTGACTTCTTGCATTTTCTTAAACATTTCCAAGAAGCTACCATCATTTTTAATAGGCATAGTCATGGGTTTAGATTTTGATGTGGAAGCAGAACTTTGTACAACTTGATCTGGTGTTGGGAGCATATCAGCAAAGTTGGGACCTTCTATTTCTGGTGGATCACCATACTCAATGTCATCTACTGTGGTAGACTCAACAGCACCCGGTGGTGGTTTGACCTCTTTCTGTGGGCTCTTAGCTCTGTCCTTCTTTTCCTGCCGACTTCTGTGCATTTTCCAATAACGCTTTCTGTCAGCGACTGTAAATTGTCCACGTCGTTCGTCATCACTCGGAGTTCCATTATGACTACGAGATCTAGATCTAGATTTTGATTTGGACTTCGAAGATGAAGTGATCCTTTCTTTTCCTCTTGATAATGATCGTGACTGAGATCTGCTTTTGCTTTCAGACCGACGTTTTACATTTCCCTTTGAGCGGGATTTAGGTTTAGGTGAGCCACGTCTATTCCGGTGACGTGATTTGGATCTTGAACGTCTAGAGGATCCAGATGAATGGCTGGATACTGATCTAGATCTGGAATGATTTGATTTTGGAGTGCCCGAGTGTTTACGCTTCGATTGTTTCTGTGATGAGTTTGAATCAGAGCTGGAAAACGATTGACTCCTGGCATAACATTTTGGAGGTGTAACAGAACTATCCCTTGGTTTCCTCTGTTGTGTTGGTGATCTCCTTCCCTTGTTTTTATATTTTCTTGGTGGGGTGAGAGAATGGTCAGATCTTTTATGAACTTTAGGTGTTCCAGGTGAGGTGTCAGTTTTTTTATAAGCTTTTGGTGGGGTTTCTGAGAGCTCCTTTTGTTTTCTAGTAGATAAAGTTTTATTTTGTCTCTTTTCTTTACTAGAATAAGATCTCTCTTTGTGCTTTACTATTTCTCTATCAACACTGGCTGACTTTTTATGAGTGCTTCTCTTACCACTAGGAGTACATGAATGATTGCGACGTGTCTTACTCTTCTTTATTGGAGGAGTCAATGAATGATCACTGCCTCTACGTGATCTTTCAGAATGAGGTGACTCTGATGGGCTCCTTTTTCTTGTATTTTTCTTTATTGGAGACCGAGAGTAAGACCTAGACCGTGAACTAGAATGGTCACTGGAAGAATACTTAGCACGCCTTGACTTAGATCTACTTTTAGAATGTCTTTTTCTACTACTCTCTTCATAGCTACTGTCCCGTTTCCTTGAATAAGATCTTTCTTTCCTTTTATAAGGAGAAACACTTCTAGACTTCGATTTATAAGCCGTCTGCCTCCGGTCGCCGGACGTGGCGCCGACAGGAGAGCGGGAGCGCCCTCGAGCCCTAGCATAGTCGTAGCCACTTGGTGCCGCAGAATAAGTATCCCTCGTATCTGGGTATTTATAAAAGCCGTCAGACCGAGAGTAATAACCCGAATCGTAATTATAACCGTAACCCGTGGGAGCATAGTGCTGGTAATCGAAGTGGGGCTGGCCGTAGGAGCTGTAGCTGACACCAGTCCAGGGGTCCGTGGTGGGGATGGGCGCGGCGAGCGGCGGGACGTGCTGCGTGGCATAGTCCGCCTCGGCGCCGGGTGGCCCGCCGTCCCAAGCCCCGGGAGCGCCGTACGAGGACATACTTATACCAGCCTCTTCGCATAACCTGCGGCAGTCTGTAGGTAGGCACACACCTACAAACAGAATAACTTTTCGGTGTAGACAACAACTCTGCTCTCCCCGCTCGTGAAAGGCCGTCGCAGAACGGTATTGATGGATTGTAGTAAATACATTTTTGTGGCGAGAAACAACAAATTACGTAATCCGAGCCCGAAAATGCGAATTTTGGCTACGATTATGCATGCGTTATGTAGAAAGCTTTTAAATATAAAATATAATAATACCTGTCTACGTATGCTCACCTTTTTGTTTGAAAATTACTTTTCTTAAGGAAATTCAATAGAAAATGGCAGCGAACACATTCGCTTTACACATACATAGACAATAAAAAAATTGATAAAGCTAGAGTTGTCTGTCACAATGTAGCCAGTGTTAATATTACATTATTCGTTTAATTTTAATTGAAGCAGTTATATATAACAAAAAAAAAATCGTAGTAGACTCTTAAAGAAAGAGAAGAGCATAAAAAGCAACAATTATGAAATTATGTCACACTAGCGGACGCTGGCGACTTCGCCAGCGCAGAATATTATTCAATGGCAGAATAATTTAGGTGGCAATTGTAACCACAAATCAAGACTATTGTCTATCTGGATTAATTAATAATCTGTAGTCTTTGTCAATTCAATGGTCTCTTCTCCTCTTGTCAATTGACTCAACTCAAATCTCAAATTCAATTGTTAAATCAAATTAAATGTAAACCGCAAAAGCAAATAAATTTAATAAAGGTAGCGTTTGATTTCTTATGTTACAGAGTTTGCAAACTAGCTTTATAAATTGAATTTATCTAATGAGTAAATCAAAAGTATCGGCAGAATGGAAGAAACGAGTAAAATCGGAATATATGAGGCTTCGTCAAATGAAGGTAAAGGCGGCTTGGATTTTTCAGTATTTTTTTTCTTTAAATGTTAGTTTATGTTCCGCATAATATTTTAAAACTTGCTTTACATACTGAATGCATACTGTTATAGAGATTCAAACGAGCGGACGAAGTAAAAGTTGCCTGGGCGCGAAACTTGCGTATAATGTCAGAGGCGATAGAGACGCGTGAATCGGAGACTGCGGAACGGGGTCGTCGGCCTTTTTGGCCTCCTCCATCGCCTAGTCCTAGCCACGAGAGTCTCATGAAAAGAGCTGAAGTTACATATACTGATTGTACGTATTACTTTACGCGTGTTACGGGTTTGAGTTATGTGGTTATGTATTTTAAGAAAATCAGAAAATGAATGCCTAAATATTTGGATTTACTTATTTCAGCATCTGGAGTTGTAACAACACAACAAGTGCCTATCCGTATTATAAACTCTGTGAACCCTATACCCACTATGTACACATGGGCACCGACTCAGAAGAACTTCATGGTGGAGGATGAGACAGTGCTTCACAATATTCCATACATGGGGGATGAGGTGCTGGATCAGGATGGGACATTCATTGAGGAGCTCATTAAGAACTATGATGGAAAAGTTCACGGTACAACTGACATTTTACTAACAGAACTAAAAGATTGGTACTAGTGTGTTTACTTTTAATTTACTGTAGAAAAGTTTGAAGTATATAAAAATACAGCTTTTTACTTGTGTTGCTGCTTAGGTCTGCATCTATTTTACGATCATATCATTTTAAAAGTGATATATACCATGGATCACCATATTAATATGAAATTATTAACATTATTCATATCATGGTATTGTAGATGCATATACAGCTTATTGTTTTGTCTGTAGGTGACAAAGAAGGAGGTTTTATAGATGACCAGCTGTTTGTGGATCTGGTGCATGCACTTATGACATATCAGACAAAAGATGAAGTTGCCGAAGAAAGGAAGGAGAGGGAACTACGGAACTCTAAAGAAGAGAAAGATGTAAGGGTTGTTTTTATTCATTTAACTTATTAGTTAAAATTTTACTTACTACTGATTTTTATTTATTTCCAGAAAGATACAAGTAAAGAAGGTAAAGAGAAGGAAATAGAAGAAGTCAAGGATGGTGAGAAGAAAGCAGTTGTTGATAAGCAGTTCCCGATCTTCACAATATTCCAAGCTATCAGCTCACAGTTCCCAGACAAGGGCACAGCTCAAGAACTGAGGGAAAAGTATGCATTTTTAGATAATTATAAGCATATGATTATGATTTTGCATATTTTATAACATTGTTTACTAGTTTATTCCTTAGTACTTACATTGAAGGAAAATATTATGATACAACCTGCACATTTTGGTGCAGAAATTTAAAGATATGTGTGAAGTTGCCCCTAAGTTGGGCTCCGAGCCGCAATGGGGACATATAGTGAGCTGGTGATGGTCATGATGTGCAGATACGTGGAGCTGACGTCCCTGCGCGACCCGGACGCGCTGCCGCCGGAGTGCACGCCCAACATCGACGGGCCCCTCGCGGAGTCCGTGCCGCGCGAGCAGACCATGCACTCCTTCCACACGCTCTTCTGCCGCCGCTGCTTCAAGTACGACTGCTTCCTGCACCGTGAGTCTCTGTTTTTCTCACTCTCTCACACACACTCCCTCTCTCATACCACACTGTATTATCAATATTAAACACACATGACAATATGGAACAGTCTTTATTTCCATAATAATACACAAAAATATGTGAGAACAGACCATATAAAAACATAGACAGGCATATAGTCATATTATATTGCATTGCGACAAAAAAAATCACAAACATCCATAAATAGTGTCAACTTCATCTAACTTAAAATAAATTTTAAGATCTCATTGTAATGAATTTGAATTTTATATTGCGTTACTGTTTTTGAAGTTTAAATACTTATAACTATAATAATTGCATAACAATGTGTGGGCTGACGGCATGTGTTGTCTGTTTGCTGACAGGCAGTCAGGGCGCAGGTAAGCCTGTCATCCGCAACCCTTACATCACCATTACCTTGTTATTACCTCGCCTTTACCTCTTCGTTACTTCGCCGTTACCTCGCCATTACCTCGCTACTTCTGCAGACCGCTGCTCAAACATTTATTATTCACTGCCGCACTGACAATTGTTGCATCAAATGTCATTAAAAATCCCATTAATGACAGTTATTTAGTCCTTTAATGTAGCCTTATTGTGGAACTATCTATACTAAAGGACTGCTAGACTTGTCTCTGAGTGCGGTAGTTGAATTCGCATATACCCTGTGAATGAACAATGAAAACGCACCCTTAATGTCGCCCGTTACTTTGCTCAGTTTTATTATTTGTGCTATCCTAATCTAACTGTTCTGTCTCATCATATTATTATTTTAGTTTGGTTGTATGTAGTTATGTGTTTATAACGATTATTACTAATTAGTGATTTTTAAAAAAAAATTTCAAAATAAATCGGATTTATAAGAGATGTTTCCCAGTTGTCAAAATTATTATTTTTATGCACAAAGTACTTAGTTCTAAGTTGATATATTCAAGTATGGACTTAAAGTATGGCTGCTGTGTGAGATTTAACATCTTAAATATTATCATTGAAATAGTATAGTTGAAATAAACTGCATGACTGTTTATGTAAAGAGATGCATAAAAGAGTATAATTGGACAATCTGAATGTAAACAAATGAGAAATTTCTGATTTGTATGAGATAAAAAAGTTGAATGTATGAGGATGTTGTGAATGTGAGGTATGCGTGTCACACTGCTGTGTCGTATACAGTTAACATTAAATTAGGTTTACAAGCGTGCCACCCCGGACCCAACCTGAGCAAGCGCAAGGGGCCCGACCTCAAGCCCTTCGCGGAGCCCTGCGGGTCCAGCTGCTACATGCTCCTGGTTAGTACAACATGCAACACCACACTAACAACTTATAGTTACTCAGCGATAACGTAGCTTTTTAATGGTGAAAGAATTTTTGAAATCGGTGTAGTAGTTTTTGAGTTACATCAATACACACGAAAATTCAAAAAAAACAAATCTATTCTCTTTATAATATAAGTACAAATATAGATATAGATTTTTAAAACATTAGCATTCTTTCAATGATTATTGCAACTACAAACTATCGACGGAATCGGCATTAACGATTATACAAATTTCGTTATTCGTTTTCTCAAATGTCCATCATTCTTAATAATCCATCCATTGTGTTAATTTGATACAATATTGTAAGTTGTGTGGCAACAGGAGGGCATGCGCGAGAAGCTGGCGCGCGAGCAGGCGGCGGGCGAGGAGGAGTCGGGCAAGGCGCACGCCATCGACTCCCCCAACGACGCCTCCTCCGAGGACAGCAACGACAGCAACAGATACCAGAAAGGTCCAACAACATCTCATACAACTTCATACTAATTTAAGATTTCAATCATTCTGTACTTTACAGTTTTATAGAAATTAAATATGTCAATGGCTTGAAATACGCACGCATCGTAATGCAGAACATAATTGTGTAGCGCGACATAGGAGTGGGGTGACCTACAACTGTCTAAGAAGTCGATAATTTATATAATTTGTTTTTTTAATACCCGAGCAGGCAGCAACAGCAACTCCAGCAATAGCAACTGGAGCTCCAACGGCGTGGGCAAGCCTGCCGACCCCGCCCCGCCCGCTGACCCCGCCTACAACGCGCTCGGTGTGTACTGCACTAGTCTAATACCTACCCTAAATATTATCCTATGAATTTATCCGCATAGTATTTTAAAAAAAATGTGAGAAAACCTAAAAACTGTTCGTCCCCCGACACTTTATATGGACGAATTGTATTCCAAGTGTTACTTCAGATTTTGTTTTATATCTGTGCAAAATTTCAGTAAACTATGTTGGACTGTTGCATAATTATTATGTAAACTTTAAAAAACAAAATAATTGTATCCTACTGGAACCGTAAATGTTTCCAGGATCAAAAGTAGCCTATGTGTTCTTCCAGACTATCCTCTCTGTCTATGTCGAATTTTATCGAGATATGTTGAGCAGATTAGGCTACATAATATTAGTATGAAGTGCGAAGTGCGAAGTGCGGAGTGCAATGGCAGTGCAATGGCAGTGTGCGTGTGGCTGCAGGGCTGACGGTGGGCGACATCGAGTCGGAGTGGACGGGCTCGGACCAGTCGCTGTTCCGCGCGCTGCACAAGGTCTTCCCCTCCAACTACTGCGCGCTCGCGCAGCTCATGCTGTCCAAGACCTGCCAGCAGGTGCTGCCCACACCACCACACCACCACACCACCACACCACCACACCACCACACCACTCATGTGTTCACTTACACAGAACTTTGTTCATAAATAAAACAAAGTAATTAGTAGACCAACAATATGAACGAATGAACGAACGAAAATTACAAAACAACCGCAATGAAACACTTTTTTAATTTCCTTAATCTTATTTTGATTTACTTTTATGTTACTTAGATTGTTACTAAAGCCTGATCGTAACTTAACTATATAAATAAATAGATAGATAGATAAACAAAAGGGAAAAATTCCTATCAAAGACCCAAGTTAAGAATATGTGTGGCAACCTTCTTCTAGAAATCTTATAGAATTGTTTCATTTCTGATCATTTTATTATCTCGTTTTAGTGATTGGTATTTTAGTTACGGACAGCGCGGCAGACAAAGATACAAAACAAACCTGTTACTCCAGATAAAACATCTTTATTACGTGTGCAGGTGTACTCGTACTGGATCCGCACGGGGCAGGAGGAGTGCCGCGTGGAGGCGGAGCTGACTCCTCCGCGCAAGAAGAAGAAGAAGCACCGGCTGTGGTCCGTGCACTGCCGCAAGATACAGCTCAAGAAGGACTCCGCCTCGCACCACGTGTTAGATACACCTTGCACTTGCATTCCTTCAAACTACTACCTATATCTTTACATATAATAAATTTGGAGTGTCGGTATTTGCGTTACTAATAAAAAAAAATCGTATCTAATTTTTTTGTCTGTCTGTCTGTCTGTCTGTTTGTCTGCAAGCCGCGTTTGTCCCGGGTAGTCTCCAAAACGGCTGGGCCGATTTCGAATGGACTTTCACTGAAGAGACAGTTGAAATAGATACACATATTATAGGCTATTTTTTTTTTAATTCTGTGCTGGGAAATAGCGTAAATGGTGGTCCAAATTTGCGGGCGACAGCTCGTTTAATAATACAATTTAATTTAATTTCAATAGTTTACAGTAAAAATCTTTTAGAACACATAAGATATGTTGCTAGTATGTAAGTAATGTGTGTCGTCAGGTACAACTACACGCCGTGCGACCACCCCAACCAGCCCTGCGACAGCATGTGCCCCTGTCTGCAGTCGCAGAACTTCTGCGAGAAGTTCTGCCAGTGCAGCAGCGACTGTGAGTCTCCTCGCACCTCACACACCCCCCACACCTCACACACACCTCACACACCTCACTAGAATCTACATCCACTAACACTAGCCTTAGCCTTACTATCTCAGTTATCCTTTTCTATCTCAGTTTTTCTCGTAAAATGATAAGGATGGTAATATATGTATAATTGTCAAGTTTGAAGGCACGTTGACATCCAGGCATCATTTTGACAGTAGTAGTGCCCGCTTTAACATCTTCGCATGAATGGTCCGGCACGCCCCCAGTAGTACCACGACTATGCAGAAGACAGGCGTCAAATGGAACCAATGCAGTGTTTCGTCCGATGAGTGTGGTGCCGGAGGCCTAATTTAAGTCCCTTTCTCTTTACCACACTATTCTTATAAGGAGAGGATGGGAAGGGGAAGTGGATTTGACGGTGGAGGAGAATCATAAGAAGCGGAAATATCCTCTCTATGTGCGTCTCCTCCTCTGTCGGATAAGGGTAGGCAACGCATCTGCTATTGCGGATGTCTATGGGCAGCCGTCGCTTCGTCATTTTGGCGGATTCAAGTGGCCGCTTGCTCGTTTGCCACCTTATGTAATAAAAAATAAATAAATAGGCCAGAACCGTTTCCCGGGGTGTCGGTGCAAGGCGCAGTGCAACACGAAGCAGTGTCCCTGCTACCTCGGCGTGCGCGAGTGCGACCCCGACCTGTGCGTGGCGTGCGGCGCCGACGCGCCCGCGCCCGGCCCCGCGCCCGCCCCGCGCCACGCGCCCCACGCGCCCCACGCGCACGTCTACTGCCGCAACGTCTCCGTGCAGAGGTGCACGACTACTGAAACACAAACACAACATTGCTGCAATGTCAGCGCTGCAATTGCTGCAATCTTCAAATGCACATTTCGGTTGGCAGCGGTAGCTTATCACGTTGTAATATAAAAATGTGCGCAGGGGTCTGCACAAGCACCTGCTGCTGGCGCCGTCGGACGTGGCGGGCTGGGGCATCTTCCTGAAGGAGGCGGCGCACAAGAACGAGTTCATCTCGGAGTACTGCGGCGAGATCATCTCGCAGGACGAGGCGGACCGCCGCGGGAAGGTCTACGACAAGTACATGTGCTCCTTCCTCTTCAACCTCAACAACGGTCAGTGCGGTCACACACACACACATTCTGTGGTATCTTTCAATGGATTAGATAATTCTTAATACTTCCTTCTTACTAATATTATAAATGTAAATGTTTAGATGAATGGATGGATGGATATTTATTTTAAGTTTACCGCCAAAAAGAATGAACACATATTGACCAAATTTGTTCGTAAAACCGCCGGAAAAAAAAAATCTATTAAAACATGAACAACGAAAATAGATCTCATTTACTTTTTGATTATTTTAGTCTATACTAGCTGTTGCCCGCGTGTACTTGAAAAATAATAAAACATCTAGTCTATGTTATTTACTAATAACATAGCTTTTAATGGTGAAATTTTTTTTTAAATCTTCCCGGTTATTTTCATTTATTTCAATACATACAAAATCCTCTTTATAATATAATAAGTATATAAGCAACAAGCGATACGTTGTATGGCAGACTTCGTGGTGGACGCGACGCGGAAGGGCAACAAGATCCGGTTCGCGAACCACTCCATCAACCCCAACTGCTACGCCAAGGTGATGATGGTGAACGGAGACCACCGCATCGGCATCTTCGCCAAGCGCGCCATACAGCCCGGGGAGGAGCTCTTCTTCGACTACAGGTACACACACATACTGACTGCTGTTTTTTTATCATTTTGTATAAAAAGGTTCAAATAAGTCTTCCTTAGAAAATGATTGAAAAATCTTTTTCTTTAGCTACAAGTAATCAGCAAATAGTATAAAAACGTTTTTACTATTTTATTTAATTTATCTGATATTTTGTATTCCTTTTTAGGCAATAAATTGATATTTTATTTATCATCAATTTAGTTTCAGTCGAATTTTACTTTTAAAACTAAGCATACTAAATTTGTATATTTGATTAGTTACAATTTAGTACTATTTTGACAAATAATAAAATTTAAATTGTTTTATGAAGATACGGGCCGACAGAGCAGCTGAAGTTCGTGGGCATCGAGCGGGAAATGGAATTCTTATGAGAACAAAGCAAACAGTGACTTGTGTCACTGGCGCTGAGTCCCCACTGCGAAACATCCACAGAGACATGTTTGCAATGAACATTTTGTTAGTGGAGACAAACTCGTCAACAAGTGCCTTGTGACGTGACTCGCGTCTGACTTTTTGTATTATTTAAATATAACGTGATATTTGTAACAATGTATTCTTGTAGTTTTAAGAATTTGACAATTAAATTGCTACATTTTAAAAAGATGTTTTTTTTCCCTCACTGTATAGGATCATAAAGGTAGGGAAGGCCCAAAAAAAACTTAAAACTATTCTATTGTGTGCCAAAAATAATAAAACAACATTTAGGAACCGTGATTTTATTATCATAACAAATTATACTACTACTAACTCTGTACAAAACATCTGCATGTCGGTCACGCTAACTGTACTGCAAGTGTAAACATTAAAATGTAAAATAAAACACTTCCAAATACAACCTTATGAAACTCAGTATTATTGTATGATCACATTTATAGTATTAATATAACAATCATAAAATATCCAATTTTGTAAACTTTGAATCCAATTTGTATCAAAAATTAGGCAAAAATTTAATTCTTCACTTACATAAAGCTATGTAACAATCAAAATTAGAACTACATTCAATTTTATTTTTAACAGAAATTGTGAGCACAATTTATTAAAAATAATTAATGAAACCAAAACCTTTAAAATGATTATGTACACAGTAGTGAGTTCCTTATTTACAAGCTTCTATTTACAACCCGAGTCTCAATATATGTCACCACCAAACATTGGATAACATAAAAAATATCTAATGCTTGTTACACTTGGATTTAATATGAGTGCTGATAATTGAGGGACTAAAACTACAAAACCAATTCAGATATAAAAAAGTGACATTATACATCAGGTTCAGAAACAAAATTGCAGTATGGTACTGTACAATAATATATTAATATTGGACTAAGACCCTTATCCCGCATTAGCAGACTACTTTGTAGTAAATGCTAGTCACAAGAACCATCGGACCAGCCGTCGCGCCACCGCTCATGCACTTTGCTGCAGTCAAACACAGGCTTGCCCAACTTCACATTCACTGTGTTGTGTCGCTCACACAACCACTTCGCTAACTCATCTCTTGATTTTGTCTTTGGTGGATGTGCTTTAATACTGTAAAAATGTACAAAATAGTATTTAAAAACATACAGACGAATTGAGTACCTCCTTCTTTTGGGAAGTCGGTCAAAAATCAGAAAAATTCACTTGAACAAGTAGAGCTTATGGGGATTTCTCACTTATCATGAATGAATTTAACATGGTTTAAAAATTATGTTTTTTTTTACTATAAATAGAGCTACTGTTATAAATAGAAAGATGTAATACTCACTCTTCTTTAAAGTCTATAGCGCATGGCTCACATGGGTAAAATTCTCCAAACAGTTTGAAAAATTTATCCATGTCTTTAGCTTGTGATGTAGTTGGTTTCTCGGGGTAGTATGAAGCCATTGAATGAAGGAATCCCCATGTTGAGACCCCCAACTCTTCTTTATCCAAAGGACAATCCTTTCTTTTTCCTTGTTCGGGGGGCTAAAACATATTACATACCATTTCATTGTAGATTTTTTTAACCTTTGTGAATATTAATATTACGTAACTTGAATTATTTTTAGTTTATCGTCCCACCGAATTCGAAATTATTACGAAGGTTAATTTATCAGTGCAAATATGCTTTTCAGGGATTCATAGAATTTCAAGCAAACTTGGACCTTAACTATATAACCTTACCGGTGCAGTAGTCGACGGGGCAGGAGTGTCTTTCTTGGTCTTTGATTGTTTCTTGGACCATGTTTTAAAGTCATTGCAAGCCCTGCAAGGCTTATCTTCCTCTTCATGAGAAGGCATTTTTATCTGAACTCATTCGTCCTCATGAAATCAAAATTAAAGTTGCGCAACAGCACAAGCTTGATAATAACTCTAGATCATTTTGTGTTATTTATGTATTAAGTTTAGGACACGAAATTTAGTAATTGGATAATGTTGAAATAATTTGAAAATTAAGATTTTAAATTCAAAATTTTCGCCCCGATCAACAAATTGTCATTTGCTGTCATATGTCAAAGTGAATTCGTTTCACATGACAATATTTATCTAGTGTGCTATGCAAGGAAAATTATCTGATTAGAAAAATGTGTTTATGAAATTATTTTATTTCTTAAGGAAAGGAAAAGATTATTAGTTTCTTATGAATGAAGAAGTTAATTTCTTAGTATACAAGAAAATGAACACAGCGGACATGATATTGATCTGAATATTGGGCAGTAAAAGGGACGGATGAAAAGAGACTACATGTGGCAGAAATGCGAATGTTAAGATGGATGTGTGGGGTAACACTATTGGATAAGGTACGAAATGTTATATTAGAGGAAGTTTGAGAGTAGCCCCAGTGGTAGAGAAGGTAAGGAGTAAAAGGTTAGCATGGTATGGGTATGTTAGGAGGAGGGATGAATCGCATGTTACAAGGAGAACGATAATTATGAGTGTGGAGGTACATCGGTAAAGGTAGTTCTAGGAAGAGATGTATCCATTGCGTGAAAGGTGAGATGATAAAAAACGGAGTGATGACTGAGATGACGTATGATAGAGTTATTTGGAGGACAAAAACCTGTTGCGCCTATGGGAATAGGACAAGGAGGATGATGATGATGAATTCATATAAATAATCTGAACAAAAAAATGAAAATAATGTTCCTAAAAGTTTTCGAATAGGAATTAATAAAAAGTCAATGTCTTCAATATTCAAAATATATATTTTAATTAATTTTACATATTGACTAGCTTACATGGAAACAACATACATAATATATTTGATTTAACTTATAGGGACATCGTCATAGTATAGGTTAATAAAAACTCTCACATAAGTTATTTTCGCAAAAACTTAACATTACATTGCATTTGTCTGGTCTTTTAAGTAAACAGTCCACAGAAGAATAACTTGTATACATTCAACTGCTGCCTTCGCACGCCGCCACGATTTCTGAAACATCAAACAAATCAGATTACTGACTAAAGAAAGCAAAATGAAAATTCAGTTAAAAATATCTCAGATATATCTTTACGTCATGTAGTGTTGAAAAGTTTTAACAATTTCATGACGAAATATTACATTAGCTGATGTTACAACGGTAATTTTTTTTACAATGCGCGGTTCACACTTGGCCAGTACAGTTGATCAGTAACGCTCAACATCTCGAATGTCAATAAACTGGCACAGGGTGAACGCTAACTGACATCAGTGAGTCGAACAATTTATGACTTCGCATCTATCCAACTGGACTGGCCAAGTGTGGACAGGGCAAAAATCAGGATTCACTACAAAGAATGAATTTAAAAATGTCATGTGTAGGCATTATGAGCAGAGTCGTACTGTCCAAGATGTGTTGTAGCGCGGCAACGGTAGCGGAGGCGGGCGCGTGGCGCTGCAGATAGCTCTCGCCCGCGTCGCAGGCGCGCGCCAACTGCGGCTCCAGCGGCAGCGCGCCCAGCAGCGGCGCGCCCCCCTCGCCCCCCGCCGCACCCCCCGCCCCGCACAGCGCCGCCGCGCCGCCCGTCGTCGCGGGGAACACCTCGCTGCGGCTCTGTAACACCACTTACACATCATACACATTTCTACTGAAAATAAAGAATTTTGAAAGCCCATGTCGTAAGTTCAATATTCCTCCTGTCAATCACTAACATCAACTTAAATAACTACGAGCTGTCACACGCAAACTTCGTTAATGCGGATTTAAGAAAACGAACATGGTAAAATTGTCCAATGTTTAGATATTATTAAATAAAGCGGTGTAACGTATGAAGGATACCTTGCAGTTGGGGCAGATGAAGACAGACATGTTCTCGATCACGCCGAGCAGACGCACGCCGAGCTTGGCGCAGAAGGAAAGCTCCTTGCGCACGTCCAGCAGCGCCAGCTCCTGCGGCGTGCTCACCACCAGCGCGCCCGACAGCCCCGCGCCGCGCAGGTACTCCACCGCCGACAGGTGCTCGTCCGACGTGCCTGCGCACACCTGCGGCTGGAGAGCGCCGCCCGCAGCGCCCACAGCGCCCACAATGTGTCGTGGGCATTGTGTGTGTTAAAGTGGGCATTGTATGTGTCAAAGTGGGCATTGTATGTGTCAAAGTGGGCATTGTGTGTTAACGTGGGCATTGTATGTGTCAAAGTGGACATTGTGTGTTAACGTGGGAATTGTGTGTGTCAAAGTGGGCATTGTATGTGTCAAAGTGGGCGTTGTTCGTGTCAAAGTGGGCAGTGTATGTGTCAAAGTGGACATTGTGTGTTAACGTGGGAATTGTATGTGTCAAAGTGGGCATTGTATGTGTCAAAGTGGGCATTGTGTATGTCAAAGTGGGCAGTGTATGTGTCAAAGTGGACATTGTGTGTTAACGTGGGAATTGTATGTGTCAAAGTGGGTATTGTGTGTGTCAGCGTGTAAGGCTCACCTGGCGGCGTGTCAATGAGCAGGTAGTCCAGTTCGCCCCACTCCACCTCGCTCAGGAACTGCTTGATCATACCTACGCAACGCAACATTTATTACTCGATATAAATCTTCTCTTTTGGCACTTTCAAAAACATCTAGTTTTGTTAGCCATTTAATAAATTCGTGTAACACAAAACGAAGTACTAAACGTTAAGTACTAAATGGACAAGTGCCAAGCGCAAAGCTCACCATTTTTCTTGGGCCCCCTCCATATGACGGCGTCGTCGGGGCTGCCCAGCAGGAACCCGATAGACATCAGGGACAGATTGTCCGCCACGTACTAACAACAAACAGTACATACTTATTTATATTAATATCCCGGTGTATAACTACCAGCAATTAGTAAACTACGGCAGAATACTGCAACGACATTTTACATATAAATTTTGATATCTCTCAGGTTGCAAGCGGAGCTTACGAAGTGTTTTATTTCAGTATACGGCCCTTAGTCGTCAATTCGATTAGATGAAATAAGTTATCATGAAATCAAATATATTGGACCATTATATACAGACAAAGTTTTCGTATATTTCCATTCGTATTTACAAAAAGTAGTTAATGGCTGTGGATTAAGTTATAGTGCATTTTCAAGTATTGTGCTCGCCATTAAAATTTATAATTTACTTGTATCGGCCGGAGCACAGCGGGAGATAAGATACCGTGATAACAGTTAAAACTTTGCTCTCATGCTATGAAAAATCACAAAACAATTCTGAGATTTGTAGTTAATGGTATAAATTCGATAAAAATGTTTGACATTTCAAAATTATTATCAAATCGCTACTATCAATGAAACAATAATTTAGCTCAGTCATGTAAAATGCACATTTAAATAAATAGATTGAAATGAATTTGCAACTTGTTACTTACGACTGGTGACCACCCCGAGCCGGAGTAGTGCACTTGTTCGCCGCGCACGCCGAGCATGCGCGGCAGACTCGGCCCACAGATGTCTGCGTCCAGGATGCCGATCTGAATAATAACTCCATAGTCATTTTTTATCATAACGTTACAAACGAGTAGGCAACCACCCAAATTCGCCTAAGTTTATGCATACGAAATCTGCACTAAGTGCTCTTAATGACAACTGAGCGACTCTAAGCATGTTAAGGACTTGAGTATTTTTTTAAGTTCGGGATTCCTAGCGCCTACCATCATAAGTGGTTTCAACTTGTAAGTAAACAAGGCTCATGGTATTGTGTTCTCAATTATATGTTTTTATCATACTGACATTCTAAAGGTTACTTCGTGTATTCAACTAAGCAGAACAAATAAACACAATAAACCTTTCTCATGTGCCCTTGTCGTTGTAAACGTGTTTCTAAATTTGTATGTGCGTGTAACAGATTGGGTCAAACCTAAGTTGTGGTTCGCCTTCAACCGTATACCGGAAGCTGTTTATTTTCCGGTCGGTAGTTCTTAATTATTTTATGTAATATTGTGACCTACGAACAGAATTAAAATATCAACACGAAATGTTTCATTGTTGTTATTTCGTTTATTTGTATTAACATTGAAATATCGAGAGTTGCGTTAGACCTTTGGACCTCTATTTTCAATAAGATGCAAGTTTGAATGTTTTAATTTTTCACGGACCTTCAATACGTTACATATCCATGGCCGATATTCCCCTGCAATAATTGATTTCTATATTTCAAACTTGGAACCTTACTCTTACGGTACAATGTCACGTATTTTCGGAATGTTCATTTGAAATTAAACATTTGCGAAAATACGTAAGTTCTTTATATCCTTATTGGCCTTTATATCCACTGTATGCGGAGGTGCCAGTCGGTGCCACGTGCTGCCGTGACTCCCGCCAATCGATACGTCGCCTTGAGCCTCACAAATACCAACCCTCTCCACTGGAATGGACTTCGGTAACTCTTACGAAAGACGCTCCAGATATAACAGGGTAAACATATTTTTAATTGCCATAAAATTATCGATGGTTATATACGTAAAATTTTCCCGCCATATTTAAATGTAAAGTCGTTAACTTATTTCTTAGAACGTAATATAAAGTGGATTAATTTTTTTTTAACTGTGAAGACGCGATACCGCTTTCCCTAATAAAGTCCTCGCGACTAATATTATAAAGGAGTAGTAATTGTGGTATTAGTAGTAATTATTATCACTATGTGTGAGTGCAAAACAATCTATGTCATGGAATTTCATAATAACTTGTAAGGCTTTGGGAATCAGGTCCTAATTTAAATATCTAAATTTCGATACATTGCTTATACTATTTGGTGCTTCTTTATACAATTTCAACTAGGGTTTAGGTGACTGAATAATTTGCCACTTTTTTATTTCAATGTTATGTTTATGAGAACATAGTTAAAAATCTGCGGAAATTAACAATTTCATTTTCACAATATAATATTTGATTAACTACTATTTTATTTTTGGAGTAACTTCTAAGTTATTATAAATCAAGCATTAATACTTATTAAGGATGGCTTTCTTGGAAATAACTGTAATATTGTCATTGAACTTCTAAATCAAATAAATAGTGTAAAATGATCTCACATTCTTGTCAGGGAACCTTGCAGCAAGGCCGTGCCCCAGTAGGGATGTGACAGTGCTCTTGCCCACACCCCCCTTGCCCGACAGCACCAGTATCTTGTGCTTCACATTACTGAGACGGTTCTTTATCAACTCTATTGCTGGATCTGGTCCCGCCGGCACACCTGCATATAGACTAACATTGTATACTGTACATTATAAGACAAATTGTAATAACCAACTCATGTTCCATGACAATTTTGTGATATTACACTGTTGTTTTGACATTTTCCTCTTATACAATTAATTCAATAAATGTACCCATAATCTTACTTCAATAATTAGTCTTAAAAAGGGTACAGCATTCGCTCAGTTCATAATTTTCCTTTTTAAAACTTTACTAGCTGATGCGCGCGACTTATCCCCTATGTATTTAAAAAAAAATTGAGAAAATATAGCCTATGTACTCACTGACAAGGTAGCTTTTTAATGGTAAAAGAATCAGCCCTGTGATTTTTAAGTTACTTCAATACACACAAGAATACAAATCTTTCGTTTTTAAAATATCAGTTTAGATCATTCTCAACAACAAATAAATTTACATGAGTAAGAACTTATTTTGACATCTATCGTACGTGCCCTTCGTTAACTATAACTATTAATCAGTGTAAGTATTGCGAAATAATTTAGTTTTAAAGGCTCAAAGTCTATCTTACCTGACGCGCAAATGTTCTGATTGGGACAACCTGCACAAGCCGAGGCCTTCCCCGCGTCCTCGCTCTGGGTTCCCGGGCAATCTACAATATTTTAATTAGGAAAAAGATGAACAAGGACAATTTTTGAAAAATCAATTTATAAAACAATAAAAACATTACGGTTAGGTGCGTTTTCGGGGACGTTATTCATTATAGTCGATGTTATTTTCTTTCAGTTAGAAGCTTATTAAATCAAGTTTTATATATAACTACACTTCGTAACAATTTATTATCCGTAACTTGAACTTATGGTTGAAATAAATTGAATGAAAATTTCATTATGAAATGGTGTTTTGTTGAGAATGTCAAATACAAATGTTTTTGACAATCTCAGTTGACAGTGACGTTTTGTTTTGCGTTCAAGAATACTGTTTATAAAAATATCTTTTTTAATCTATCTTTCTTTAAGCAGAATAATAACTATGTAAATAACTATGTAATATTTCTACGTATTGAGATTATAACTGTAATATATCCGAAACACCTACAAATTATATTCTCTATTATTTACAGCAGTTTTTGTAATACTGTTCAAATCGTAGCTGTCGGTGATTCTGAAATAAATGACAATGTTATTATTTCAAATTTTACTGGAATGACTTAATTTTATTTTACACTAATTTATTTTTGTACATAAACATATTTTTAATTTATCACCATGGCTAAAGAAGTGTCCATGTGTACGGTACGAAATATATCATGCAACTTTTTGGAAATTACCTTAAAATTAATGATTAATTATACTCTCTTAAATTCCATAGCAACTTCAACAATGGAGCCCAGTAAAACCAACTGGGAGTACTCCCAGTGTTCCGCCACAAGTAGGTTACTGCTTCCATACTCCAAAAAAACACCCATGGAGACCAATCATGGGTTACGAAGAAATAGAAGTAACACCTATGTAAGTTTCTTCGCTATTTTATTAACAGCTACATTTCATGATTACATTACTGACGCACATGTGTTTCCAGGCCTTCGCAACCGATAACAAACACAATGGTTGATCCCTGCTACACGTCCGAGGGTATGGCGGCAGAGCCACTGCGGTTCCCCAACCTGGTCACCGGGTTCGACCGTAGCCCCGAGCACGCGGCGCGCGCGGCGCTCTACACGCGCTACACGCAGCACGAGTGGAACCAGAACAGCATCAGGAATTACAACGAATCAGATGCCAAGAGAAATTTTTCGGAGAGAGTCCGTAACGACATTATGAGGATGTTACGGTAAGTTTAGATACTTTGCCTTGAATATTGGGTTAGCGTACAAATTAAGTCTAAAGAATGCAACTTTTTGTCAAATTAAATAAGGTTTTAATGTAATTAATGACTTCCTGCCACAGGGAGACAGACGAAATCGGTGCGCAAGGGCAACGGGACTCGGGCAGGAAGATCGGCGAACGTATCACGGACACCACCTTCTGGCGAAATGAGGTGAAATGAGAGGGGTAGAAGTGACATCACCATGTAATGTATGCATGTTAATAACGGAGTTAGACGGGTGACGCTCTGTGCAGGTGGCGATAGAGATGGAGCGGCTAGTGGCGACGTGCGAGCGGCTGACGGACACCCGCCGGCAGCTGGAGCGCGCCGTGGCCGGCATCGAGGGCCCGCTGCACATAGTGCAGGAGTGCCTCTATCACCGCGAGAAGAGACAGGGTATAACACTGTCCCGGCATTGCTTTTCACTTCGCATCACTGTCGTTCTTGCTACGGCGAATAAAGGCAGCGACCGGCTGCAGAATATTCAATATTCTATTTAATTTCATTATATCGTATAGGTTTGGAGCAAGTGCACGACACAGTGGAACAGTCGTTACTCAAGGAGGTGGCGATCTTGCGCGAGTGTCAGGATAAGTTCCGCAACATGTTGGAGAAGGTAAATTATTAAATGCGATAGGTCTTTCATTTATCCTTCATATAACTTGTACGTTCAAGTATAAACTATTTTCTATGCGAGCACTGTTTTTGTCAGTTCGAGCATGGGAGTAGCGGGTATGATATATGTGTGTGAGTGCGTGTGTGTGTGCAGGTGCGGCAACAGGCCAAGAACTGCCGCGCGACACAACACGAACTGGAGAGCGACATGCGCAACAAGGAGTATGCACTCGGCATTGACAACATGTGCCATCAGCTCAACAACTTCTCCAAGGTCAAGAACATTCAATTATTGTAAGAGTGTCATTGAGACAATTTTTGAGCAGTTAGTATGTGTTAGTGCGTGTGTGTGCAGGGGCTACAATTCTACGCGGGCATCGAGCGCTACGACCCGACGGTGTGCGACGCGGTGCGCTGGGCGGCCGCCAGCGCCGCCACGCTGCAGCGCTCGCAGTCCGAGCGCGCCAAGGCTGTGCAGATGCTGTCGGGTGAGAATAGTGGACGTCCGCTGCTAACTTAAAGTCTAAAAGAATGTAGAACGATCCTACGGAGTTGCGGCTTATCTATTTGTTGGACCCATGAGTAGTAAGGATTAAGTGTTTGGTATGGTGTGCTTCTCAGACACGGACAACTTGATAAACGTTTCTGCGACGGAGATTTGGGACCAGTGGAGCAACACCAACAGCGCCTTCACGCGCCGCATCGCGGAAACCATCGAGATCAAGAACAAACTGCAATTACATCTACACAAGGTACAGTCTTCCATTTAAACGGATGTTTCACATTTCGTAATTGACCGGAACTTATCTAAATTGTCTGTAGTGGTATTTTCACATGTTCTTTCTTACAGGTTGCCATTATGTGAGTTTGTGTGGTACTCTTTACGTGTATAAAATAAGTTTCAAATTTCGGTCTGTAGGTTCAGAACGAGATATTCGACATCGAGAAGACGCTAGAGTTGCTGAACAAGGCTATTGAAGACAAACTGCAGCCCATGAAGGTGGCGCACAGCCGGCTGCAGGCGCGCACCAACCGCCCGCACCTCGAGAAGTGCCGCGACTACGCGCAGACCAGGTCACTGCCTTTCCTCCTGCACCATAATCTTAATTTTTATACTCCATTTAGTCTGAATTTAGTCGATCTAAAGATATCAATCCTATCCCCTGAATTATTCTTCCACTACGAAGTACTCTGTGAGGGTAAATCAAGTGTTGTGTTGTCAGGCTGGTGAAGGAGGTGTGCGACCTGCAGGACACGATGGAGCAGCTGCGGTCCAAGATCGCGACGGCGGAGGGCACGCACCAGACGCTGCTGGGCGTGCGCGCGTCGCTGGAGGCCGACCTGCGCAACAAGGCCGCCACGCTGTTCATCGACCGCGACCAGTGCATGGGCCTGCGCCGCGGCTACCCCGTCACCGCCGCCATCAAGGCCTAGCTCGCGTCGCTACTCTCACACAACTTGATTTCAAAATAAATCCATCTCCTTTTCAATTGTCTTGTTTATTATAGGACTTACGATTCGTCCCAGCCATAGACCTCATTTACTAAAGAATTTAATGCAGTAAATGATATACAAAGATGGATTTTGGATAATCTGTGGTATTCTCATTTCATAACCAGCTCTAAAAACAATTCTTTGTGTCTTCTCCCAGAGTAGTAATAGTCTGCAGGATTTGCATATAAACAACAATTAAAAAACATAGATTTTTATTTAATTTTCAATTACAACAAAAATTGAAACAAAAGTTTTAAGTCCTTAGTTCATTGTTTGTGCCTTAAAATAACCTATTTCTGAAATACTGCACAAATTAACTAAACTTTCACTGTCATAGTCTTGAATTTACTATATCTTGTACAACTGTTTCACTTTACAAAAGTAGGCACAGGCAGCTTGACACCTTCCTTAGCCTCAAAGAATGTGTAAGAGAGCACTATTTCCTCAACATACTCCATCTTGGGGTCCTCTGTGAACTCTGGGTCAATGTAGAAGAATACTGGCATGTCCACCTATAACAAAATATACATCATGGAAGAAACTGTATTACTATTGTTTTAAGGAGGTTAGATTTTATGACCAGACCTGTTCGTGTGGATTTAACATCTGTTCCTCAAAGCAGAAGCACTGTATCTTGTTGAAGTATTGACCAGCATCAAATGGTATGACATTGTATGTGCTGATGCCTACTACAGGCTTGTCTGTGGGATTGCGCGCTGTATAGAATGCCAGCGCTGTCTCTCCTGGCAGCACCTATAAAACAATTTGATAAACTAAGTACTTGTTTCTTATTCGGTGCTTGAAGCTATAAAATTTAGTTATACAAACCATTATGTCATTTTGTTGTGGCTTAAAATTCCACTGCATAGAAGAGGCAACATCAGCATTGAAGCGCACTTTAATTGGCCGCTCCCGCACTGCCTTCATGTTGCTGACTGCCTCAGCGGGCTCCGCTTGCCCTGTTGTGCCACCGTAACTGTATGCCTATATGAATACATTTTGAAATAACGTTACGGTTTTAAAAGTTTCAGCTAGAGCAAATTATTATAACACCCAGTAACATCTTTGGATACCATAAAACAACAATTGTTCCTTACCTGACAAAATATTCTATAAAGCGGCACTGCAGCGTAACTTAAGCCCACAGTGGCTATACCGAGCGCTATCATATAATTAAGTGTCGATTTTATTTTTTTCCTTTCATTACTCATTCCACGACTAACACAAACATTGGGTATAACTTTCGCCGCATTCAGTAAACTCGGCGCCAAGGAAACGACTCGGTTTTGTCTTAAATTATAAAAACACTTATTCATACAAAGTAGTCGATTCATCTTATAAAACTTTTCATTTAATCATTTATATTTCAAAATAATAAAGATTTTCCTCATAACCAAACCATGGCTGCTGTCAAATTCTTGTAATTCTGACATTAAATGTCAAAATCATATGGTTATGTAATTCGTCCAAAATCCAATACGAATTAAAAAAAATAAGAGTAAAGATTAAAAAAAAAACAAAGGAAACATTTGTTTGATAACGATTGATAATACGCATCACATAATACGTCCACCGTAGATCATCGACTCAACTAAAATTGGCGACTTGCAGATCAGATCACGATTTAAGTAAATCAGTGAACCCTTTCACATCTCAGTTTAGTTGATCCAGTCGATTTAAGTCCTAGTATAGTCTTTACGATACTTGTTGATCTAAAGTCAATAAATAAAAAAGGTGACAATAGGGCTGACTTTCACATCCACAAAAAATTCTAGGTAGTCTTTTATCAGCGACCAAAAAAATTACATTTGTCGCATTTTTCATTAAAACAAGTATCACGCTATGTTGATAAAAGATCACAACTGCTTTCTTATCATATAATACTATTTGCCGGTCACAGGTGTACGTAGTATAAAAAGTCACTGTTACTTAAACTTTAATTAATATCACAAAATTATAGTCACTTCGCGCACATCATCGTTTGTATTCTAACTCTGTTATTTTATGTTTCGTCTTGATGTGGGCGTCTGTGTGGGTCTTTTGGTACGCTTTGTAGGTGCACTCCAGGAAGGGGCACCTGAACATCGGCTCCTTCCCGCATTCGTATGTAACATGTCGTCTGTAGGTGCTCTTGTGCCTGTACTTCCTTTTGCACTTTTCACACTCGAAACTCGTTTCATACCGCGACCAGTAGTTTTTATTCTTCATTGGCACGATAGGCAAAATGTTTTGCATCATCGTTTTAAAGAAATCCACCTCACCTGCAACAATGAAATCAAACGCTCAAAAGCTTAATACTGAATGCGAATGGCGCTCTTTGTTGACAACCTACCTACTAAATCACTACGGTGTTTATAGTAACATATTGGTATAGTTCAAAAAGGATATCCATGAGAAAAACTAGGATTTTATTAAACCAAGAACATTTATTCACATGCATAATCATTAATTAAAAAAATCAAACCAAACACGCTTTATGCATCTGAACTTAAAATAATCATCAACAATTTGTTAACGTTTGTGCGATCATTTTCGCAAAAAAGACATTTTCTTGGTAACAATATATCAAAAATTATAATAATAGTAAAATATTGCAATTTAATTATTGCTAGTTTCCTTCATTATGCATTTTTCTTCATCTGTGCTTAGTCTTACAAAATCGTCTGGTGAAGAATTGAATTAACATTTAAAAAGACACTTTATCCATATTTGTTTTACCTAAATTGGTAGTATCATATGTTTTTTCGAATTCAGGTACCTATTTTTAGTTACAATTCATTAGCAAAATATAAGAGACACGTCAAAACAACTTTATGTTTTTTCCCAAACTGTTTTTTTTTTTGTAACATTTACGTTAGATAGGCTAGTTCTTTGTATACAGTTTGTAAGCAACTCGTTGACCAATGTATAAAATTCACTATTTCCGATCGCCCGTAATGTACTTTTATTGCAACAGGAAGCTCCATTTCCAAATCTTACGTACCGCGAACTAGCGATTGTTCAATATGAAAGATATTTACTTCCTATATTAAATGATATTGTTGCTTAGTTCAAATCTCGTGTCTGTTACAAAACGACCAACCGCCATGTTGCCGGTGCTTCGCAGTCAGTCCTAAGCATTTCGACTATTCAATTTTCAAATTTACATACAAACTTCTTCGTATTTCCAAAGATAACCAGACTGATTCGTAATCGTTCAAAGTGACTAATTTCTTGCACAGATTAAGCTCTTATGATGCTAATTTGTATATAAATCTGACCAGGTCATAGACATCACACAAAATCTTATAAAATATGGTTAAAATTTAGTTAAGGCACATAGAGAAATTGACAATGGTTTCTTTAGGAACACAGTAAATCATTGATACTATCGTATCACAATTTTAGACTATAGTAGACACATTTCTTTGGCTTCTAATTACCATGTATAAACATTCTTTAAATAATTTATATGTTATAACAAAAGTATATAGTGTTAGCTTAAAAATTGTTTTCTTCATTGTTAGTTTTTGGTGGGTCTTAACACTTAATTATTATGCTTATTTTATTATGTTATATCTATGCAAGTTCGTATATTCTTTTTGAAAAATTGGAAAAATCTCTATAAAAAGTTTTTTTTTTGCATAAAAAAGTGTGCGTATCAATATATTTTAGTTGTCTAAGTTATGTACACAATATAACTTGAGTGGAAAATATATTTTTTTATAAAAACTTAACTATGAACAATAATAATTTAGGGACTTAATATTATTTGTTTTCAAGGCACTTATTTCTTACAAAACTAGTCGACTGGAAGAGTCTTTGGTTTAAAATATTGCTTGGGTAATCATTTGAACTTTATAGGTAACTTAATATAACAGTAACAAATGCAAAAAATAATATAGGTTAACAGAAATACTGAACACTATAATACAAATCTCGGTTTATAAAATTTTAGTATTTATAAGATAAATTTCTTTGGTAACACAACCAACACACGCTTAATATTAATTTATAACGAGAACAAGAAAATGTAACAAATTATAATATATGTATAAAAATCGAAAACAAAATTGCCTTATTTATAAAATAACATCTTCAAAAAGATAACTCTGAAACACAGTTGTTCTGGCAACATCTTCGTTTCAGAAACCTGTTACGTATTTTATACCCGCAGAATTAATATTATAACTACTTATTTAATAGCTGCCGTTGTATAGTTTCCTTTCATAAATATTAGTAAGGCAAAATACATCTGAAAACGATAAAACCAAACAATTAGTTTACTTCAACAATGTCTTTCTAACATAAATATAAACTTTATGGCAAGACTACAGATTTTCTAGTCGTTATTTCTAAAGGTAACTTTTACTAATAACTGTTGCTAGTGGGAAGACTGAATTTCCTTAAATGTAATGTTAAAATTCTAGTAATAATGAAATTCCCCGCCTCACGCCATTCCTGTCTTGTGTCTTCGAGTTAAGTAGAAGAATCTTCCGCTTCCTTTGTTTCTGCCAAAGGACTGCAAAAGAGAAGTCAATATTTACAAATTCGTCTGTACAAATCGGACATTTAACGCCTAGAAATGGTCTCAGTTGCTGATATCCGTACCGTGACCACTTCTAGATCCCAACAGCATGCTACTAGAGAGCGAGTGCGTTTAGGCGCGGTACAGACAGGGCAGTAGCACGAGTTAGTACGGTCGGTTAGGCGCAATGTAGTTGTAGGTGTAGCAGTGGGAGTGGGCGTTAGTAAGGCGGTTAGTGAGGGTCAAACGTACTGAGACCTGTGGGGCGGGCGGTCATTCGGACACGAAGTCGACCTTCTCGGGCAGGTCTTTGTGCAGGTGTCTCTCGTGCAGCAGCAAGTTGTGTTTCTGGTAGGCGCGGTAGACGCAGTAGGGGCACTTGAAGCTCGGCTGCTTGCGGCACTCGTACTTCATGTGCCGTTGCAGCGACCCCTTGTGCTTGTACTTGTTGCCGCAGTCGCCGCACTCGTGCAGCGTCCAGCGCGCCTTGCCCCCGCCCCCGGGCCCGCCTCCCGCCCCGCACGCCAGCCCCGCCGTACCGTAACCCAATATATAAGGCGAGTACAACTGTGCAACTGAAAAGTGAGCAAATACAAAATAAATACGTGCAAATAAATAAAGCGCCCGCTACCACCGAGTGCCGAAGCGAAGCCACCATATTCTATAGAAAATAATGTGCCGCAAGCGTAGGATAATGCACCATGTCTCCCATTAATTTGCTCTTATCAATGTCTAAGGGTATTAATTAAAGTCTAAATATTGTATCTCATTTCCAGAGGGCATGCGACCGAATTCACCGATTCAAACTTAAATTGGAAATCGACTATAAACTGCGCTATTTCCATTTTAAGTTAACTTAGTCAATTAGCATTAGGATATTATACATGCATAACATTATTCTAAATATAAAAATATATACAAAATAGCTAAAATTATTTGATGCTGTTATTTATACAATTCAATACACCCCAAAAGGTTAATACTACTTGTAGCCCTTACAACTAAAACATCGGGTGATAAAAATAACAATTTACATTAAAACAAGTGTTTATCAAGAATAGCAACTTTATTAAAAATACAAAAATGTTTATAAAAATACAATCAAATGCATTTAATCACTGTAACTTCTTATTGACAATCTCATTGTGTGTGGCATCGTTAATATTGTAGGGAGCTATTGTTATAGTGTAAATAAGATTGTTTGCTTTCACTTGGCTTAGGACTCAACGAGCGACATTTCACTTGGCTTCCAGATGTCGACCGCGCGTGTGGTCTACTTCTATTTGAGAGTAAAGTTATCACAGCTATGTAATACTAGCAGGGCGTCGCCGCCTCATTATTGTCAGGAATTTAACTTGATATAGTACAAACGTTTATTGACATAGCTCGTATGTTTGTCACAACCTAGATATTTAGCAATAACAAGTTACATCATCGATTTCAATTTCGCATTGAAATGTTTTAAATCCTAATGACTAACGTTTCAAAGGCACTTAATATTGAATTGACTTGCATGCTTGTACTTTGTGAAGTCTACATTGATTGTACGATGGTAACTCCGACGGATATCTAATAATTATGTAGTAAATATGCAGAAATACTCAATGGCAAGTTTGTACGCGCTCCGCATTCCACACATACATGATCCGAATATCGATACGACACATCTAAAGGAACTTTTTGACGATTTAACTTTAAAATAATAAAATAAAGCGGCTTGTGATCGATTGAGTATATCTGCCTACCCTACTACAGACTAATTCTTACAACTCCTAAATGGTAATGTATAAAATACTTAGAATAACTACGTGGAAGATTCATTACAACATCAAACGTAACAAATATTTTGTGCACGATTTTCGATATATATTTGAATGGCAGTGGCTCGACTTTACAAGTCCACGTCAACAACTACGACATAAGGCACTCACAGAAACGTCTCTGAACAACCGCATTGGTCCCGGAGTCGAGGAAACATTCACTAAAATACTTCATCACGAGGAACTTAACTATCGAGAGCATCTCTATTTGATCGCGTTACATTATCAAAATATAATTTCAAATGAGTTCTTAATTAATATAAATGCATTACACGTTAAGAGATCTAAAAATAAACCATTAAAAATTAACTTATCTGAGTATTACAAAATAATGGAACATGCATTATGGCAAAGAACTAGAGCTTGCTAACTAAGCGAAAATAGCTTCATTTCGATTAAAACTAGGCTAGGTATACAAAACGAAATCGCGGCGGTGCGCGGGCGAGACGGGGCGTCCGCAGCTCCGCCCCCCGCCGCGAAGCTGACGCCTCCCTTTAGCAAATAGTAACTGCGATTGGTAACAAATACAAACTACGTTTCCTACGCGAGGAAAACCGTCTATCGATCTAACGCCTACCTACGAGTAAACCAGGAATGATAAAATACAGTAAAATGCTGTACATATAAAAATATCAAAAAATTAAAAAAAGCGTACCTAGACACGAAATCACTTTCCTTAACGTATAGTGAATAAATGCAACAGTCGGTAGCACCGCTGCAAATAGTGCAATCAGCGCGAATACTAACAGTAATTCGTCATGAGTTTAAAATCGTACGGTAGGTATGCAGCGCGTCACCGGCGGCCTCGGCCGGCGCCACTATCACAAGGCTTGCATCACATCTATCACAATCTGTCAAAGGCTACATGCACGCGTCCACGTTGTCCTGCTTGATGTAGGGCTCC
The DNA here is from genome assembly GCF_000836215.1 of Papilio polytes. Lineage (NCBI taxonomy): Eukaryota > Metazoa > Arthropoda > Insecta > Lepidoptera > Papilionidae > Papilio > Papilio polytes. Next base: position 1,194,605 of record NW_013525146.1, read on the forward strand.
GGCTTGACGTGCAGCTCGCGGTGCATGCGCTCCATGTGGCGCGCGATGTGCATCTTCTGCTTGGCGCGGTAGACGCAGTAGGGGCACTGGAACTGCGGCTCCTTGCCGCACTCCCACTTCTGGTGGTTGCGCAGCGACGACTTCAGCTTGTAGCCGCGGCCGCAGTCGGGGCAGGCGAAGCACGCGTCGCGGCCCTCGCGCGGCTCCCGCGCCGCCTCGCGCCCGCCCCGCCCGCCGCCGCACAGCGGCAGCGCCAGCCGCGCCGACCACTGCTCCCACGACAGCCCGCCGATGCGCGAGAACGACACGTCCTCCGGCCCTGAAACCCACGTCACCCACCACGTCATGCCGCGCTCGAAACGCCGCGCCTCCAGCCTTCACACGCAACAAGCAACGATACATACGTATATACATACATAGATACATACGATATACATACTACATACACATACATACATAGATACCTACATACACTACATACTACTGTGAGTGTGACCAACGAGTGCTGTGACGAAAGCGAAAGGAAAAGTAAAAAGAAACAAAACAAGGAGGAGGTCAAAACGTTTATTGGGAAGTAAAGCGTGCGGCGCGTCCTCGGGCCGTGGCCGACAGACACGAGAAAATTGATGGACTTTGGTCTGTATCGCATTGTACGGTACACGTTTGTCATCGCCCTCGATAGACTTTGTTAATAAATGTAGTCTCCCGAGCCGGGGCTTTCTCTGCTACCTGAAATTATTAATTATATTAGTATGAACGAAAAGAAAAGGAAAACGATCGGTGAATGCGCGAGGCGAAACGACAAGCGTTGAGATGCAGCAGGCAACATGCAGCATGCGCGGTTAGACAATACCAAACTTAACGAAACACAGCGACTTACCTAAACAATGCTAAAATAAAAATAAAAAGTGATCAATGAGGAAAAAGGTTGCAATAAAAAGCCAAAAGAAACTCAAATATGGTACGCTATATTTTTATTATAATCAACTTTTCTACCAAGTAAAACCCCAATATATTCATATAAAAATCACACTAATCGATTAACTAGTTTTCCAATAATATTAACAAACAATGTAAACTTTTAAAACATCCAAACGGTAAGCCATCTTACATCAGTACCTCACACCGCGACGACTAATAAACTAATACTGACTTTGGTCAAATAGCTCTGTTATCCTAGGGTCAACAACAATATCAACAGTAATATATGCTAAGGAAACCTTCAAAGTGTTATTGCGAAGTCAATATCGAGGCTAATATCATTCGACATCATTACAGTTTTTGAACACATTAGCTTTCATCCCAGTACACCGAAACAATAAACCGAACAACATAATAAATAATATTTATCTACAGGTAACATTGTAGGCACTTTATCTGAGCTTTCTCTTCAGTTCACAGTATCGTCACCCCCCC